>NC_051069.1:97658322-97958322 GCF_004664715.2 Peromyscus leucopus | reverse complement strand
GGGGTGCTCAGACAGAGCTTCACAGGAGGCCGGCAGGCGCACAGACCCCAGGCCATTAGAGAACCTCACCCTGGGGAGCCGTCAGCCCCACCCCCAACACGCCTCATCCCGGAGTCCCACTCACCTGATGGCTTGCCACCATCGGCCCAGCGCCACACGAGGCCTTGTGTGTGCACAGGTGCTGCCACACACACCAGTTACACCCCCAGCGGCTGCTCACACAGGCCCGGCACCTGCACACAGTGCAGTCATGGAGTGGAGGTTGAAATCAGGGAGCCCAGTGCCGGGGACAGACAAGGTACGGAACTCACGGTGCAGACGGGAAAAACTCAGTAACTGCCATGCAGTCGTAGAACAAGAGGGAGGTGTTGGCGATCACCACGGCACCAAACCTGAGCTCCACATTCACAGAGACGTGATCTGCAGCATGGGGGAGAAAGCCAGAAATGAGGAGTGGGGAGGGCATGGGATCCATACGGAATGAGGCTGACACCCCAAACAGAGACAGGAACTAGGGTCAGAGAACAAAGTCCACAGGACACAGCGTGGACACTGTGGGGTCCCGGAGCCAGGAAGGGGACTCAGAGCACGACCAGGGTTATGTCTGGATTCACCTCTCTTCCCAACAAAACCCCTTAGAGCAAAACGGAAGCAGGATGGGCTCCCAGGTCCGGGGCTGGCCCCTTCTCTCACCCACCGGCTCCTCTCTGCAGCATTGGAGCCTCACTAGGGTCTGGGGAGGGGCACATCACACCAGACCCAGTCAGCATAGCAGGACTCTGATGGTCTCCAAAGTAGCAGAAATACGATTCCCCTGGCCAAAGAGACGGCAGGCCTGGTACGGACAGGAAAACCTACCGAGAAAGCCGAGGGGCATGCTGTGGGACCTCTGGGTGGCAGACCAAGGACTCTCATTTAAGGGACACCAACTACAGGCTGCCACTGGCATCCTGTAGCCCTTGAGCCCTACAACACGCACTGACCTTGACTGTAACAGAGAAGTCCAAGGCCCAAGAGAAGTGGCTGAGCAAGGCCATGTGGCGTTTGATGCAACCACAGAAAAACCCAAGGTCTCTATCCATCCCCAGAGCTCTCGCCATCGGGGCCCCACCTGCTCTGGGCATTTACCTCCCTCGTCTCCTCCCGACTGATATTGGCGGGGCTCAGAGCCACCACTCGAAGGCAGCCCAGGTCCGACTGGAAGCTCCACAGCCACTGCTCTGGGCCCTGGCCCCTTGAGCACTCGGACCGGCGACTGCATCTAAGAAGAACCAACACGTAACCGTGACCCTCAAGCAGCCACCAAGAATTCACAAAGCAAATACATCTTTAGTCCCGAGGCAGGCCCTGGTCACAGCCCTCACACTGGGTTGATACCGGGCTCTGGTGTCTGCTATGGCAGGGAACCGAAGCCCTGAGTAGGGGTGAAGAGCAGGGGTGAAGAGCAGGGGTGGGCTATCCAGAGGTGAGAGGTCGAGAGTCAATGGACAAGGGTCAAGAATCTCGTATAAAGCAGTTACAGAGGCGGCACAAGCCCGGGTCAGGAGCTGCGGCGCACTAACCTGCCCAGGAGCACGCACCAGCCACAATAAGGGTCTCTGTGGGCCAGGCAGGAGTCACAGTCCAGATGCTGAGCACAAGGAGCCACAGGAACCTTCACAAGCTGTGACAGCAAAGAGGACCTGAGGCTGGCAATCCAAAAACCAGAGGCTCACCCACACACGGGTCCCGGGACCTGCCCAGAGACCCCTCCCAGCAGCCATTCCCTGGCCTGTGTCCAGGACTTACAGTAGTCTGGGTCGCTACATACAGATGCTCAAAGGTACCATCAAAGGTAAGGTCTCTGCTCACAGCAGACCCCGGCTGGATGCTCTGCTTAGAGTACGGGACGGCACTTCCAGGGCCTAGGTAGACCTAAGACGAAAGAAAGACCACGAGGTCTGGCACCAAGCCCCACACCCCAAACTCCAAACTTTCCTCCCCTTAGAACTGAAACACTTATGAATAAGTTTTCTCTTTGAGCAGGTGTGGTGGGGCAGCCTTTAGTCCCAGCACTCTGGAGGCAGAGACAGGCAGATTCCTGTGAGTTTGAGAACAGCTTCGTCTACAGAGTGAGTTCCAGGCAAGACAGGTTATTACAACCAGCCTTGGGTGTGGTGTGTGTCTATGCGGGGAGAACCCTAGGTGAAAACCACCCGGCCCTGGGAGGAGCGGTCCAAACAGAGCTGGGGCAGCGATGGGAGGCATGTAGTGTGTCACACGTCACACATCCCAGCCTCAGTACTTCCTAAGGACGTACCCTATGCAACTGTCCTTGACTGTCACCCAGGAAAGCAATGGTGTGTCTGTCCTCCATGGTGACTGCCACAGCTGTTAGTTGAACCCCCGGCAGCTCCAGAATGGGTGTGGCTTCCAAAGGGACACAGCTGACCACGGGGCTGGGTGTGTGGTCTGAGCCACAGGGAAAAGCTTCCGGGGTATCCTACAGGTAGCAAAAGACATCACTAAGACCCTGCCGGGATAACCTCCCCGGACAACCTTCTCCTGGGCCCCAGTCTGCTAGGCCTCCCTGACAGTCCTGCCCTGGGCAGCACATTCTTACAGACCCAGCCTTAGCTTTACCTCGGTGACTTCCATCCTTCCACTTTTCATCCCGGCCCTCGTGGCCCCCAACTTCTGCCTTCCCTTCCGGGAAGCTACTTCCCCAGCTGCTACACTGAACACCTCTTCCTGAGCCATGACCTAAAGCTCTCAGCTTGGCTCAATTCCCAGCACACTGGCCTGGGCTCAGGGAGCAGTTTCTCCATCCCTATCCTTCCTAGGCCATAGCCACGTGACTCTTTACCTCTGCTTTTGCTCCAGAACCTAAAACAAGAGCGCTCATTCCAACCTCCCCCCTCGGCCTCCAGCCCAAACAGCCTCAGCCGACCTCTCCGGCCACTTCATCAGCACCCGACTCAAGCAAACCCCACACTGCTCCTTGCCACCTGCCTCGGCCACTGCAATAAGGTAGTCTTCCTGCTCGGGCCTAAAAGGAAATACCTAGCAGCTCGCATGAGAGCCACTCCGCTGGCCCTGCTCCCCCCCCCCCAGCTCGGCCCTTCTGAGTAGGTGCTCGGTGACCAACGCCTGGACTCACCACTGGAAGCTGCGCACAGTGAGAAAGGACACCATATGCAATGTCAGCCACCTTGGTCCCGTTCTCAGCACGGCCTTCCCGGGTGTAACAGGCATCTCGAGTATGATTAGCAAGCTGGTCGACCTCGTCCAGGGGGAAGGCACAGAGCACAGAGGTTCCAGATGCCCCGGACGATGCCGACAGGGGCCAGTCCACAGTGGGAGGAGCCACCGAGGAGAAGGCTGCGAAGAGCACGTCCCCGCCGGCCACTTCCTTGGATGTGGCGACAGCTGCAGCATGGATCCAGCCATAGCGGCCACCCTGGCAGGCCAGGGGCAGCTCCACATAAGAGTAGTAGTGCTGGTCCTGAAGGCACACTCGGGACACGTAGGCACGAAAAGCCCTGGAAGCGGCCTTCAGGTCTCTCCGCAGGAACAGGAAATAGGCACTGGCCCCACGCACAAAGGCACTCACAAAGTGGTGGCTGTACTCGGAGAGGTGGCCCACAGCCAGCTTGGCCGTCTCTTCGTAAGAGAAGGCCGCTTGGGGGTCCGGGGGTCGCAGGGCCCGGGTTGTAATGGGAGGAATACCACCGCTCACGCCCTTGCTGGTGTACCCTCGCCCCACAAACAGGAGGGGCTCCCCTGCCGACCCCTGGGCAACCAGCCCCACTGTGCTAACTGCAGGGTCATTTGCAGCCACATACTGGGTGTCCCCAGGCCGCTCTGGCCGAAGCAGCAATTGCCCGATCTGTCCCAGGCTCCGTAGCTCACAGATGCCCTGATGAACACTCCCACACACCACCAGAGCCTCTGGGCTCACCAGGAGCAGCTGGTTAGGGTTGTTAGTAGGCTGGGCTTGGGGACATTCATCAGGTATCACAGGTGGCAGACAATCCAGGCTGTCATTCACAGGGCCTGTAGACACCACGGCTTCCAGCTGCAACTCAGGGCTCAACTGGAACAGGAAGTTGGTGGCCCCGACATAAAGGGTACCTGAGGTGGGGTCTCTTGCCAAGTGTTGTAGATGTGTGCCGTTGGCAGTGAAAGCAGCTGGTAGAGGGGACTGTTGGGCGAGGACACACCCGGCCCAGAGCACCTGAAGAAGAACTGGGCCGAGGACAGGCATGGTCACCTGGCAGAGACAAGAGCTAGGTGAGGCTCACGTGCCCAGGAGGGTACTCAGAAACCACTGCTAAGGGATAGGACTGTGGCACTTCCAAGATGCTCCTCCTAACCTGGGCTACTCCGAGATTCCCAGTATTCACTAGGCTGAGATGCGGGGGGTGATCCCAGGGCTGCACACTGACCGAGGCAGAAACAGAAGACGCTGTCCTCAGAAAACTCACCACGACCCCTTCTCTGGGGACACTACGCTCTCGACCTGCACCTACCCACACTCCACCCTAGCTCCGTCCGCACTCTTCTCCTCGCTCCTTCTACACCCTGCTCTCTCTGATTCAAGTGACTGAGGAGGTCTCTGAGGAGGGAGAGGCCCCTCTGTGCGGACACCAGACTCCCAGGCAGCAGCAGGAGGGATGGTGAGTTCTTACAGACCACCAGCGTGTCATTACCAATGCAAGAACTGGGCGCAGAGATGGCTGTGATGATCCTACCACTTTGGAGGCAGAGGCAGGTGGACCTCTGCCACTTTGAGACCAGCCTGGTCTATAGAGTGAGTTCCAGGACAGCCACATACAGACCCCGTCTCAACAAAATAAATAGATGAAAAAGAAAGGAATTTGGATGAAGGGCCTTTCAGGCCAGGAGTCCAAAGGGGTGATAACCAATAGGCTATGCTGGGATGGGTGGGGGCTGAAGGGCAGGGCCCCACCTTGGGGAGCCCTGAGTAGCAGTGACAGTCACACTGTTCCCCATTAGGGTAAAGTCTGGCTCACCTGGCAGGGCTGGCTGGATCAGGAGATAACAGCATGACCTGAGCAGGAGTCACCTAGCCAGGGGGGGGAAGCAGAGAATGAAACTGAGGGCTGGGCAGCAGGCATGTGGGAGCCCCTCCCCACTCCCCAGTCCGCCGGGAGAGCCCAGCCCAGCCTGGCCCTCAGCCACCGAACACATTCCACAGAGGACGCCTCCTCAGAGCCCACACAGGGAGGGGGAGGGCAGCAGAGCCAGGCACCCGAGGGGCCTGGGAAAGGTCAACCAGAAAGGCACCCCATGGCCATCTGGGCCCAGGCAGGCCCCAGCACTGAGGTCCCTTCTCAGCACTCTTCCCATCCCACCCTTTGCTTTAACTCTGCTCTGTCACGGCTGAGTAGCTATACACCACTCACTGAAACCAGGGGCTACCCTAACCCAAGTGGGCACCGGCACACCAGCAGGTACACACTCACACACACTAAGACACATGCATAGCGCCTACCCTGAATGCATACATCCCACACAGACACAGGAGCACTTGCACATACAGATACACACATGGTGATGCATGCAGACGTGACCTATGCACACAGTGAACACATACACACAAACACTAAACACACCACACAAGGCACATGCACCTATGTTCAGACACCACATGAAAACAGTCATACAAAACTCTGCCCCCTACAGACATTGCATTGACACACCACACCTACCCACCGGAGACACACACACATCACCCACATTAGACACCCGCACATACAGACTCACGCACACTTCCCTGGTTCCAGCACTAAGTCCTAGAAAGCTGTGGAAGGCAGGCCGTCTCCTGGAATTTTCTCCCTGCAGGTTGTAGAATCAGAACCCAGAGCGCAGTATGAGGGGTGGGCTGGGCATTCTGAGGAAGTGACCATGCCTGCTGTGCCCTGCAAACCGAGTCCAACACGAGGACCTCCCCAGACTTTCAGTGCCTGCTTTCCCACTTTGCAGGCCCCAGCTAAAGCTCCTAAATCCCAGACCTAAGTAACTATGGCAACACTACCTTTCCCAAACTCCACTGGTCCTCAAGCAGGAACACAAAAGTCTGGTTAGGTTATGGGACAAACCATCCTACATTGAGAAACACTTTTCCTCCTTGCCCGTGCCCAGGCCACATTGCCCAGCCCCTCCCACCACCCAGCTGCCAGGCTGTCTATGCAGAATGTCCCCCAAGTTCCCCTTCTTGTGCCTGGATTGGCCCATACTATCAGAGGCCTCAGCAGGGCGCTCCTGGGGTTGCCCTATCACAAGCGGAGCTGGGCACAAGGCTAAGAGGAAGGTCCAGCAGCCCGGTGGGAGCAAGGACGCTGTGGTCACAGCCCAGTGGGAGCAGGGGGCCATGGCCACAGTCTGGCTGGGCACTGCTCCCAAAATAGCTTGGGGGTTTCCATTTTTAGTGTGCAGAGAACAGGGCAGCTCTATGGGAGCGGGAACAAGGCTCCTCTGTTTGCCACCCAAAGGGGTGTGTGTGTGTGGCGGGGGAGGCAGCAGGGGAGAGCAGTCAGCAGCCCAGGACTGCGGCAAGGCCAGGCTACTAAAGAGCCCCCCACCTTGTTTCCAAGGGATAGAGAGACCAAGCTTCCTCCCCTGGCAAGGCAGAAGCCTCCTCTTACGCTGCTATTGCACGACCCTCCCACCACCTCAGGCTACAGATGGGCCCTGGGCACAGGGTCCCATAGTGAGACCAGCATTTGCTGTTTCATTAGCTTGTAAATATTTGCTCAGAGCCTACTGCATGCCAAAGTTTCTCAGCCCTCAAGGGGCAGGAACAAAACCACTCCCCAAACTGAAATTACAATTGCGTTGAGGAGACCATACGAAGAAATGCAGGGCTCCGAAGAGCTCAGCACACAGGTCAGAGGTTAACCCACTCTAAGGAACTACGTCAATCGGCCTGCATACCATGGGCAGGAGCAGGACAAAGGGGAGTGACATTTTTCTCCTACATCTACAGACAGATTTCACTTGAGCTACACACCACAGAGGCATCCCTAGTCCCTCCAATCTCTAGGGACCTCACTGGATTGTCTTTAAACAAAAATGGAGTGTCCACAGTCCTCAAGCTTTTGGGGTACCCTAGGGCTGGAGAGATAAAGGTCAGGCCCCTCTCATCCCCATCCTCCCTCACACATGCTCTTCGTTCCTGCCTAAACTCAAGCTTGCGCTCTACTCCCAGCCATCACATGGGCTGTTCCCTCGGCCTGGAAAGACCACTCCCTCTCTCTCCCATTACCTCCCACGCCCAGTGATCACCTCCCTGGGGAGCCTTCCTAGGCTTCCCAGACTCCTGGGGAGGTGACCCTGTGAGGTAGATGAAATGGACACACCGTCTTTGGGCTCTGTGCCTCTCAGTTTTCCCATTGGTGGGAGGGGAGGCAGGGCTGCTCTGACCAGTAAATGTGGTAGTGGACCTGGCATGAGCAGGACCCCAAGACCATTTTCTCCCATTGCCCCCGCCCACCCTGGACAAGGCGGAGAGTTCCCACTTTTAATTAAGAGGCCCCAGCAACCGGCAACCCCAACGAAGAGCAGGTGTTCCCTACATGGTGAATGAGCCCCCCCATTTCACTGCCAAGGAAACCCAGGCAGTGGGAGGTAATAGGCGCTCACACACTGCTTTCCAAGCCTTTTGGCCTCTCAAAAGACAAGGAATTGGCCCAGTTTTATTAACGATCAGACGAGAGCAGACTGAAAACACTTCTTTGGAGCCAAGCCTCACGTCCCGAACTTGCACTGCCTGTGTCTCCTCCCTGCTCCCCACATCTCAGGCTCCGTCCAGGCTCACCGCCAAAGTCTAACTCTGCCTGTGCCCAGGCCTGCCCCACAGGCCTCTTCAGAGCCCACACTCCCTGAAACCCTTCAGCGGGACCAAAGGGTGCCTGAATTCTGCAAAGGGCAAGCACCACCTGACCCCCTCCTGTAGCTGCTCTCACTAACTGACAGGGTTCACAGATTCAGCCCAGCCGCACCTGCACATGTACCTTGCCTGGGAGTTGGGAAACTGGCCTTCCCTTTCTGAGTCCCCGTCCCAGTATCCACTTAAAGGGGAGCGTTACTCATTGACAGTGAAATGGTGAGCACTGCACACCTGCTTTCTGGATGTTTATGGGGGAGAGGGGAGCCATTATTTACCAGATACCCGCCATAAATTAAGGCGCTCATCAAGCACACGCTGGGTATGTCGGTACCAAGACTGAGTCCCAGAATTAGAAGGCTCGTGGTCCTCCTTTGTCAGCCTCAGCCTGAAGGGTCTGTTATCCTATGGGGGAGCCTCCACTTCCCTGCTTCGGCTCATCCTCAGCCCTCCTCCCTCCACCGCGCCACGGGACAAAGACCCCACCAGTGGCCCTGGGAGGGCGGGGAAGGGGCCGGCCGGTCCCGACGGCGGCGGTGGCGGCAGCGAGGAGGGGGCGCGGAGGAGCAGCTCCACCTCCTCTGTCTCCCAATCGCGTTTCAGGCGGGGCCGCCAGAGTTTGCCTTCGCGCGCACGAGTGTGGTCCCAACTCTCTGCAGCGAAGCCGCCCACCACGCCACTCGGGCTGCCCGTGCCCGGCGGGACCGAGGCCTCGGGTCGCTCCACCTGGGTGCGCGCGGCTCTCGCCCCGGCCCCGCCTTCCCAGCCCAAGCCCCGCAACTCACCGCCCAACCTGCCTGCGGGATGCGCGCGGCGAGGCGTCCGCGGGCAGCTCCGGGCTCGCTCGGGATCTGCGCGCCGCGACCTTCCCTCCCCCCGGAGGTGGGTCTGGCGGAGCCGCAGCTGTTACCCGGAGACCGAGGGGCGGAAAACTGCGCCCGCTGCCCGCCCCTCCCGCCGCGGCGCTGCCACCGCTGGGAACAAAGGAGACAAAGCCGCGTCGGCCGGCCCGAGCTCCGCTCCTTCCACCACCCCCCCTCCCGGCGGGCCGCCCTCCCCCCGCGCGCCGCCCGGGTCAGGCCGGAAGCAGCCGGGAGAGCGGGGTGCGCTGCCCCAGCCCCCCGGGACCCCGCATTCCGGTCCCGCGGGATCCGAGTTTGTGAGGGCCTAGGGGATGATCAGCCCCTCTCGTTAAGGGGGGCTGGTGCACCCCGGCGGTAGCCATGGCTACGCGGACGTGGAGGGTGAGGAGCCTAGCCCGGAGCGTGGGCGGTCCGCCCCGCCCAGCGGGGCCTCACCTGCGCGGCTCGGGACCAGCCGCGGGCCCCACTCCCCGAACGCAAGAGGCCGCGGCCATGGCTGCTTGCCTTCCTCCTGGGTGTAGTGATACAGCCCCGGAGCTTCGCCCGGCCAGAGTTCGATGGGACTCGTGTCCCTCACCTGCCCGTCCCGTCCCCTAACCACCATCTTCACTACCCCCAACGCGCCGCGCCCAGCGCCCCGAGCGCCCTGTTTCCCTTCTAGTTCCTGGCGCTTGTGGCCATCCTTCCCCAACTTTCTTCACCTGAACTCCTAGGCGCCAGCTTTCTCCTCTTCTCACCTGGCCCTGCCCACCTTTCCTTCACCCAGGACTCCGCAACACCCAACCTCTCCTTCCGGTCCCCACCCCTAGCTGTTTGAGTAGAGCCCGGGCTTTGGACCCGAGTTTGCGCCATCACTAAGCCGTGTAACCTGACACCCCTCCCCCCGACCAAGTGCTCACCCACAAGTGGGGGTGATACCACCCCTAGCTGGGCTGTGAAAGCAGGGCACACTGGCTGCGAGGTGCGTCAGAGGGGTCTCCCTTCCTTTTCTCCAAGGCCTGTACCTTGAGCCATCCAGAACTCAGAAGCCTCGCGCAAGTCTGGACTCCCTCCGTGGAAAACACCTGGGTCTTCTGGGCAGGAAACCTTGTGCAGAGGTTCTCTCCCCTAGGCACACTGATTGAACCGAGCCTTATGGAGGGCCCTTTACCCCCGGGCTTCCCTAAGGCAATCTGTAGAGCCAGGACCTGACCCGTCCTCAGGGCTTTTGGAGGACTTTAGCTCAAGGCCATCGGCACAACATCCGGAAAGGCAAAATCTGCCATATATATAATATACATATATATAATATATATATTATATATATATGCCTCTAAGGTTAGAGGGCTCTCCAGCAGGGAAGCCTGCAGAGGAGGTTGTACTCAGAGCTGATGCTAGACTCCTTCCTCTTCCTCCGCCATCTCAAGGGGGGTGGGGGTGGGGGCTGTGCTGGCTTGTTTTATGTCAACTTGACCAAGCTTGAGTCACCTGACAAGAGGGAACCTCAATTGAGAAAAATCCCTCCATAAGATCCTGCTGTAGGGCATTTTCTTAATTAGTGATTGATGGGGGACGGCCCAGCCCATTGCGGGTGGACTAGGTAGGTGGTCCTGCTTTCTCTGAGAAAGCACGCTCATTCAGCTAAGCCATGATGGGCAAGCCAGTAAGCAGCAACCCCCCCCATGGCCTCTGCGTCAGCTCCTGCCTCCAGGTTCCGGACGCTGTTTGAGTTCCTGTTCTGACTTCTGTCAATGACGAACATAAGCCAGATAACCCTTTCCTCCCCAACTTGCTTTTGGTCATGGTGTTTCATCACAGCAGTAGAAACTGACTAAGACAGGGTCATCTTCCTGCTTTCTAAAATATCCTTCCCCTAGGTCTCAGGTCACCTCTCTTCCTCCACCCCCCCCTTGCAGCACCTGATTCCAGTCACCTAGGACATCATCAGCACATTGTGACAATCCGGCAGGACAACCTGTTTTCCGCACCCTTAGGCTTCACAAGTCTCCCAGATCTATCCCCACCTCAGCTGGGACAGTCTACCCTGACTCCCACTTCTGTTGGCCTTCCTACTTCTGCAACTTCTAGGAGTCCTCCTTCACATGTGGGGAGTCCGCTCCTCTCAAACCCACTTCATCAAGTGTATACCTGTTGGAACTGACTTTATCCCAGAGGGGCACCTGAACTCTCCACATCCTCCCTCATCTGGACACAGATGCGTGCTTCCTGGCCCTTCAGGAGTATGAACACACCCTTAGGTGCTGGGGTTATCTCACCCTAGGGAACCACTGTATACTGAGAATGAAGGAACCGAATGACGGAGAGATTAGGTTCTCAGAGGTTCAAAGACCTTGAGGAGCCATTTGGGCCACACTTGCTGTTTAGAGACTGCGGCTCCTCGTGGGAAACACTTGTGGCTCCAAGGGCACAAACAAGCTCCCACCTGAAGCACACGGCCTTGGTGCACGCTGGGGTGGGGGTGCACTCCGGGGAGGCCGTTAGACTGACTCTCCACTATGGTTCTAGACCTCTAACAGGCACAGAGCAACACTCCACAAATTCTGTTTACACAAGGCCTCCCACACCACTTAGCTGAGGAAGTCAAGGGTCACTGTTCCCTCTGAAAAGGGAGGTCAGGGTTCTCAGGGCAGTCCACACCCATGCTTCACTGTACCTCTAACTACTTCTCCACGCTGCCACCAGCATGGGGCTGAACTCTGCCCAGGCCTTTGGAGGGTCCCGGGTTGCACAGGACCAGAGCATAAGGGAGGCAGACAAGCCATGGGTCTGTATGACGTCCGCATCTCTTCCTTCCTCTCCCTGAGCACACTCAGGCACAGGAACCAGGAAGTCCCTCTCTTCCCTACCCCAGGCAGACAGCTGTGCTCCAGGCTAGGAAGACCAAACGGGCAGAGGGGGCAAATCGGGATATTCAAAGTGAGAACCCAGACCTCAGGGATGACCACCTCGTCCAACACAGTCCTGAGGATAAGAAAGGAACTAAAGGCATGAGTTCTCTCACTCCAGGTCGAACCCCAAATCCCAGATTTCTGGAGTAAATGACAAAACTGAGTCTGATGTAAGAATCTTTTTTTGTTTTTGGTTTTTTGAGACAGGGTTTCTCTGTGTAACAGCCCTGGCTGTCCTGGAACTCACTCTGGAGACCAGGCTGGCCTCGAACTCACAGAGATCCACCAGCCTCTGCCTCCTGAGTGCTGGGATTAAAGGCGTGTCCCACCACTGCCCTGCTGTAAAAACTCTTTTAAATAATACAAATTCTTAGATATTTTAATTGGACATTTGCACAAAGTTTTGATAATTAATGTAAGTATTACCTATAAAATAAAATATACCTGCTGGTGAGCCCCTCAGATGGTACTCAGTCAGTCTGAGGTTTTGTGTACCTCAAGATTCATTATCTCACCAACAAAAGCCACACTCCCCCTTAGGCCCCTTTGAAGAGGGAGCCCAGGGCTAACTGGTCTTGAACAACATGTAGAGCACAGGAAGCGTGGCCATAACAGTCACACAGGTGACCAGTGTGCTGCAGATAGTATTCCTGTTGACTTGGGCTTCTAGCCTCTGCTCCACATCAGCCAGGGCCAAGATCATGCTCCCTTGTTCCAGCAGAGAGCTGGGCAGGGCCCCGGCTGCTGGCTCCGTCAGGTCCGGGTGTGCTGCGGCCTTTGAGAGCTGAACCACCCCAGCCATTTGACGGCACGTTTTCTCCAGGCCATCAAGCTGCTCTCGTAAACCCTCTAGGCAGGAATGGACCTGCCGGGAATGACTGAGCTGCTCTTTCATGGCAGCTGAAAGGACATCTATGTCTTTTCCTCGGGTAGAAGAGGCACCTCTTGATGACCCAGAGCCCTGGTCCTGCCCAGCATGCACCAGGCCCTTCAGATCCACCATAAGGTCCTTGAGGTCTCTCTGCTGGAGGGAGTAGCTAGAAGCCTGTTCACGGATGGCCTCCTGGAGACTCACAGGCCCTTTCTGAGCCTCCAGGAGTAAGGCCTTCAGCTCTTGTAGCCGGACACGGTTAACATAGGTGGAGCCGGCCACACCGATCAAAGCTCCGAGAACTGACCCAATGAGGGACCAGTTCTTAGTCCTTTCGGCCCTTGCACGTTCTTTCTCGTGGCTCTCCCGCACAGCTGCAGAGAAGAGAGAGAACTTCTCCCGCTCTGAGTCCTCGGCACGCGTATGTGCTGCGCGGAGCCTCTTCTCTTCCTGTGGGAGCAAAGTGGTGTCAGGCGGCAGCAAGGGCCTTATGACTGCGGCCACTGGCACGGGAGCCACGCCCCTGCCCCTGGTCCACCAACACCTGCTGTTGTTTGAATGAATGAAGGAAGTATGAAAGGTGGCCACATGATCTCCCCCGGGGAAGTCATGCAGAACATGTCTACAGGAAATAAGCACGTAGGATCCCCTGACCAGGCCCTCCAGCCTCTCTTCAGTAGTTTGGGTGTCACTCAGTACTTTGCTGGACTGTTCAGCCCAGTCAGTACTCAGGGAAGAGCAGGCAGACAGGCTCTGGAAGCCTGGGGCCGCGACCACCACAGGAGCTTCTATCAACAGTCAGGGTTACCGCCTCCACACCCTGCCATGCTTGGGGCTCTTTCCTGAGGGGCTCACCTGCAGCATCCTGTGCTCCAAAGTAGCCAGTTCCAGGTACTGGTTGTCCTCCCTGGAGACTCGGTCCAAACGGTCCCTTACCTCCTTCAGCTTAGCCTGCTGCGCCTCTAAATTCTCCCGAGCCTCTCGGACAAGGCCACGAGCCACCATGAACACATTCTCTGCCTGCAGAGAGAAGGTCAGATGCCATCAGCCCTTTCTGTCCAGCCCCACACAGGCTCAGCTCCATAGCTAAGGCAGCAGCTGAAAAGAGGTCACTGGCGTGTCACTGTGAAAGGTAGACACAGTCCTTGGACGTTAATCCTGGCTCTGGCACGCTCAACATGCAGCCGTAGGCCACGCCCACGTGAAGCACTGGATTTATTCATTCAAGCAGAAATAACATGCCCCTGAGAAACTTGCAAAAAGCAAACAGTGACACAATCTTTGTCCCAAACCGGCCAACTCTGGTCTGGTGGGAACCACCCGAGGAACCCATGTTCTTACGCTGTTTCTAGTGTGTTACTGAGGCCTACAGTACCACCATCAAAGCATCCCTCCAGCCTCCAGCTGATGGCCCTGGCAATTTCAGCTCAGCCAAACTCACAAAATATTTTCCAAGAGGAGACAACCACGTGCCTAAAGCCCAGCTTCTTCCCACCCTGCTACGCAGCCCTGCATCTGAGTGGAGACAGGTGAATGAGTGCATTCCTGCTGCACCAAGGCCTTGAAAAGCACAGGCAGCGCTGTCTACCTCCCAACATGCCGTTTCCCAGTGTCCTGCGCCTTCACACCCAGGGAAAACAGTCCACGAAGGACGATCTGCTGGTCTAATGCAAGGGGAGTCATTAGCCAGGGACTTTTCAGTGCTTGAGGGCTTTCACAGGGCAGTGGGTATAATTACCTAGAGACAGACCTCCACCTCAGCAGCACAGATCCAGATTTCCACATGAGGAAGAGTCAAATATTTCTACCAGGGATGTTTTAGGAAAGGCAAGTCTGAGCTGGGTGTGGTGACCCACGCCTATAATCTCAGCTCTGAGGCAGGAAGATCACAAGTTTGCAGCCAGCTGGAATATATTATAAGTTCCAGGCAAGCCTGGACTTCAGGATAAAACCCTGTCTCAGAAAGGAAGAAGGCCAGTTGTGATGGACACACCTGTAATCCCAAGACTCAGGAGGTGGACACAGGAAGATCAGGAGTTTGGCTACATAGGGATTCCAAGGCCAGCCAGGGATATATAAGGCCCTGTCTCAAACACAAAAGACCAAAGTGTCCATACAGTTCCCAGCTGCCACCACATAGGCAGCTGGGAACTTTTTTGTTAGACCAAGACATATTTCCCAAAACGAAGGCAAAGCCAACTACCCTGGCTCCCCTCCTCACCTCAGTCACATTTCCCTGAGCCTCTCGGACTTCATTGAGTCCCACAAACTCTTCATATCTGTCCCACCAAGCCTTGGCGGTGGAGGTTGCTTGTTGCTGAATGGTGTGGCCCAGCGTTCTTCCCAATGCTGGGAGGCGGTGATACAGCCCTAAGGCCGCAGCCTCTGGTCGCTTCTCTCTGGGCTGGCTGGGACCTGGACTGCACAGAGTCCTGGTCATAAGGAGCTCCGTTCCAAGGAAGCTTCTTCGTACCAGCACATGGGGCACACCCACAATGTGCTGCATGGCAAACACAGGGCTACACCCCGTCATCGGAAGAGCTATGAGGAAGAAAGCAGAGAGATGAATCCCTGACTGAGAAAGGCTCGACACCATGCCGTTCTCAAACACTACGCCTAGTGCTAAACAGACTAATTTCCGCCTCTACAGCAGGAGGAAGGCCAGGTTTTCCTATGGGTCTGCAGGACAAGGGAGCACATTAATGGGAAAGCTCATCAGGGCATCATGCCTTCCCTTCCCTCCCATGATGCCTTACAAACCAGCCTCCCCCCACCCACCACCATCTAGGTCTCTCTGACGGGACCTTGATGAGACTCTTGGTGCTTGCTTTTTCTGCTAAGGTCAGAGAAAATCCTCAAACCTGGGTTGCCCATGATGACAAAAAGATTAACAAAGGCCCGGGGGGCTGGAATGGTGGTCCAGGTTTGTAATCCCAGCTCCTTGGGAAGCTGATGTGGAAGGACTGAAGTTCAAGGGCAGCCTCATCTACATAGCAAGTTGCAGTCTTGCCAGGGCTACCTAGTGAGACCCTGTCTCAAACAACAACAATAAACAATAATAATAATAACGAAAAGTAAAAATGCTTTTAAAGGACTGGGAATATAGCTCAGGGACAGGGCACTTGCCTAGCATGCCTACAATCCTAGGTTCAATCCTCAGTACTGCAAAAACACAAACGAAGCCCCCCCCCCTCCCTCCGGAGTGACGGAACTAAGGCTGAGTGGAGGAAAGTTAACTTCCAGAGTCATTTCTATACAGACCCTCATATCTAACTTGGAGACTTACTGAGGCTGTCACTAGCCGTTCTTCAAAAGGACAGTTCCAGGGGAGGAAAAGCCTGCTTTCCCTGCCACGGGGTGCTTGTCTTAGGTTCAGATCACACCACCCCTCTGCCCTCCCACCTGACTTCAGGCTACCAAGTCCCTGTCTCACATCCCCCACCCCCACTTCCTCCCCAGCCTCGGCCACTACTCAGCAGGTCAGGCTTCTCTGCTCCCTTTCAGTCTTGCTTCCACGTTTGGGCCCTAACAACACCTGCTTCCTCTGATCTGAACAGGACAGGGAATACACAGAGTCAGGCATTGCCCCGGCCCAAGAACAGAAGGGACTCAGAACCCTGAAGGGAGGGCCAGGTTACCCAGAATCCCAGAAAAACCTGGCAATGTCCTCTGGTCAAACCACTTTAAACCCTGAAGTTTAAAGCCCTGACCAGAGCGACACCTGGTGGTCAACCAGAGAGAGCACAGGGAGCGGGCAGAGGGCGAGGTAGGGCATGCGGAGAACACAAAAAGGCCTCCTCAAACTGTTACTGGGATTCTTTCCTCAGTGTCAAGGCATGAATTCTCACGGGTGGTAACTAGGAAAAGGCGGGATAGTTTAAATTTCTTCTCTGTATACTTATTAACTTGATCGCATGAAAAGGATATACGTAAACAAACACAGGTGTGAGGACTTCCTCACGCACAGACTTGCTCAAAGCATCCCAGTCTTGTCCTCGTCAGTGGCGCTCTCCGGCCCTTTTGAAAACAAAGCCTGATAGAAAGAGACATGCCTTCTGGTCAAAGTGGGCTCAAGCTGAGAGCCACAGAAGGGGGCATCTCTGTGACACTGGTTCCAAGCTGGTGCTCATAAAGCTGAGGAGCATGCTTAAGGCAGCATACAACGCTCATGGCCCAGTGGTTGGGGGAGCATCCCAAGCCCCAATCCCGGGGCGCCCAGAACCCAGGTTACAGCCCCATCACAGCCAAACACAACACCGGCTCCCCCAGCAACACTTGGCAGAAGTGGGTTGGCCATTGCCTTTGCCCTGCCTCCCACCTCCATCTCCCTCCGCAGCCCTGAGTAAGAGGTGAAACCCAGCAGAGCCTGACCCATGCCAGACAAGCCCTGTATCACTGCACTCACAGCTGCTCCCTTCTCTCTGGATCCTACTCTATGATTCAGAGCCCCCCCCCCCCCGAATTCAGAGGCACTCAGACATCTCTGATCTCCCTATAGCTTTCAAAACCCCCATCTCTCCCTGAAGTCACTGCTTCTTGTCAACTTCCTCCAGCTCGTTCAGTCCAGTTCCTGGCTTGTCCTCTACCAGCTGTCTGCTCTCAGTTCCCTGGAACATCACCTACACCTGGCAGAGATGAGACCTACAGCTTGTTTCCGACACAGCAGTCCAAGGGTCAGTTAACACACGAGTGAGGGCACAGCCTATGGTTCCCAACTCACCTGGATAAAGAGATCAGGCAGACGCCGGCCAGCTAGGGCCCTCCCACCCTTTCTCCTTCCCACAGTATACTCTGCTCCAGCCACCCTGACACACGAAGCACATTCCTCCGCTTGACTCTGTGCTCTGCCATCTCCCCAACTACATCCCTCTTCGTCCACTGTGGGGCGTTTACCCACCACCCCCACAGCTTCCCAGAGTTTTCTTGAGTGCGATCAGCAGGAAATATTAGATAGAAGGATTTATTGCGGAGAGTATCGTGGAGATAAACAGATAGAAAATAAAGGATAGCCTCGAGAGGGCCTGGAACCTATTCTAACGGGCCCCGACTGTCTCTGGCCCAGGGTTTTTATAGAGACGCCAAGGGGTGGAGCAAAAGACCTCCTCCCCCAGCACAGCCAAGTGCAAACCATCTCAGACACCTGCACTCAGGCCCGTGGTCCTGATCATCCTCTATTCGGACCTGCTGGGTAAAGCCACGAGGAACCCGAGAATGGGCTCCCACAGTCCACAAGTCTACGTGGCTCATCTATGTCAGCTCAAATGTCCCCTTCAGTAAGGCCTTCCTTGACCACCCCTTACTCGCCACCTTCTCTGACGTCTGTACCAGATATGGCGTTCCTAGCAAGAACATGCACTTGGCAATAGCAGAAACTTCACAGAGAAAAGTGTCAATGACCCTCAGCTTGTTTCGCTGCTCTACCCCCTCCTCTCAGCCTTCCTCGCCACCCCGTCATGCACTGGCCTGTCTCTCAATCCCAGGAACATCCAGACATGTGTCTTACAGGCCCTTCAACCAGCAAGGGCCGGATGATGCTCACAGAGGGAAAGCTAGGAAGCCCCTGGAGAAGTGGCCAAAGCAGCTAGAAGGGAAGGTAGAGAGGGTTTGAGGGAGAGGCTGGACAGATGGACAGAGGCCAAGCAGGAACCTAAGGACCAAGTTCAGAATCTTGCCCTTTCAGATGGGATCTCCCACTGCCACCGGACGGCTGTTTCCAGCCTGCTCTCCTCACACGTTGGTCATCTTACCCTCACCTGCAGTTGATAGCTTGCTGGTTTCGAACCGAGAAAACTGAAATGGGGAGGGGGGCGTCTACAGATTCCTAGCGTACTCTCTCAGTGGCCAGGGTCTGCCCAGCCCCCGCCCCGTGGCAGTGCTGGGGGTTAAACCCAGGATCTTGCACACGCTAGGCGAGCATTCTTCCAGGATCTAAAGCCAGTTGTCCCTTCTCCCCTGACCTCAAGGATGAAAAACACGTGCTTCTTAGGAAGAGCAAGGCGGCCATCAGATCCTCTGACAGACGGCTGGGACTCGTCTCCGGTTGTCCTCCCATTCTCTGCAATGGCCTTCACTCCCACCCCTGTCCAGATATGCATCTGCTCAGATGTCACACGGCTCTTGTCCAGATCAACTCCACCACCACACATGATGGCCAGTTCTTGATCCTCATCTCTTTGCCCTTCATCAGCCTGTGCGTTCGAGAGCTCCCTCTTCCTTCAAAGGCCATTTCACTTGGCTCCATTTGCCTTCGTCTCCCTAATGGCCAGACTCTCTTGCAGCCCAAGATGCATGCTCAGATTCCTCATACAGTTTTCTGGATTTAAAAATGCTAGAGGGGCCAGGTGGTGGTGGCACACTCCTTGATCCCAGCACTTAGGAGGCAGAGGCAGGTGGATCTCTGTGAGTTCGAGGCCAGCCTGGTCTACATAGCAAGTTCCAGGTTAGCCAAGGCTTCGTAGTGAGATGCTGTCTTGAAAATAAATAAATAGGGGCTGGAGAGATGGCTCAGAGGTTAAGAGCACTGACTGCTCTTCCAGAGGTCCTGAGTTCAATTCCCAGCAACCACATGGTGGCTCACAACCATCTGTAATGAGATCTGGTGCCCTCTTCTGGCCTGCAGTCATATATGCTGTATACATAATAAATAAATAAATAAAATAAATAAATAAATAAATAAAGGGTCGCATGCCTTTAATCCCAACACTCTGGAGGCAGAGGCAGGTGGATCTCTATGAGTTTGGGGCCAGCCTGGTCTATAGAAGGAGTTCCAGAATAGCTAGGGCAACACAAGGAAACCCTGTCTTGAAAAATAAATAAATATATATACATATATATGTATAAAATATTATATTACATATATTATATATAATAAAAATATTTTTTAATTTACATTATAATTGGGTATGGCACACATGTCATTAATCCAAGCACTCATAAGGCAGAAGCAGGCAGATCTTGTGAGCTCTATGCTAATCCAGACTACACAGTAAGCCCCTATCTCACAAGCAAACTCAAAAAACTGGTTTGGGGGCTGGAGAGATGTCTCGGTTTAAGGGCAATTGCTGCTCTTTTAGAGGTCTAGGATTTAGTACCCAGGACCTAATATCACATGGCTCACAACCACCTATAATTCCAGCTCTAGAGGACCCAACTCCCTTTCCTGGCTTCCACAGGCACTGCATGTATGTGGTACATGGATGGCCAAGCAGGCACACACATACTCATAAACATTAAAAATATATTAATGAAACGAAACAAAATGCCACAGGCTAGGAATGTAGGTAGGTGGTCCAGTATTTCCCTAGCTTGGAGAAGTCCTGGGCTAGATCTAGTATTGGAGAAGAAAATAAAAGTACTCAGCATACTCAACATGGAGCTCATACCTGCAATCCCAACAATTGGGAGGCTGGGCGGGAAGACTCAAGTCCTAGGTAGTTCAGTCTACAGAGCAAGTTTCTGTTTCTTTTTCTTTTTTGGTTTTCCAAGACAAGGTTTCTCTGTGTAGCCTTGGCTGTCCTGGGACTCACAGAGATCCACCTGCCTCTGCTTCCTGAATGCTGGGATTAAAGGTGTGCACCACCACTGCCTGGTGAGTGAATCTCTGTTTCAAACTCAGAGAGAGCAAGAGGAAATACTTTTATAATTGGTTGTAGTAATATTTGCATAATCTTTGATGTACTAAAAAAATCACTGAATTGTACAAATTAAATAGCTGAGTTGCATAGTAAGTTTTATATCAGTAAAGCTGCTATTAAAAAATAGTAATTGGGCTGGAGAGATGCCTGTAAGTCCAGTTCTAGGGTACCTGATGGCTCTAGCCTCTGAGCTCGATTTCTCTCTCTCTCTTTCTCTCTCTCACACACACATAATTAGAAATATTTTTTTTTCAAAAGCTGGGGGTATAGTTCAATTGTACAGCATTTGCCTAACATGTGTAAGACCCTTGGTTCAATCTGCACACACACACACACACACACACACACACACACACCACACTTGTGACTTCTTCAGTCAAGACTTTTGTCACAAATCTTTATTATCTAAATGTCTAAGCCATATCACTGCTTGAAAATCTACTAGCGATCTATCTTTCCCTACCAAACTGCTTTTCCCATATTCTTCTCCACTGTGGTTAGTGGTAATTCAAGTACAAACGCTGGACTGACAACCTACATCACCCTAAGCCTTCATTCTTCTCTCCTATCTCAAATCCAATCTACTAGCAAAATCGCACCGACTCTCTAAACCCAGGGCCCCTCCCCTCTGTCTCTGCCAGGGCTACACAGTGGTCTCAATGACCCTCATCTCAGCCGGGCGGTGGTAGCTCTCGCCTTTAATCCCAGCACTCGGGAGGCAGAGGCAGGCGGATCTTTGTGAGTTCAAGGCCAGCCTGGTCTACAAAGCGAGTTCCAGGAAAGGTGCAAAATTACACAGAGAAACCCTGTCTCGAAAAAGCAAAAAAAAAAAAAAAAAATGACCCTCATCTCAGGCTGGACTATCTCTGCTGATCTCTTGACAGGTCTCCCTGCTTCTCTACTCCAGCCTGAGGTCAGCTATGAACAGAGCAGCCAGTGGACTTTTCCAACACCAGCAACCTCATGTCTCTCTGCTCAAACCCTGTGACAGCCCTGCATGTCTTTCAAGGCAGAAGTCGGTCTTCACGGCTTAGAGGGGATCTGACTCTCACTTCTCTCTGACGGCACTTTCCCTCTTCTCCTCCCTTCAATCATATGAAGGACTGGAACACACTTAGGCAGACCCTCACCTCAGGGCCTTGGCACTGGTTAGCTGTTCCCTGTTCATAGTTGGCTCCCAGTCTTCCTCAAGTCCTGCTCAAATAGCCCCTGGAGAGGTCTTTTCTAACCACTCTTAACAAAAATCGACATCCCACCCCCAAGGGAACATTCCTAAACCACGTTCTCTGCCTATTTTTCTCCCTACACAGGTCACATAGTGGGATACATAGTTGACTTATTTGCTCTGCTGTAGGTGTGCTCGGCTACAGTGTCAGTTTTGCTCAATCCCACTCCAGAGTACTCTCTCTCTACATAGTACATGAATGAACTAGAAGAAAGACTTTGCAAACAGTTACTCTCATCATTTCATAAAGTCCCAACTTTTCCCCGCGGCTTCCGAAGCTGAGGACCAGGTGATAATGTCACTGCCACCTCCCATCCTACATCGTTCCAGCCAGCCGTGCTTTCCTCGGTTCCGGAGAGGCGCTTTGCACGTGCCCTCCCCTCCACCTGCAAGCTTTCTTTCTGCGCAGGATCACAGGCCTTCGGCCACACACACACCCCCACCGCACCCCGCAGTTTCGGATCCTCCCCAGGCAGAACGAGCCTCCCGCCCCGTACCTGAGGAGCCTAAGCCTATTACGCTCCAGCCGTAAGCCCCGCGGCTGCCACTCACACGACCCCTGACCGGCTAGCACCCGCCCTGGAGAACGCGTCATTTAAAAGACGTGAGGGCAACTTCCTGCCTAGAAGCCAATCAGTGGGCCCGCCGCCCGGCAGAGGCGCAGGCAGTAAGCTCCGTTTCCGGCTTAGGATCGGGGTCTGGTGAAGGGGCTGTCTGTAGGCGCCATGTCGGGCCGCGAAGGTAAGGCTGGGTGGGGTCTGGGGGACGGAGGGACGGGGAGCAAGGAGGAGGGCGATGGATGGCGGGGATGGGCCGAGCATGCTTGTGTCGCCCACAGGTGGCAAAAAGAAGCCCCTGAAACAGCCCAAGAAGCAGGCCAAGGAGATGGACGAGGTGAGGACGGGAGCGGAGGCGCGGGCGGGCGGGCGGGCGCTGAGGGACTGGGCTTCTGGCCTGGAGTGAACCTGCTCTGCCTCTCCGCAGGAAGATAAGGCTTTCAAGCAGAAACAGAAGGAGGAGCAGAAGAAACTCGAGGAGCTAAAAGCCAAGGCCGCGGGCAAGGGACCCCTGGGTAAGTGAGGGTCGAGCGCAACTCTGGGAGACCAGGGCTCCGAGCCAGTGTAGGTACGGGGACAGGACAGGTCTGTCCCCGGGGTCGTTGGTGAACTGCAGGGTCCGAGTGTCCACTCTGGCCAAGCCCCCTGGCCTGTCTACGGTTTGCAGCAGTACTGAGGGATGGGAGTGGAAACGTGGCCAGAAAACAAAATCTCTTGCCTCTGCAGACAGTCTTGGGCTTCCAGGCCGTAGGGAAGCTACAGAAATGGAAACACGAAAATGTACACTGAACAGATGCATATGGCTAAGTTTCTGAATTTCGTCCAGTTTCTGGCTCCAAAGTAGTCGTTCGCTGCTTCTTTATGGTTATGTTAAAACATAGAACTTTTACTTGCTGCTCGAATTATCTGTTTATTGAGTCCTGAGTCACCTTTGGGTGTGTGTGCCTGACTGAAAGATAAAAGTCCAGGCTCCTTAACATGTATTTTCCTCTGGGTGCAGTTTTCATGTTTATCTGTGGCTGTGCCAGGGAGCAAACTCATTTATGCAAGGCCAACTCTCTGACCTGAGCTGTGTCTATGCCTCATGCTCTCTCTCTCCACCTTGCTAACCTAATCCCCCACCACCCCACCACCCCACCCCACACACGGTTTTGCCTCTTAGGAGTGAATCACAGGCCCAGCAGTTCCAATTCCACATTTAAAAAACTTACTTTTGTGTTTTATGTGTATGGGTGTTTTTCCGCGCATGTCCGTGTACCATGTGTGTGCAGTGCAGGTGAGGGCGTCAGATCTCTTGGGACTGTGGTTACAGATGGTTGTGAGCTGGGAATCCAACTTGGGTCCCCTGGAAGAGCAGCAATGCTCTTAACTGCTAAGCTGTCACTCTGACTCCATTTTTTTGTTGTTGTTGTTTTGTTTTAATTGCTGTGCCTCTTTTTATTCTTTTTTATTGCAGTACCTCATGCATGCATGCTAAACAAGACCTCAACCATCATTGTTATTTTGAGACATGTTTTTCTCAAGCTGGCCTTGAATTTATGAGTCTCCTGCTTTCATCTCCCAGACAGCTGAGATTAGAGCCTCGTGCCACCAGCCTGGCTTTGTGTGCATTGTAAAAGCGCTATTTCGAGTTTTCTAACTAGTGATTATTCTGCCTGTTATCAGTGTGGCACAGATACTGGAGCTGTCACCCCAAGACCTATTGCAGTAGGTTTGAGCTATTGTTTATCCACACAGCAATGAAATTCTAGCTGTTGAAATTGCTGTTTAGAATGAGGTCAGGTAACTGGAGCCTTCCTTTAATCTGTGATTATGTATAAGAAGGTCAAACCTTGGTGAAATCCTTTCCAGATTGAGCATTTATAATCTGTAAATCCAAAATGCTCCAGATCTGAAACCTCACCAGAACTAGAAAATTCTACTCCTGGCCTTGGATGGTGAGTTGCATTCAAAATGCTAAGGAAGTGGAAGTGCTGTATTACATTAACTTCAAGCTGTATGCATTGTGTGTGTGTGTGTGTGTGTGTGTGTGGTGGGGGTTGGGGGGAGTGAAGCATAAATGAATGTTGTGTTGTTCATAATTGGGTCCCATCCCTTAAATATGTACATGCAAAAGTCCCCCAAAAACTTCTGATCCCAGGAATTTCTGATAAGGGAAATCCAACTAGTACTACTTCTCATTGAACACCATCTATTTTGGGTTTCTTATTTGTTTTAATCAAGGTTTCCTGATACACATACACACACACACACACACACACACACAACACACACACACCAAACATGTTCTTTGAATTCCTTATTCTACTGCTGCCTTGGCCTCCAAATGCTGGGATGTGACTCTGTGCCTGGTTTATTAAAAGATTTATTTTGTCACAGTTCTTTTTGTTTGTTTGTTTGTTTGTTTGTTTTTCCGAGACAGGGTTTCTCTGTGTAGTTTTGGTGCCTGTCCTGGAGCTCGCTCTGTAGACCAGGCTGGCCTTGAACTCACAGAGATCCGCCTGCCTCTGCCTCCCGAGTGCTGAGATAAAGGCGTGCGCCGCCACCGCTCTGCTGCACCCTCATTCTTATATTAGGCATAGTTCATTGTACAAACATTTCACTAATTATCTACTGAGTGGCAAATGTATTAGCTTTTTTAAATTGAATAAAATGAAGACACAATAAGACAGTCTCCGGGAATAGAAGATAGGAGATAGTGTGTGGTAATGTGGCAGTTAAGAACATGCAGTTGTGAAGGGATCAGTGAGATAGCTGAGTGGGTAGAGACCTGCATCTGAGCCTGAGTACCCAAGTTCAGTCTGTGGGATCTATGTGGTGGAACTGTCTAGTTCCTGAAAATTGTCCTCGGATTCTTCCTGTGCACTATGGCATATATGAGTGAACTAATGTTCACACACACAAAGTAAAATGTAATTTGACATCTAGATTTTTTTTTTTTGAGACAGGGTTTCTCTGTGTAGTCCTGGCTGTCCTGGAACTAGCTCTGTAGATCAGGCTGGCCTCAGACTTACAGAGATCCACCTGCTTCTGCCTCCTGAGTGCTGAGATCAAAGGCATGTGCCACCACTGCCTGGAATAAAATGTAATTAAAAAAAAAAAAAAAGGTGCTGGAGAGATGGCTCATGAGTAAAGAGCATTTGCTGCTCTTGTAAGTTCTTAGGACTTACATGCTTGCCCACGACCATCTGTAACTCCAGTTCCAGGGGATCTGACACCCTCTTCTGGCCTTTGCAGGTACCAGGCATGCACATGGTACACATATATTGTGGGTATACACACAAAATTAAAAATAAATTTTAAAAAAGAATTAAAACAATTTAAAAGAAATGTTTTTTTAAAGCTATGCAGTAAGGACTAGAGAGATGGCTCAGGAGGTAAGGTGCCTGCCCGAGGAGCAGGAGGACCCGAGCTGGGTACCTCTAACCCTCATCAGAAAGCCAGGCATAGTGGTGTCTGCTTACAGTCCCACCACTGTGGAGGCAGAGACAAGCAGATCTCAGCGTTCTCTGACAACCAGTCTAGCCTACTTGGCAAGCTCTGGGCTGTTGAGATACTCTGTCTCAAAAACAAAAACAAAAAAAAACAAGGTTGATGGGGAACACTACCCAGGGTGAGCTTATGGCCCACACATGCAGGCACACATAAAATATGAAGGGGAAAAAGTATGCAATTAGAAGTTAGACTACTTAGGTAGAGCCCTGGCATGGTGGTATATAGCACTAATCCTAACGCCTGGAGAGGCTGAGGGAGACTGAGGCAGAAAGATGAATTTTTTGAGACAGGGTTTCTCTGTCAGTGGTTCTCAACAAGTGAGTCTGGACCCCTTGGGGGCAAACCACTCTTTGACACTCTAAGACCATGGGAAAACACAGATATTTGCATTACAGTTCATAACAGTAGCAAACCTACAGTTCTGAAGTGACAACAAAATTCTGTGGTTGGGGTCAGCACAGCATGGGGAACTGTAGTAAAGGGTTGCAGCTTTAGGAAGGTAGGAAATCACTGCTATGTATAGTCCTGGCTGTGCTGGGACTCACTCTGTAGACCGAGGTGGCCACAAACTCACAGTGATCCTCCTGCGTCTGCCTCCTGAGTGCTAGGGTTAATCACATGCACTACCACACCTGGCTAAACCCATTTTTTCCATATAATATACTTTGCTCATGTTTTCTCCTCCCCCAACTCTTTCCAGATCTTCTCCACCTCCCTACACACCAACTTCTATGTTCTTTCTCTGTTTCAAAAAAAGAAAAGAAAAAACAAAAGAACAATAGGGGGAAAGGGCCCACAAAAAAGGGGGTGAATTTGAAGCCCACCGGTACTGTTTAATAAGACTTTACCATAAACAAAAAATAAAACACTCCAAAAACAGAAAAGTCAGAGTACCAGATGAGAACTGAGGCTTCTCACATACTAGCTTCTCATCTTGAAGAACACCAAACATCAAGACTTACTTTTCTGTGAAGTGGGTTGCTGTGGCAGGAGAGTTACTAAACTAATCTGAAGGACACCAGTAGTGTAAATGGAGAGCAGTACACAGCAGTTGCCTTGCCTTAGCCATGCTTTGCCTTTGCCTAGGAGAGACCGTATTGAAAAAGGAACTGTGCATGTCTGTCATAATAAACACCAGTACAAGAGCCAAGTATTACTAGGACCCCTGAGGCTTTTTAGCCACAACTATATTTTTCCCTAATCAACTTTTCTTTTTGCAGCCACAGGTGGAATTAAGAAATCTGGCAAAAAGTAAGCTGTTCCTCATATCTGAGATGACGGTGAGCCTCTTCCATTCCTATTTAAACATCTGGATTCCCTGCCATAACATCTTTACCACCTACAGCTAGAATGAAGTGTTACCCTGGAGCCTGTTAAACATCTGGATTCCCTACTATAACATCTTTGCCACCTATAGTTAGAATGAAGTGTTATCCCGGAGCCTGTTGTACATTGTAATAAACTTTTGTAAAAAAAAAAAAAAAAAATTATAATAATAAATAATACAATGGCTCATTGTCTCTAGTGTTCAGCAATTCCTACCTCAGCTGTGAATTTAAAGTAAACTCAGTCCGAAATCCTACCAGAGCTGTTTCATCTCTGTTGTACTCTGAACTCTGTATCACTTTGAATTAATTAAACCAACTCATTAAAAGGCTATCATTCTTGTGTAGTTGTTTTTCTAATGGTGTACTTTTTCAGAGATTAGTGAAAGGAAATATACTTTGTAAAGAAAGCCACCTGTCTTTTGTGATAGCCAAGTTGCCGTATGTTTGTGTGTTTTAATTCAGGCAGAGACAGGGGTCCCTGGAGCAAGCTGGATTGCTAGCCTACCCCTACAGGTGAGCTTTGAGTTCAGTTGCGACACCCTGCCTCACTAAGACTCCCAGGCTTGGGCCTCAGACATGCTCACACACCTGACACACATGCAAAGGGGGAAAAGACTGATCTTGTTAAACCACAACTCATAATTCTATGTTCTCACTGGCTTAACAGTCATCAGTGCTTAGAAAAAAGCCAACGTTCTTACAATCAGGCTCTAAGGTGGTGGTTCTCAACTTTCTAATGCTTTAACCCTTCAATACAGTTCCTCATGTTGTGGTGAGCCCCCCCCCATCATAAAACTTTATGATTGCTACTTCCTAACTGTAATTTTTTACTGTTATGAATCATAGTGTAGGTAACTAATGTGTGACCCCGAAAGGGGTGGTGACCCCACCAGTTGAGAACCACTGCTCTAAGTGGTCTGGACACCATTCCTCTAAGTAGTCTGATATCTACTGTTCACCCTCTAGTCCATTTGCAGCCACGGTGGTCTGAGGTAGACAAGCCTCACTGTGCTTTGTTTGTTTGTTTGTTTGTTTGTTTGTTTGTTTGAGACAGTATCTCTCAATGTAGCCCTAGCTGTCTTGAAACTCTATGTAGACCAGGCCTGCCTCCCGAATACTGGGATTAAAGGCATGAGCCACTATGCCCATCTCTGTTCTATGTTTTTATACTAGGCATTTTATCAGTGGTGAGGAAATACTCATATAGCAAGTACACGCAGATGAAGACCCTTTATCAGTGGTGAGGAAATACTCATATAGCAAGTACACACAGATGAAGACCCTTTATCAGTGGTGAGGAAATACTCATATAGCAAGTACACACAAAGCAGTGAGGAAGCCCAAGCCCTTCACTGTGTTTTACCAAGTTGATTCCTTACGTCTTAAAATCCTAACTACTTGGGAATTGGAGGCAGGAGGATCACAACTTGAAGTCATGATTGGGTAACAGTCACAAAAAAGTAAAAATGGGCAGGGATGTAGCTCAATGATATGAGTATTGGCCTGATACCTGCGAAGAGCCCTAGATTTCAGACCCCAGTTCTGGAAGAAAAATGACAGTGACTCTTCCCTGATCATAAAGTGGTAGTTCTTGCTAGATGTTATCTGCCACCAACCACCAAGTAAAAAATCCAGAATGGAAGCCAATCTCGTTTGGGAAGGAGGGAGCTGAGATAGGGTCTTACTGTTGTACAGACTGACCTGGAACTCTGTATAGACTGGATGGGCCTTGACTTTAAAATCCTCCTGCCTCGGCCTCCATAGTGCTAGGATTACAGGTTTGTGACACCATGCCCAGAAATGTGACCCTATTTTAGGGGAGACAGGATGCTAGAAATCAAATCCAGAGCCTTGAACATTCTAAGCAAATACTTTTAACACTGTCCAAACCCCATTTGTATTTACTGAAATGCCTAATTGAGAGGCACAAGACTTCTGATTTGCCCTCTAGGCCATTTATACAACTGGAAATAATAATAAACTTTCCCTGAAGACATTATCTTTTTTATGAGACAGGGTCTCACTAAACTCTTCAGTCAGACCTTAAATTTGTGATTTCCCAGCCAAAGCCTCCTGAGTTATTGGGATTACAAGCCTGCACACCGAAGCCCAGCTAGCACACCTATAATCCCAGCACTCCAGCAGCTGCTGCAGGAGAATCAAAATTTTAAAATACCAACTTGGGGACTAGAGAGATGGCTCAACAGTTAATAGCACTGGCTGTTTTCTAGAGGGCCAGGGTTCAATTCCCAGCACCCGCATGGAGGCTCACTGTAATTCCAGTTCCAGGGGAGCTGATGCCCTCTTCTGGCCTCTGACATACATGTAAGCAAGACACCTGCACACATGAAACTTTTTTTTTTTTAATCAGCTTGCTTTGGTCATCTCCAAAGAGCACCTTCTGTGGGCTTGAGGCCAGTGGGGTCTTCCAGCTGGCACCTAGCCCCATGCTGAAAAGAGCTTGTCAGCAGTCACGGCTTCCTTCTCCCCAAACAGAAGCTACTTCTCTTTTAATTTGTGGAATCTGATCCCTCTTGACAATGGACAGTCCTTCCTCTTTTCAGAACCACAGATTTTAGTTATTAAGACTTGGGTATTTAGCCAGGCATGGTAGCTCACAATTTAAGCACTTGGAGACTGAAACAGGAGGATTGAAAGTTTGAGGCCATCTCAAAAAACAAAAACAGCTGGACAGGGTGGTTCATGTCTATAATCCAAGCACTCAGAGGGGAGGAAGGACATTTTTTGAGTTCTAGGCCAGATTTGGTTACATGTCACGACACTATCAAAAGAGGGGAATGGGGCTGGGAGGCTTAAGCAGTCAACATTGTTTTGGGCAGCTAAGGGAAACTACCAGCAACTGAATAAAAAAACTAAGGCAGTTCTAAGTGAGCCAATGCCTCCTGACCTCTGTAGGCATCAGACATACATGTGGTGCACATACATACATCAGGCAAAGCACTCATATACATAAAAAATAACAAATCTAGCCGGGCGGTGGTGGTGCACGCCTTTAATCCCAGCACTCGGGAGGCAGAGCCAGGCGGATCTCTGTGAGTTCGAGGCCAGCCTGGGCTACCAAGTGAGTTCCAGGAAAGGCGCAAAGCTACACAGAGAAACCCTGTCTCGAAAAACCAAATAAATAAATAAATAAATAAATAAATAAATAAATAAATAAATAAATAAATAACAAATCTAAAAACACAAGACCTAAGGTATTCCAGGCTTGAGCACTCTCCTTTTCACCCAATGTCTTAGATTGATAGACTCACAAGCTAAGTCTGGCACCCAGCAAGCAGAGTAGAAAAGTCTCGACCCTGTTGCTCGCCAATGCTGTTCCCCATTCCTGGTAACTGTTCCGCCCACCACTTCTGCTCATAAAAGTCTGTCATGCACCCAAGCAAAACCCAAATCTTTGTTCCTCTGTGAAGTTTTACCTCCTCTCTGAGCCGTAGTAACTTCCACCTGGTATCCTTGTCGAAGCACGATTTTTCTCAGCAACATCATGCGTCAGCCTCTTACCCATTTTTCTTGCCAATTTTTCCTCAACCTGTTGGACAATTCAAGGACCACTAACGGGGAGCCTTCCTTGACCTCTTGAGCTTCATTCATCTCTATACCACCAGCGTTCGGGACATAAAGACTCTCTGAGAAATAAATGAAAGTTAACAGTCGGGGCAATTCTGAACAGGCACACCGTCCTCAGAGATCATCCTTCCCAGATTTTTCTCAAATACACACATACTTGAAACATTCGCTATTCTGGAAGAGCCCTGCTTCCAAGAGAACAGCTGCATTCCTTCTCCTCCCCAAGTCTACTCTTCCAGCCTCCTCCCAAGAAGAGTCTCTGGATACATGAAAGCCGGGTCAGCCGCGGTGAGTGAGGTCAAACAGAGCTAAGCCCTGAATGCTGCCTGTCTCAAGAAAGGCGACCTGCTCCTCTGAGGCTCTGTATTCTACGCAATGCCGCCGGGGGCAGCCGCAGGTGCGGTCGGGCAGCCGCTCCTGGATCCCGCAACACGGGTAATCCCGACAGCACTGCCCAGAGTCCGGGCACAGCAGCGACAGAGCGGCCCCGAGTCGGGACCCGCAGGAACCTGTCAGGTGTAGCAGCGCGCTCTGTCTACGTCATCCGTCTGCGTCTGCTGGCTGACAGCTGATTGGCCCGTAGGCTGGGGGAGACGCTCGTAGCTGAGGAGAGCGGCAGCGCGCGGGCGGTTAGGCTAGGTCGGGCTCTCAGCCGGCAAGGCTGTGCTTGGCGTCCTCGCACGCTGCGGGCTGAAGGAGGTCATGGCTGGGACACCCGCGCCCAACAGTCACAGGAAGCAGAGCGGCGGCCCGGCGCCCTTCCCTGGGCCATCGCGGGCCTTCGAGAACCCCCCGAGTAAGCGGGCCCGGAGCTTCTCTGAGACCACGGTCCCGGACCCCGAAGACCCATTCGGCGCGCACGCGGAATTCACCGCGGACGACCTAGAGGAACTCGACATCCTCGCGTCGCAGGCCCTGAGCCAGTGTCCGGTTGCGCCTGGGAACCCGTACAGTGAGTGCTCATGGGGCCTCTCCCCCGGGGGTGTGCGTACCCCTTCAACAGGGTGGCTATGGCACGGGTGTCGTGCACCGATTCCCTTTCTAAGACGGAGGAGCACCGATCTAAGCGCGGTTCTATTTCACAAGGTCTTTTGATGTGGTGCTAAAACATCCAGAAGCCAAAAGACCTCACATACCCAGAACTGAAAATATAGACACCTAGACTATTGCTTATTTTCCTTGAAACATGACTACGACCACCTCAAGACTGTCACAACCCATGTGAGAGGATTTAGATTTCATGCAGCCCACTGTAACCCTTGGACAGCGTGATCATGGGAAGTGTCTGGCAGAGGCAAAAAATGATTCTTACACAACGAATAATCTAGTTACCCAAAGGTTAGGAATGGCAACAACCACAGGCAATGAGCAAGCAATACCAAAACTTTCCTTCTTAGAGCTTACATTTTTACCTGAAGAGTAAGTGAAATCTCTGAACTGTCAGAAGGATTTGATGGGCGCTTTGCATCTGTACTTAGCACTTAAAGCATCTGAAAAATAGGATTATTCCTGGAAACGTGGACCTCCATCTTTCCAGCAATATTGCCTGGGAAACCAGGCACTAGAAAACACTCAGGGATGACCAGAGGTTTTATATGGCAGTAGTTAGCACTACTCTCCACTTGGTGGCGCCCTGCATCACTTTACCTTAATCCATCCCTGGAGTCCCACGACTCCCATGGAATAGATCAATGTTGTTCACCACCGTGTCTTTAAAGACCAGCAGAGCCTGTGCCTAGCATATTACAGTAAATGATATTAATGATATGTCGTAGTTATAGCCAGTGAAATCTCAGCTATTAGCTGAGAGTCTTGATATTGGGGGAGGGTGTAAAGGGAGAATATTCAGACATGTTATTTAGATATAAACTTTATGAGTTTATATCATGTTCTGAGATTGGGAAGTGCTGATATTGTTTACTGGGTCTTTCTCAACTTGGCTTTCAAGACAAGCATTTATGACAAAGGTGTGGTATATACTGAGTCCTGAAGTATATATGGGATTTTTTTTTCTTCCAAGCCCAGGTTCTCACTCTATAACTAGGCTACCCTTGAACTTGAGATCCCCCTGCCTCAGCCTCCCAAGAGCTGAGATTACAGTTCTGTGCCATGATACTCAACTTAATGGGAACTATTTTTTATACAGGTACTCATAATGTCCACCAATTAGATGGGTTATCGAATAGTCCTATGAGGAAAAACAGAGAAAATGCTCCAGTTAAAGATAATTTTGAATTAGAAGTACTTCAGATACAATACAAAGAACTTAAAGAAAAGGTATGTAGCTTGTGAGGTTTCTTTCCTTGCTTGCTTATTTGGTCTAGTGCTGAGAATTGAACCCAGGACTTTACCTTTACACATGCTATAAACAGAGACATTCTACTGCTAAGCTATACTTCCAACCCTAACTTGTGCTATCTGTAGCTAATTCATTCATTTAGGTGTTAAAAAAGCATTGTGTAAAATATATAAAAGTTTTAAAACAAGCATCTAGATTCATCCCCCTGAAATGAAAGATTGGGGGAAGAATGTCTGAAATTTACTTACTCTGTATATGTATGTAAGCCTGGGTGAGTTTATGTGCACCACATGCATGCAGGTGCCATGATGGTGCTCCTCTGGATCCAGAATTACAACTCGTTGTGAGCCACCCGATGTGGGTACTGGGAAAGGAACCTGGGTCCCCTACAAGAGCAGCGAGTGCTTTTAGCTGCTAAGCCATCCCTCTAGCCCCCATAACCTGTATCTGTATATGAGGAACACCGCATCAGAGTGGTTGCTATTTCATTAGTTTCGTAAGCAATCAGACATCTTTCATATGGCCATTTGTAGGGCCGCTAAGAAAACCAGGAATATAGCATGGAATTTTAGTTCTGTGGAGTGTGTGAGCATAGTGTTAAATCAAAGCTGAAGAATCTGTATGTTAGGGGCAAGTATGTTCTGAAACTGTTCATGCTGAATATAACTGGTTGGGCATAATTTACAGCTGAAATCAATGGAAGAAGAAGTCCTAATTAAGAATGGAGAAATTAAAATTTTGCGTGACTCACTGCATCAGACAGAATCCGTTCTAGAAGAACAGAGAAGATCACATTTCCTTCTTGAGCAAGAGAAGACTCAAGCACTTAGTGAAAAAGAAAAGGAGTTCTCCAAAAAGGTGACTCAACATTTGTTTTGCATGCTCTGAACAGTAGTTTTGCCTATTCACTAAATTCCACTAGAAGCAATAACCAAGGCTGGGTGTGGTGGGACATGCCTTTAATCACAGGAGGCAGAGGCAGGTGCAGCTCTATGAGCTCTAGGTCAGTTTAGTCTACATAGTGAATTCAGGCAAGTTAAGGCTACATGGTGAGACAATGTCTCTAAAAAATAAAACAAAATAGAAGCATAACCAATGTTGCCTAGAAATAGTCAACCACTGTTTATCTTAATAAATGGCTTGCACCTTTCTTCCAGGGTCTACCTTTGGTTTGGAAAAGGACTAAGATGAAACTCAGCTTTGCTGTGGTTGTTAGTCTTGGCAGGATAAGTCACTAGCTTAGAATTTCTAGGAATAGGCTTGAATTAGGGTTCTTTGATAGATAAGCAATTCAGTTACTTGGCTTATCAAAAAGGAAATATATTAGCGTCATACCCACATCTAGGAAGACAGGGATGTACTGGGGCTTCAAATGACGTAAACCTCACCAGGATATGTTTTGACTCTCTGTTATAGACTTACTGCTCTTTCCGTAGTGTGTTCTAACTCCCAGGCTCATGTACATGCATTTCAAAACTCCAGAGCCCAGTTAAGACTTGGACTTACTCAGCCAGGCATGGTAAATACATGTTTGTAACGCTAGCACTTGGGAGGCTGGTACAACAGTGTTACCATAAGTCCAAGGCTAGCCTGGGCTATATGATGGGACTCTGTTTCAAAAAGGAAAAAGAAAAGAAAAAGACTGAGGTTTCCTCATTTCTAACTTAAGAGGTTTTTTTTTTTTTTTTTTTTTTTTTTTGAGACAGGGTTTCTCTGTGTAGTTTTGGGGCCTGTCCTGGATCTCGCTCTGTAGACCAGGCTGGCCTCAAACTCATAGAGATCAGCCTGGCTCTGCCTCCTGAGTACTGGGATTAAAGGCGTGCGCCACCACCGCCCAGCTCTAACTTAAGAATTTTAAAGATGCCCCTGAGTGGTATTAAGCCAGGTACCTGTTTCCAGACTAGTTCTAAAACCAATCATTTAAATCCCAGTCAGAGGTAGGAAAGGGAGGTTATGTTATGTTCTGCAAAGAAAATGGTAGTATCCAGCATCTACCACCACTTTCCTTCAGAACACCTCTGTGCTGTGTCAAGGATGTGCACCCCCACCCCCTTTTTAAAGTACAAGGGAACAGTGAGGTGGATAGTAACCAGAGTAGTGTCTACCTCCATTACTTCCTTTGACAAATTTTATATGCACATGTACTTGTACCTACCACAGAACAAAGATTGTTGGGAGGCCCAAGTGTGACTTTTTCCTGATGTAGTACTATAGCCCAGGCTGGCCTTAAAGTCACTTTGTGGCCAAGAATGCCCTTAAACTTCTGAACTTCCTGCTTCTGCCTCCTGAGTGCTGGGATTAAGGCATAATTGCTGCCACGCCCTGTTTATTTGGTGAGAGACATTACACCTGGGGTGCATGCTAGGCAAACACCCTTCCGTTTGAGCTACAGGTTCCTTTTCCTCCTCCAGTTAGTCCCTCCCTCTGCTTTCCTATTACACATGTCCCATTACTCTAGTTTCCAACTTGCTTAAGATTTTTCTCCCTCTTCTGATGCTCTTTCTAGTTTCACAAACACACAGATCTAAGCACACACAAATACACAGATCTAAGCACACACATACACACAGATCTAAGCACACACATACACACAGATCTAAGCACACACATACACACAGATCTAAGCACACATATACACACAGATCTAAGCACACACAAACACACAGATCTAAGCACACACATACACACAGATCTAAGCACACACATACACACAGATCTAAGCACACACAAACACACAGATCTAAGCACACACATACACACAGATCTAAACACACACATACACACAGATCTAAGCACACACATACACACAGACACACACAGACACACAGATCTCACACACATACACACAGATCTAAGCACACACAAACACACAGATCTAACACACACACAACAACAGATCTAAACACACACATACACAGATCTAAGATACACACACTAAGCACACACATACACAGATCTAAGCACACACACACAGATCTAAGCACACACATACACAGATCTAAGCACACACATACACACAGATCTAAACACACACATACACACAGATCTAAGCACACACAACATAACAGATCTAAAACACACACATAACACACAGATCTAAACACATCACATACACAATCTAAGCACACACTAACACACAGATCTAAACACACACAAACACACAGATCTAAGCACACACATACACACAGATCTAAGCACACACATACACACAGATCTAAACACACACATACACACAGATCTAAGCACACACATACACACAGATCTAAGCACACATACACACAGATCTAACACACACATACACAGATCTAAACACACACATACACACAGATCTAAGCACACACATACACACAGATCTAAGCACACACATACACAGATCTAAGCACACACACATACACACAGATCTAAGCACACACATACACACAGATCTAAGCACACACATACACACAGATCTAAGCACACACATACACACAGATCTAAGCACACACATACACACAGATCTAAGCACACACAAACACACAGATCTAAGCACACACATACACACAGATCTAAGCACACACAAACACACAGATCTAAGCACACACAAACACACAGATCTAAGCACACACATACACACAGATCTAAACACACATATATATACACAGATCTAAGCACACACATACACACAGATCTAAGCACACACATACACACAGATCTAAGCACACACATACACACAGATCTAAGCACACACATACACACAGATCTAAGCACACACATACACACAGATCTAAGCACACACAAACACACAGATCTAAGCACACACATACACACAGATCTAAATACACACAAACACACAGATCTAAGCACACATACACACACAGATCTAAACACACACAAACACACAGATCTAAGCACACACATACACCATACACACAGGTTTGAGTAAAACTGCCAGATACCCTGCCCAGACTTTGAAGATGACCTAGGATTCTGTACCCCTAAGTTAATTAACAGAGGAGCAGCCAAGTCCTGTGAAAGCGGGAGAGGATTGAGAGTTTGACAGCAGTTTGGGGAGCAGAATTTGTATCATGGTGTGGAGGTGAAGCCCACAAACCATGTTCCTACTGAGAAAGAGCATCTCCCCAAGCTCCATGCTGAGTGCTATACAGTCATCATTTTGCTTAATCCCCAGTCCCAGCCAAGTACTTGTGTTAGAGATTCAGAGCCTAAACAAGTAATGGGGCTGGTTTTTGAATGCTCATTAACTGCTTCCACTGTAGAGTCTGACTTGCCTTTCTAGAGTATTTTTCAAGGGAAAATCGGCTAATATTTGAGGACATTTATATTGTAGCAGACTTTGATAATTATTTTTTTATTGTTTTCCTTTATTAGCTTGAAGTTTTGAAGTTAAGGGATTTATTACTGATTTTGTTGTTTTGTTTTTGAGACAGGCTCTCACTATGTAACCCTGGCTGCCTCAGAACTCAATATGTAGATCAGGCTGGTCTCAAACTCAGAGTCACCAACCATACCTGCCTCTGCTTCCGGAGTGTTGGGATTAAAGGCATATACCACCACACACATATTTTGGGCTATGTGACGATAGTGCTACCACAAATATCTTTCTTTGGCTTTTTCAGCTTCAATCATTGCAGTCTGAACTCCAGTTTAAAGATGCAGAAATGAATGAATTAAGGACAAAACTTCAGAGCAATGAACGAACAAATAAACTAGCTGCTCCCTCCATTTCCCATGTCAGGTAAGGAGCGTGCTGGACGGGTAGTTTAGTTGGCATAATTCTGTAAAAAGCCTGACAGCTCTCTGGATTGTTCTGAATGAGGCACTCCTTCCTAAAGGATGCAGAGGTGACTGGATGAGACTCGATGGTCTGAGCCATTCAGTCTAAATGTCCTCACTCCAGGAGTGCTCACCCTGCACGGGCAACAGTGACACAATTCCTTGAGAGTAGGAAAAGCTGGAAGATAATGTCTAATTCTTTTTAAAAGGGAAAAAGGTTTATTCTGGCTTATAGTTCAGGGAGTCCAGCCCATCATGTTGGGGAAGGCACGGCAATAGGAACTCACAGCTGAGCAGAACAGGAAGCAGAGAGAGAGAGGACGCTAGTGCTCAGCTGGTTTCCTCACTCTCCCCTTTTTAGTCAGTCCTGAACCCAGTCTATGGTGTGGTGCCACCCACATTCAGGGTAGGCCTTCCTTCAAATTTTGAGAACAGACCAGGCTTCATTTTCATGTAATTTGTTTAATTAACATGCCCCCCCTCAAAAAAAAAAAAAAAAAGCATGAGTGTATTTCAGTCCTGGCTGCCTAAAATATTTTGCTCATTTGTTATCTGGGACCTTTGTCTTACAGCCCCTCCTCTGCTGCCAGATGTGCTCAGCTTGTTAATGATCTGTGCCCTGCCCCTGCCTCCCACAGCATCTGTCAGTGTCAGTGTCAGCCTTGACATTTGAGCTCTTTCTGGTATGGAACATTCTCCTGCCCTTGCTCATGTTGGGCAGAGTGTGAAATTGAACTTCCCTTGCCTTGCATGCTTCAGGTGAGACGGGAGAGATGAGGAACTCTGTCTTCACCTCTTCAGCCGTCAGTCATAGGAGGAAGGCGGCCTGGGTGTTGTGTGATCTGAGCGCTCAGACTGCCATCCAGTGTGAAGCTTCAGTGCTGAGGAGTTACTTAGTTTCCAATACACTTTCTGATAGACCCCTTGGTTTTAAAGATTTTTTTTAAATTATGTACATCTGTATGTTTGTGTACAGGTGTGCATTTGTGAATGCCAGTACCTACACAGACCAGGAAAGGGCACTGGATTCCCTAGAGCTGGAGTTACCGGCCTTTTTTGAGCTACCAGACATGGGTCCTCTGCAAGAGCAGTATTTACTCTTAATGCAGGGCTATCTCCAACCTATGATAGACTCTTTTGAAAGTTTTTGAATCCTAAAAATTGGGTTGTTCATTTAAAAACATTTTTGTGGATGTGTGTGGAATTGTAAATAGTAAAGACTAACAGCCAGTATTTTTGGATGCCTAAGAGAATATGAAAATAAATGCTACCTTTAATACAGACTAACATATCCATAATAGATAAAACTTCTAGTCATAATGTCTAGACATGAAAAGTTTAATTGATGTTAGAAATTTCATAGCTGTGTATTTTAAGAGGTTTTAATAGAATCATAACTTTTGCTCTCATAACTCTTTCTAGTCCTAGGAAAGGCTCTTCTGTGGTTATAAAGTCAGAAAGCATGCTCTCCACACGTTGGAAAATCAACTTTCCCTACAAAGGAATCTTTTAGTGCTAACATGCCACTCTCTTATTCCTGCCAGACTGAGGAAGGACACAAATTTCTGGTGGAACAACAGGGTAAGTCAAACTAATAGTAATCGATTGCTATATAATGGGCTGCCCCTTCTAGTGGCCTAAACAACGTTTACTTTCTTTTTCAAAATTTCTGTGCATCAGCAGTTTGACACATGGAGATCATATTGAGGCTGGAGAGTCTTTTTTGTTGTTGTTTTATTTTTCCTCCTGGCTGTCCTGGAACTCGCTCTGTAGACCAGGCTAGCCTCCAACTCACGGAGATCACATGACTCTGCCTCCCAAGTCTGGAGTCTTTTAAGGTGGCTCTGAGACTCTGCTGTGCTGTTTTATTTTATCATTAGATACATTGCCGCTCATCCCGCCATCAGCCTTTTCAAATTGCTGCCACTGCTCTCCTGAGAAACTGCAGCACTGTAGGCAAGAGCAAAGTTCTGCCTGTTACAAGCAGGCAGAGCACAGCAGCCTGGAGAGCAGTCCCAACCACACTGCTTACTAGCTTATGAACAGCTAATTATGACCTCTATCGTATGGGGTTGCTCTATGAAACTAATGGGCTCATGTGTGTAAAGCTAGTGGTTGTTATTTTCATCATATTGCTTCATTTACAGTGAGGCAAACAGATTTTCTTTTTAGGGATCTGGAGGTACTTTGGCTCTGTTTTGACTGAGTTTGAAGAAGAGATTATCCAGTCTTTTAAATATTGTGTGTAGGAGTTTCTGGAACACCTGTTCTTTTATGTTCAGCTTTTGATTCACATTTTTTCCAGTTTCAGATAATAAAACCCACAGTCTGAGAGGTAACCCCATGAAGCAAGATGTACAGCAGAAAATTCTTGCTGATAGCTGGATGCAGAGATCAAACACTCAAGGTACCAGAATACCTGCTTTTTGGCATAAGCCTGCATGGCTCCCATTTTCCTCTGTGATATACAGAACTGCCTAGGGGAACCATCTGAAAACCCCACTGCAGACAGTTCTTTAGAGTGTACTGGCGCATAAGAGTTTGCAAGTTACAAAGAAAAAGCCAGGCAGTGGCGCATGCCTTTCATCCCAGTACTCGGGAGGCAGAGGCTGGCGGCCTCTGAGTTTGAAGCCAGCCTGGTCTACAGAGGAAGTTCCAGGACAGCCAGGGCGACACAGAGAAACTCTGTCTCCAAAAACCAGAGGGGGAGAAAAAGAACAGAGGAAGGGAGGGAAGAATTCTCCCATGTGAGAACATTCTGGAGTCACCTTGTCTTTTGCAGGTTCTATTTTGATAAACCTGCTCCTGAAGCAACCTTTGGTCCCAGGGTCATCTCTAGGTCTTTGTCACCTCCTGAGCAGTTGTTCTGAGGTTCCTACTGGCACTCTCTTGCAGCCACCAGGGCTCAGTAGGTAAGTGTGAGACTCCTGAAAAGCTTGTTTGAGAAAGAGTTTCCACAAAGTATATGCCTTTCTGGTTCTGGCCAGCATGGGAGATTAATGGCATGTTTGGGGAAACTAGAGAACTTGGCAGACAGGTGATTTTGGGTCCTTGACCTAATCTGTTTTTCTTTTGTTTCCAGTACCTTGGCTGGGATTTCAGGCCTCAGGACCATCAGTTCTCGTGATGGGTCATTTTCCCTCTCTGCCCTGAGAGAAGCACAGAACTTAGCATTCACTGGATTAAATCTGGTTGCCAGGAGTGAGAGCTCACATGATGGAGACCTAGGAAAGGGAAGCAGAAGAGTCTTCCCACTCTGCCAGCTTCCTGGAGCTGTGCACCTCCTCCCACTTGTACAGTTTTTCATCGGCTTACACTGCCAGGCTCTGCAAGATTTAGCCCCCGCTAAGAAGAGTGGGGCGCCTGGGGACTCTCCAACACACACCTCCTGTGTGAGCCCTGGGGTAGAGACCAGCCCAGAGGACTCGATGTATCACCTGGAAAGCTTCTCTGTGGCCTCACTCAGCATCCTTCAGCACCTGGTGTGCCACAGTGGAGCAGTTGTCTGCCTGTTACTGTCAAGCATGGGGACAGATGCAGCTGCCAGGGAAGGAAACCTAGTTCAGACTTGTACAGATACGATCTCAGCCTCCAGGGAGGAAGCTCATGACCAAAAACAGCATCCACTATTGAAGATGCTTCTTCAGCTGGTGGCTTTCTCTTCTACAGCATCAGGTCATTTTCAAGCCAATGTCCTGAGCCAGTGCCTCAAAGTTTTGGTGAAATTAGCTGAAAACGCTTCCTCTGATTTCTTGCCCAGGTATAAAGACTCACAGGAGGCATGATTCCCTATGGGTCTGCCCTGACCTCTTGAGGTCTAACCTGTGGCTCTTGCACTTTGTTCAATCTTGACTTAATTCAACTCCTCAGCTATGGCTTGATTCAGGGAGTTCTGAAGTGATGGGAAGGGGGCCAAGTAAGCAGAGCACATGGAGTAAGGCTGCCGTAAGTGTCCTGCCGTGACAAAGGCTGAGTTAGAAGGCCTTTGAACCTGAGATGTGTGAAGAACATGGCACAGCATATTTAAATTTGGTAGAGTTCTGTAAGGAAGCAGAGTACCAGGAGGGTCTGCAGCCATGAGCTGACCTTGCCGGAAGTCTGTCAACCTTGTGTCCACATCTGGTATGAGTCAGGTCACTGCTTCACCAAAAAACAGTTGTTATAAATTACTAATCTGGGGTGCTAGAGAGATTGCTCACCAATTAAGAGCTCTTGTTTTTCTTGTAGAGGACCTGGGTTCAGTTCCCAGTACCCACATACTGTGTCTGGAAGCATACACAACCATGTGTTACCCTAGTCCCAGGCAATCCAGCAGGCATACATGTGGTGCACATACATGCATGTAGGCAAAACATTCATACACATAAAGTAAAATAAGTAAATGAATCTTTAAAAAAATTATAAATTCCTAACTTGAGTTTAGAGCATTGAGGGCAAGGTAGGGAGAATTATAAACACTGCCCAGTTCGCATGCTTGTAAGAGGCCAATTCTTATGTTAAAATAATAGTGCTGCCTAGGTGCAGCTTCTGTCTAGTCTCTGCCAGGTGTCATGGCCTATGCCATTCAGAGACAGGTGGATCTCTGAGTTTGAGACCAGGCATTGCTATACAGTGAAACCCTGTCACAAAAAAACAAAATCTTACATCTGAGCTCAACTTTTTTTTTCTTTGAGGCAGGGTTTCTTGTGTAACCAGGCTAACCTTGAACTCAGAGATTCATCTGCCTCTGTCTCCTAAGTGCTGGGATTAAAGGTGTGTGCCACCACCGTCTACCCAACATTCCAATTTCTTAAAAGTGCTTCTGGATCATTTTTTCCACATAGTATTTTCTGGCCAGTTTTATCTGTCCTAAAGTGATGTATGAAATTGAACACAGCACTTGAGTACAGGATAGACAATAACAGGGGCAAAACTGCCATCCACAGGCCCCACTTATACTGGCTAGTTGCCTATTTCCTATGTGCTTAGTGAATGGATACCAGAAACCACGGTTTCCCAATTCTGGTAGCAGACCACTCACTGTGTTCCTGTTCTGTTGACCATAGGGTATTCAGAACTCTAATCTAATGATGTTTCTACTGGCCATACACAAGTGCTTCATTCCCTGGCTCAGGTGACACTCATGACTCTGCACTCTGTGCTTTACACAGAGCCTGGCTCAGTCTAAATGCTCAGTCAGTGTTTGTTAAATAAACCCTATGTTGAAGTAGGAAAACTTGTCTAAAATTGCCATAGGGAACACGTTAGGATAGTTCCAAGCCAGTAATCACGATAAGCCATTGCTCCATCGCTTCAGACATAGCCTCCCACAAAATACTTCTCTGTAGATTTCATGTGCTCAAGATGAACTGCACAGCTTCCTCTTTACCTTCTCGTGAAAGCCAGGGTGGATGCTATCAGGGCTGGAAAGAAGTAGCCAGGAAACCTGCAGTCTGCCCTTCAGGCTTGAAAACCCTTAACCAGAGAGCATGATTCATGTACTTGTGTATAATGCTGCGATGTGTAGCTTGTTTCCATTTCTTTTTTTGAGACAGTCTCTCTACATACCCCTCCCTACTTGGCCTGGCAGAGAGCCACAGTACCTGACAACTAAAGAACGCCCAATTTCTTGCCTGTTTATAGAATGTGCTGTAAAACAGGAGCTGGAGAGATGGCTGAGTCATTAAGAGCACTAGTTGTGCAGGGTGGTGGCGCACGCCTTTACTCCCACCACTGGGAAGGCAGAGGCAGGTGGACCTCTGTGAGTTTGAGGCCAGCCTGGTCTACACAGAGAAACTCTATCTCGGGGGGGGGGGGGGGGGGGGGGGGGGAAGAGTACTTGCTTTTCCAGAGGTCCTGGGTTCAATTCCCAGCACCCACATGGCAGCTCACAACTCTGTAACTCCATTTTCAGGGGGCCCGACACCCTCACACAGACATACATGCAGGCAAACACCAATGCACATAGGAAAAAAAAAACATAAGAAGGAAAAAAAAGTGCTATAAAACAAGTTTACCCCAAATAGTGAGCCTTTGCTTTCCAATGACACACTGAGATGCCATATATGTACAGATTGGTACATATATACAGCCTCAGAGTCTTTTAGGTAGCCTCTCTCCCACCCGCCAGTTCTCCCTCATGCTGATGTAGGTAGTGTGGATAGAGCAAATCTAGCCCTTGGGACCTGGTTCCTTGGCCATAGCCATCCTTTGTGAGACCTGAGGGGGAAATAGCACTCATTTTCATTCTCTATCTCTCTCTCTCTCCCTCTCTCCCTTCCTCCCCCCCCTCTCTCTACACACACACAGTGCGCCCCATAGGTACCTTTTCATAGTAGCTAACAGAGACCAGTGTTTTCTGACAAGTAGAGAAAATGGTTTTCCTTGTTCTGTGAATGGCCTAAGACAGAGCGGTAGCCACATCCACGCTTGTTACTTTTAGAGCCCTGGCCAGTCCTGTGGTGTTAGACAAAGAACATTTCTCTTGCTGAAGATATGGACCTGCATCCCTGTTGAGAGCAGATGCAGGAAAGGGCCTGGGGTGTGGTCATGCAGCCCAGATCTAGGGAGTCCTGTCCTATTTACTTGATACAAAGCCACATAAGGACCTATCTTCTTTTTTAGGGTGAATGAGGGATTGTGATGTGGTGGTGAGACTCGGTTGCACGTAGCCCAGGCTCATCTCCAACTCACCGTGTGGTGGATTCTGCCTCTGCCCCCTAAATGCTGAGATTATAGGCACGTGCCCCCCCACCCCCCACTGAAGGCTTGTCATTTTTAAGCCATAGCAGTCCTGTAGTAAAGGTTAGCACCTGTCAACTGTGACAGTCTTAAAGCAAGTAGGCTATGGCCAGACCAGCATTTGAACCCATGTCTCACTGCGTTAAGTGTCCTTTTGGAGTGTGTCCTAACTGTGCCCATCCTTCAGGTTCTCCTGTGTGCTGCCCATGTTACCACAGTGCCTCAGCTCAGAGCTGCCACTGCCGTGTGTGCTCCTGGCTGCTGAGCTGCTCTCAGTCCTGGTGGATCATGACGGCCTTGCACAGCAGCTCTGCTCCCATTCCGGTAAAGTGGGAGGGAGGGAGGGATGGGGCGGGGACAGGTTCAGAGCCTCTCAAGGGCTTCTGCACTTGGACCTAGGCTACAGTGAAAAGGAGACCCTGAGTAAGGCTGAGCATCCTTTTCAGAAGGCTGCCTTCTCCTGAGGCTGTACATGTACATTACATCAAGGCCTGACAAAGTGGCCTCAGAGAAACAGTGGCTTCAGCTGGAACAAGAGGTAAGACTGGGAGACTCGGAGACTGCTACCCTTCACCCCTTCCTAAGAGCCCAGGGTCTCCTTTCCTCCTGTGGGAAAATGGGAGCTACAATTAATTCTGATTAGTTGGTCAAGCAGCAACAGGTAAAATTTAGGGGTTCCTCACACAGATGCAATACAAATGTACCCAGGATTACAGTGGACTCTGCAGAGTTGCCTGATAATGCTGCCTGGGCTTTGGGCCTGATCCTAGTCCCAGAAGTGGGTAAGCTGTTGAGATTCAGGTCGGAAAGCCTCAGACCCAACTTGTGCAGGCAAGCAGTTGGAGAAGTAGCGAGAACTCCTTAGACATGTCTGAGGAAGCCCTGGTGACCTGTCTGTTCTGCAAGGGACAAACCGTCTCTTCTTGCTCCAGGTGGTGTGGCTCTTGGCCAAGCTGCGTGTGCAGAACCCTCCCCCCAGAGGCGTCGGTTCTGACTGCCAGTGCAACGTAGAGGTGAGCGGCCGGGGCCAACAGCATGGTAGCTCAGCTGGATGAGGGCGGTCTGCTCCCCTGAAGTGGCTAGGCTGCATAAGTCAGTAGACCTCAGTCTGTGCCCTCTCTCACCCCAGGCAGTCAGAGTGCTCACCGTGATGTTGCACAGACAATGGCTGACTGTACGGCGGGCAGGGGTCCGCGGACCCAGCAGCAGAAGCAGACAGTACGCTGTCTGCGAGACACTGTGCTGCTGCTGCACAGCCTGTCTCAGAAGGACAAGCTCTTTACTGTGCATTGTGTGGAGGTCCTGCATCAGTATGACCAGGTGATGCCAGGGGTCAGCATGCTGATTCGAGCCCTTCCTGATGTGACCGACTGTGAAGGTAAGTCAGCAAGAGGAGTCTGTCCTAGCTAGCCTCATGTGCCTCTGCCTGAAGCTCATGAAGTGTCAGACTCCTTTGCTGGACTTCTCTCCCACCACCAGGGCCATTCCTGGCACTGTGGACATTACCTTCCTGCTCTGATTCTTTGAGTGTGCTAGGTTGTCCTTTGATCATGTCTATTGAATTGGCCTAGCTGAGCCATGGTTTTTCCAGAAATGTCTGTCCGAATTGCTTTTGTATCACTTTTGCTCACAGTAGCTGAGGGAGCAAAGCCTGGGCATGGAAGGGACTGGTTAGTTCCTGTGTTGGTAGGGGAGGATGGGTAGACCTCCGAACCTCAGCACCATCAGGTTTAACCTCAGAACCCTCTTCCTTTTGGCTTAGAGGCAGCCCTGGATGACCTCTGTGCTGTGGAGACAGATTTGGAAGACTCCGAAATGGACTGTAGCTGAGGGCTCGAGCATCCGGCCACAAGGTGGCACCAGCTCCCACCACACTGTCTTCGCTATATCCACTGATTAAAACTGAAGTTCCTGCTGGAACAACAACTTTGTTTCCTGAGTCTAATTTGCGTGGCTGAGAGGGAGGGAGGGATACAGCAGATTAGGAACTAGCTTGATTAGATGCCTCTCTGTCCCTCCCCTGCTGGAGTTGAGATGGTCCCCATGGTAACTAATCTGCCTTGAGGAAAAACCCTGCCCCTCTTCGGGAATTGTCCTGAGTCATAGCTTTGGGCTGGGGCCATGGGGAAACACTTGGTTGTATGGCAGAGAAGGCAGCCCTTTCCCTTTCCTAGGAAGGCCTGGGAAAGTGGGCCAAGGACTAGGAAAAGGCACACAGAGTCACGGCAGAGACTTGCAGACATGTCTGAATCCTGGAGACAACTCCGTTTACATGGGTTGTCAGTGTGGGAGCACTAGTCTGTTTTATCGGCCAACAGGATCACAGCTGTGGATCTAAGGCCTTTGGGGTGCTTGGAGAGAGGGAGGGAGGGCTAGGCCTGGCCGGCTGACTAGCTGGGCGGGCCTTGTTCAGGAGGCAGGCCTATGGGCGGACCCAGGCAGTTTCACTTCCTGAGCCACGGCTGCCAGCAGCAGAACCAACAGAGCCTTGCTGCCTGCCTGCTTCTCGGTAAGTGTGGACCCCAAGGGTATGGGGTAAGACAGGAAAGGACAGGTTTCCCTTACCCTGAAGGTGGTCAGCACCAGGGAAGGGCTCCTCCCCCAAAAGGATAGTAGTGTGCCCATCCCACTAAGAAACAACCCCATCTTCTAGCTTTCTGCTCTGAAATGGGTCCTGGATTGTGCTTGACTGAAGGGAAGGTCTGACTGAGCTGTGCTTCTGCCCACACCCTCTCCACACCCTGCCCTGGCCCACTTCAACTCTGATGGCACTCATCTACCCCATGTTCCTTCCCAGGCTCAGCATGGGCTCACAGGCCCTGCCCCACGGTCCCATGCAGACCCTCATCTTCTTGGACCTGGAAGCCACTGGCCTGCCTTACTCTCAGCCCAAGGTCACAGAGCTGTGCCTGCTGGCTGTCCACAGACATGCCCTGGAAAACACCTCCATCTCTAAGGGGCAGCCACCTCCAGTGCCCAAACCACCCCGTGTGGTGGACAAGCTCTCGCTATGCATTGCGCCAGGGAAAGTCTGTAGCCCTGCAGCCAGTGAGATCACAGGTCTGAGCACAGAGGAGCTGGAAGTAAATGGGCGTCAATGCTTCGACGACAACTTGGCCAGCCTGCTCCAAGCCTTCCTGCAGCGCCAGCCACAGCCCTGCTGCCTTGTGGCACACAATGGGGACCGCTATGACTTCCCCCTGCTCCAGGCGGAGCTTGCTATGCTGAGCGCTAGCAGCCCTCTGGATGGCACCTTCTGTGTGGATAGCATTGCTGCCCTAAAGGCCTTGGAGCAACCCAGCAGCCCCTCGGAGCACGGTCCAAGGAAGAGCTACAGCCTGGGCAGCATCTATACCCGCCTGTATGGGCAAGCACCAACGGACTCGCACACCGCCGAGGGCGACGTTCTAGCCCTGCTCAGCATCTGTCAGTGGAAGCCACGGGCCCTGCTGCAGTGGGTGGACAAACATGCCCGGCCCCTGAGCACCGTCAAGCCCATGTATGATACTGCAGCCACTGCTAGACCAACCAGCCCAAGGCCACATGCCGCCACAGCCGCTACATCCTTGGCCACAACCAACACAAGCCCCAGCCATGGCAGGAGCAGGCGACCCAAGAAGCTTCCTCCAGCAAAGGCCACAGAGGCCCCATCCCAGGAGTTGCTGGCCCCACTGAGCCTGCTGGCCTTCCTGACCTTGGCAGTAGCCATACTGTATGGACTCTCCTTGGCCTCACCTGGGCAATAAGCCAGGAAGGAAAATCTGACCAATAAAGACCCCCACAGCACTGACTGGTACTCGCCGCCTCCACTTCTTCATAGCCTGGGCCTCTGCCCATACTCAGGACTCTGGGGACGAGGCACAGTCCCTGCCCCTTGCTCTCTTAGCAGGATAATCAAACCTGCTAGGCTAACAAAAGTAGGGGGAAAACAAGTTCAAGAGGTAGATAGAAACAGTATTTGGTGTATAGCCAAGGCTAGCAGCCCAGGCTCTGAAGAAAGAGGAAGTGGGTCCAGATATTTGCGTTTATTATAAACAAGGGTGCAGAGCCTGGATGCTCAGAGCCACACCAATAGACTCAAAGCTAGGACAGCTGGAAGAACGGCAACCGTCAGGGGACACCGAGGTGAGGTATTCACGTCTAAGCCAGAACTACCACCTTCGCCTTCCACCCCCACCTGTGGTCCAGATAGCCCCTTGGCCCTGGTGTCCCTGCGGCCAGGACTGGACTGCTACACAGGACTCAGATATTCTATGAGGCTGGTGTCAAGGGAAATGGACTGTCAGAGGTCAGGTTATCCTCCAGGCACCAAGGATTTCAATCTCACACCAACTAACACACATCTGGAGACAGAAAAGAGGCAAAATGTTTGGCTAAAAGTAAAACAAGACACTGCAGGGAGAAACAGGAGCATGTGGTGGACAGAGGCCCCTTGCCTAGTGGCAGGAGCCAGGCCAGCAAAGCGGAAGAGCTTCCCCACTGGGGCCTGAATAGTGAGTGCATGTGGCCCTCTACATGGTCCCAGGAAAGACACTGGGACAGTCTAGACCACTGACAGCGGCGGCGGGCAGATGGTGCTCTGCCCGGTGTGCTGCCGTCGGGAGCTGACCCACCACTGAGCTGCAGCCGGGCCCCTTGTCTGCCCACCTACCTGCCTCACTGCGAAATGCAGCCAAGCCCTGGGCACAAGCCATGGCCCTGAGCAGCAGCTAGCTGGTTTCCCCCCAGAGCAGGATTTGTGCCCACAAAAAGCTTACTCTCCTAAGCGTGACAGACCACGGCTGGTCACCCTGGGGTGAACTGGGAAATACTTCCTACCCCAATGTTTTTAACTTACTTGAGATTTCAGAAAGTATAATTTTAAGTGAGGAAGAAAACAGGTTGGTCCCAACCCACACTGGTAAGGATCTGTGCCTACCTGGTCAGCATCAGAGGAAGCCACATGTTTAGACAAGGCACACACAGCAGAGAGAACAGGAAAGAACTCTGCATACCACTCACTCACACATGACATAATCAAATGGCAGCCAGAGAGGTGGGGAGCAGGCTCAGGGAACTGCCTTTGGGGGATCCACGTAGGCCGGGTTGTACGGAGGCTGGCTGGCGGAGTAGGGTGCAGCTGAACCCCCTGAAAGAAAAGAGGACATAGGTTAGCTGTGGGGACATTGGGCTGCAGTGTAAATGGACAGGCGAGCTGGCAGGAGGGGACCCTAGGAGCAGAGGCATGAGATGGGGGACCATGCAGGGTTGCTGAATCCACAGTGGCACTCACCAGCCAAGCTCTCGTGATAGGCGGGGGGCCCCACAGGCTGGGCCAGGTAGGGTGGTGGGTACTGCGTCGGGTAGGGTGCTGTTGGCATTCCTGGCTGAGGGGGCATGGGGTGGTAGCCCTGGTACGTTGGTCCAGGGTAGCTGGGGGCCACACTTGGAGGCTGAGGGTAAGGAGTATGAACCACAGTAGTGGTTGTGGTGTTGGTCACGACGGCTGCAAAGAGAATCCTGATTAGTCAAAACCTTATGGCTCCCTAGGCCAGGAGAGGCCAGGCCTGCCTTCCATCCCTCCAGTTTAGCCAAGACAGGGATCCCGGCCAGCAACCCTTCCCGCTCTGGGATCAGCGTGTTCACAGGGAGGGGAGCAGGCGGGCAAGGTGGGGCGGGCAGGCTTACGGCGTGGTCGGTTACAGCACATCTTATACAGACAGCAGCAGGAGCAGGTAAAGCATATGATGATGGTGGCGATGAACACCACAAAGATGGTCACGCCAATGGCGACAGTCGCTCCGAACCTGCCGAAAAGCCAGTCATAACCACCTTTTCCTCTTTCCTATGACCAGTGACTCTCACCTCGCTTGTTCCCAGGGGTGCACCTCTGGCGGGGGGGGGGGGGGGAAGAGACTCTAAGAAACTCCCCAGTGTGTGTTATAAACCTGTTTCAACCCCATTTTCCTCATGCACACAGCAGGGCTGCTCTTCATGAATTTATATAAAGCTCCCCTCCTCCATGCCCACTCCCTGTATCCACCACCCATACACCTAGTCCTCCCCTACCAAACAAGCAGCGCACGGTTGCCAGACATATGCCACAAGCCGGGCAGGATGGAATCTGAGTCAAAACAGGCTGCCAAGTGCGGAGAAACTGCAGCTCACTACAGGCTGTGTGACATCCAGGGCTGTCCCATGCTTCACTAGCATGGGTCCATCACAGGGAGGGTACATGGAGGCAGCAGCACTCTTTGGAAGAAGCCTCCTTCCTGCCCAACCCAGGCACCCACAAAATAGAGGGTCTGCCCTTTGACAGCAACAGCATAGGCTGGAAATCCCCCCACCCCCACAGTGACTCCCAATAGCACACAAGGACCCCATTATCTTCCCATGGTCCCTGGGCCCATGCTGTTTTCTAATAAAAGACAAATGTTTGGCAACGGCAACAGGTACACTCAAAATGTAAACGCCAGAGCATCTGCCCCTCTGAGGTCAGAGAGGGAGGATGTAGGTGCCACCCCACCCTACCACGAGGCTGCCAAGCTCACAGCCCAGAGGAAGAGCAAAGCCTCAGCGGGGCCTCTCAGCCAAGGCGCAGACTTAGGCACAAGCGCCACACACATAACATAACCACCATGTGGCCCAGGACAAGCATTTGCGACAGGACCGTGGACCCATAGAGTCTCCCTGAGCAGTCAGAGGCAGGACAAAACCACATTCACACAGTTGGTGGAAGGTCCAGGGTCTCTCTGCCTCTCTACAGAATGTGCCACGCTCACCCCATGTTAGCCTCCGCCTTCACTCAAGGGGCTCCTGCAGCCCAGGACTTCCTCTCTTTTCATCAGGGGCCACTCAGTTTCAATCTCCTCCCCTTTCAAAGAAAAGGAAATCGAATCTTCTCCTTAGCCTTTCCCATTCCTGACGTCAGCGGCCGGAAGGACAGACTCACAGGCCCTGTAGCCACCCTCTTAAAGACACAGCATGACTCAAGCACCATCCACAGCACCAGCAGCCAGAGAGCTACTGAGGACTGGAAGGGGCCCGCAGAGGCCCCAGGCCACTTCCCCAGCCCTGTGCATCCGGGCCTCCGAATGCAGCCCAGCCCCAGCCCTGAGCTATTCTGCTTGTCTCACCCACCCCTTGGGCCTGAGCCTGCGTGGGCAAAGCAGGACCTGCTGGCTCTGGCTGACACAGAAGCGCTCATCTCCACTGCCCCTCCTCTCCCACTGCTTGCTGCTCCCAAGCTTGTGACCCTGCCAGATCTGATCATGCTTCCCTGGTTCTAATGCCAACAGCTCCCCCAGCCCCTGGAAGCTCAGGATGTTGTTCTGTCATTACTGGTGACATAGTGCGAACCTGCCTTTCCGTGGGTGTAAATACAGTTAACAACTAAGATCTAGGGTTTGTCTAAACGGATAGTAAAACTTACAAAAAAAAAAAAAAAAAAAAATCAGTTTCAATCTGTAAAGGTTTAGCTAGGTGTACTAGCACACAGGTAATACTTGAAGTCAGGAGGCTGTTGAGGCAGGAGGATTATGAGTTCTGTGCAAGCCTGAGCTACACAGAGAATTCCAGGCAGGCCTGGACTATATTGAGAAACCCTGTCCCCCAAAAGCCTAACAAAAAAAAAGTGAGATAAAACTCCTTGCAGAACCCAGCAAGCCGGGTGGGGCCGAGGACTCCCCTCCCTCCCTATCTCTGCTCTAGGCAGCTCACCAAGCACTGAGCTGTGTTCTGCCTCAGGCTCTTCTGGCCAGTTGGGCCCCTCCTTCCCCACGACTCTCACTCCCAGCTGATAATCCCTGCTCATCTCTCAGACCTCAGTTCAACGCATCACTTCCAAGGGAACACATTCCTCCACCAGGAAAACACCGGACTCCTTGGCTCCTATATAATTAAAGTTCTGTGTACTTATGGCTTAGTAGGTGGTGCCTGCTTGGCAGAGACAGGTAGAAGATCTCTGGGTTCAAAGCCAGTCTGGTCTATGTATGAGTTCCAGGCTAGCCAGGGCTACACAGTGAGATGAGATCTTGTCTCAAAAAACAAACTAAGAAAAAAAAAGAAAAAAAGAAAAAAAAAGAAACCGAAGTTGAGCACACTGAGGGAGGATCCGTCCTATACAGGATGTGATAACTCAGGGCTTGGCAGGTGTGCACTCTGGCAGGCCTCTGTTCTGACCTATGACTCAGAGGGTGAGAACCGAAGAGGAAGATCACTGGTGGGAAACGAAGACAGGGTTTGCAGACCTCAGGTCCCAGCATCTTTCCTCTGGGGGCCTCTCTGGGGTCCCAAGCCATGGCCAGGCAGCAGGGACTGATCCCCTACTCTGGAAGCCACTCTGTGGACAAAGAGTGCCCTCAGTCACAGAGGCAGCACATGGGTGTCCAGTGGAGTGTCTGCGGAAGAATGTTCCTGGGAGAAGTGTCACGGACAGCCCAATCCCTCAACTTCCTGTGCCAGGCACATTCTGGGGCTGCGAAGAACAGGAGAAACCCCAGCAGCCCATTCTTCCTCTAGCACAGGCCTCCCCGCTCCCCATCCTTCCAGCTGTCTCCGCCATGGCCAAAAAAGCCACGTGTCAGGCCGGAGTGTCTCTATGGAGCTGTCTACACTCATCACACATGCTTCCAACTCACTCTTCATATGCTGTGCTGGGTGGCTCCCGCCAAGTGTGCCAGGGTGGGGTGCCGATCCCACTTCAGTGCAGTCCATAGTGCTTGGACCAGCTGCCTCCCTTTGGTTGGTGGTTGTTTCGTTTTTTGTGTTTTGGGGTTTTTTGTTTTTGTTTTTGTTTTTTTTTGGTTTTGGTTTTTCAAGACAGGGTTTCTCTGTGTAGCTTTGCGCCTTTCCTGGATCTCACTCTGTAGCCCAGGCTAGCCTCAAACTCACAGAGATCCGCCTGCCTCTGCCTCCCGAGTGCTGGGATTAAAGGCGTGCGCCACCACTGCCTAGCGACCAGCTGCCTTCTTGCTGTCAACCCCAGCCCTCCCTCTTGGCTCTCCCTGACACTGTTCCTTGAATACTGCTGTCCCTAGGTACCATCCTCCACATGTTCTTCTCACCCAAACCTTCAAGACAAGACCCCTCCTCCCCAGTCCCACTAATGGCCTGTTTCTCTCCAGCATCCCTATGAAGAGCTGGACCTCTGTCTCCAGAGTCAAGGAAGCCTGTTCCTCTGTCCATTCTCTTCTCTTGCTCCTTGCTGCAGGCAGCTGCTGAACACCAACAGCCCACCTCCAGCCTAGCCTTCCAACACCTCTGGCCGGGCAGTCACGGCCACTCCCGATGGCTGCCTGCCATGTGGACCCGTGTGTTCTTTGCCTCAGTGACTTGTCTTGTGGCCTCGGATGGTGACAGGAAGACAATTCAGGAAGGTAACATGGAAACTCACACCTGTGATTCCAGCAATCAGGAAGCTGAGGCAGGAGGACTACAAATTCTTAGTCAGCCCAGACGACATAGTGAGTTCCAGGCTAGCCTGGGCTACAGAGTGAGTTTACAAAATAAACAAACAAAACAGAGTGAGTTTACAAAATAAACAAACAAAACTGCCAGATGCAGCGCAGGTGACAGAGAGCTTGCCTACGGAACAGAGAAGTTATTCTGGTCTGTTTTCAGCATGCCGTGTGCTTGGAGTGCTAAGCGTCACAGGGGAGCGGGGTTGACAGACCTCTCTCTCCCCCAGCTGGCAGCGGCCTGCTAGTCTGAGAACTCTGAGACTTGGAAAGTTGTAGGCCGTCAGCTTTGGGACCAAGCCCCATCTATTCACTAGATAAGGCTTTGCATTCTGAACCAACAGGATGGGGGCTATGCTAGAAGAGCTGGAAGACTAGCCCATACCAGTCATTTTAGCCTTTTCTCTATGCTGGGCCCTACTCTGCAGAATCATCTATTACAAACGGGCTGACTCTCTCTAGTCTCTTGTTATTTTAAAATGAGGGTCTCGTTTCTCACACCTACCACACAAGAGACACTGGGTTCGATCCCCAGCATAAACTCAGTGTGGTGATACACACCTGTAATTGAGGTGTGGGGGAAGAGCAGAAGTTCAAGGACATCCTCTGCTACATACCAAGTTCATGGTTATCCTGGGCTACAAGAGACTTTGTCTCAGGAAGGAAGGAAGGAAGAAACAGGGCAGGAGCCTGGCCAGGAAGTTTAATGCCAGGAGAGTGAGCGGCCTCTGTGAGCGTGAGAGGGAAGGATCACGGCTGCACTCCTCCTTCAGGAAGGGGTCACCCTGGTCCTGAGGCGGGAGATGCCAGCACAGTGAGTGTGAGCCACAGACCTTCACATAATGGCTGAGGCTCTTCTGCTGTCCAAGCCCCTCGACTGACACTGTCACAACGTCACACTCATCACCCTTTCCCGTCAGCGTGGCAATCATTATGCCACAGCCATCGACCACGCGACTACCTCACAGCACTGCAGTCTCCACCAAATGTCACTTCCTCCCGTTACCTCTACTCATCAGGTACCACTACCCCACCCCATCGCCCAGGTCAACATGGACCCCACCCCTGCACCTTCAACTATCAGTCCCCAACCAGGTACCCCATCATCTCTCTCCCCAGAACACAGAGGAAATCCAGCTCCCTGGAGGTGCAAAGGTCCCAGCGGGCAACCACGGTCACAACATCACTTGGACACCATCCCCATGATGCTGTACCATTTCAGTATGCAGTGGCCACCCCCCAGCCCACCTGAGCCCTTGTCACACCCCCCAGGAAAAGAGACAGAGCCAAAGGCTTTATTTACCCTGACATGTGGTCACTGTCAAAACTGGATCGAAATCTCAGCGCCGAGCCCAGCTGCTCCAGTGTCTCCGGGTGGGTGGAAAATCTGCTAAGAAAAGAGAAAGCTCCTGAGGAACACACTGGATCTCCATCTGCATCCCACAGCACACAGCCTCAAGGCACACACGACATCCCAAGAATGGACGGTGTACACACCGGGAGCCGTACACTCTTCTCCGACACACCAAAGGCAGTCTCCGGGTTCAGTGCCTATGAGGCCAGGAAATAAATCTCAAACTTAAGATCTGCAACATACGGGCCCTGACCACAACAGGATGGAGGTGGAAACTGAGAGCAAAGGGCTGCATTGCCACAAAGTTAAAAAAAAGAAAAAAAAAAAAAAAAATACGGGAGAAAAAGACCACCACTAACTCTTTACACTGGAGACTGAGGCAGGAGGATCACAAGACCAAAGCCAGCCTGGACTGTATGACAAGATGTTTTCTGAGGACAGAAGGAAGGGAGGGAGGAAATGGGAGAAAAGGGGGGCGGGGAGGAAAGGGAGACACATGGAGAGGTAGTTACATAAAATGGAATGAAAATATTATAGGTCAAGATTCACCAAGCAAGAGCCATGGTGCCGTATACCTGCATGCAGTCCCGGCGCTCAGGAAGCAGAGACGGGAGAATCAGGAGTTAGGGTAAGCTGGTGCTGCAAGAGACCCCATCCCGAACAAAACAGACCACAGTCAAGAAACAGCTTAACTAACTAGTTCCTAGGATGAAATGAACTTTATTGCTAGAATATGTCAAGGACAAAAAATAAGCAAGCCATAGCTGGGCATGGTGACTCATAATCCCAGCACCCAGGAGGCTGAGGCAGGGGCTGTCTAAAATTCAAGGTCCCAGGCTACAGACTATGGCCCTGCCTGGGTGGGCCAGGGGACGGGTGAGGAGGGAAGCTAGGCAGAATAATACATGCTTAGAATCCTAGCACACAGATGAAGGAACATCAGAATCCAAGATTATCCTTGGCTACTTAGCAAGTTCAAAGCCAGCCTGAACTAGGCTATAGCAGACCATTTCAAAAAAAAAAAAACAAAAAACAAAAAAAACCCACAAATGCACACACACACAACAACAAAAAAAAAAAAAAAAAAAAAACTCAAGAAAAGTCAGGTGTAGCCCATGCACATAAAAGTAATGTCATTTTTAAAGCACTTAAAGAATAAACACTGGGCTGGGCAGTGGTAGTGCACACCTTTCTTCCCAGCACTCAGGAGGCAGAGGCAGGTGGAGCTCTGAATTTGAGGCCAGCCTGGTCTACAGAGTGAGTTCCAGGACAGCCAAGGCTACACAGAGAAACCCTGTCTCAGAAAACCAAAAAAAAAGAATAAACAATAAACATTGAGAGTGGTAGAGAGGGTCAAGGCACTTGCTGACAGTTAACGTCTGCCCTCCACATGCTGCGTATAACATATATACACATACGCCAAAAATAATAAGCAAAATGTAATATAAGAATAAACTGGAACTACCAGGAAGAACTTAAAGAGACTGAAGACTGAGCAACTCTGAAAAACCTGAAGTACCCTAGAAAGACAGCTGAGGAGATTTCTAAGCCTATGTGGGAACACAGTCACTCCCCTGACTATGCCTGGGAAATGCAAGAGAGAGCAAAATCAAAGATGGGATTATGAAGGAAGAAATCGAAGCTTCAAGAAAAAGGAAGGCGGGAGTGTATCTCAGTGGTTCTGCTATCCTATCAGAGGTTTGGTCCCCAGCACCAAAAATGAAAAAAGACGTGCAACATTCTCATTTTATATTATCAATATTTATATTGCAGGTAATAGGACTGCAGTCCAAAAACCACCTGATACTGAGATTAGAACGGGTGTAGACCAGGTTAGCCCAGCAGGAATGCTGTCAGGTGGAACTGAAGGAGGCAGAGACAGGATCTGAAGGGATGCTGCGGGACTCTGCTCCCACGGGACCTGACCATGGTGCTATGCAACTGTGTGCCTCTCTCCAAGACAAAGGAAAGACCTCAGAGACAATCCGGGTCCCGTGGGAGCTCACGCCATCCCAGGAGATGTGGACTGCATGGGTGGGAGGGTGCGATAGCGGGCCTGTCAGAGACCATTCTCAAGCCTGGTGGTCCCCACCTGGTGGCACACACCTTCAATCCCAGCACTCGGGAGGCAGAGGCAGGGGGATCTCTGTGAGTTCGAGGCCAGCCTGGGCTACCAAGTGAGTTCGAGGTCAGCTAGGACTACACAGAGAAACCCTGTCTTGAAAAAACAAAATATATATATCAGGGCTGGTGGAATGGCTCAGTGGTTAAGAGCACCTGCTGCTCTTGCAGGGGACCTGGGTTTGATTCTTAGCCCACACAGCAGCTCACAACTCCAGTTCCACGGCAATCCAATGACCTCTCCTGGCCTCCACAGGCACCAGGTGCTCACATGGTGTACAGACATGCAGGCAAAGTACTCAAGCATATAAAATAGACTACAATAATAACAAAAAGTCCCTGATTCATAATTATATCTATTTCATTTAAATGAAATGTATTTTGGGGCTGGCCGTCACAGGCGCATGCGTGTGTGTGTGTGTGTGTGTGTGTGTGTGTGTGTGTGTGTGTGTACGCAAAGAAAATCAAAGCTGGGGCTGGGGAATGGTTCAGCACTGACTGTTTTTCCGGAAGACCTGGGTTCAATTCACAGCCCTCACAGGTTCACAACAAACAGTCTATAACCCCAATCCAGAATCTGACACACTCTTCTGGCATCCAAGGGCACTGCATATCACGTGGTACAGACAGACATGCAGGCAAAACACCCATACACATAAAATGAAACAAAAACATAAAACGTTAAGATAACAGCCATCATTTGGGGGTTGAAAGAGAAACCGTGAGTGGGCTTATGGAGCCTCTGAGTTGTTCTAAAGATTCTAGTCTTGATCAAATGATAGATCACTGGTTTGCACATTTATTTTGTACATAGTATGTTATGTGGAATATAACCACATTAAAAACTTCAGTCATGGGCTGGAGAGATGGCTCAGCTCAGTGGTTAAGGGCACTGGCTGCTCTTCCAGAGGTCCTGAATTCAATTCGCAGCAACCACATGGCTCACAACCATCTGTAATGAGATCTGGTGCCCTCTTCTGGCCTGCAGGCATATATGCAGACAGAACACTGTATACGTAATAAATAAATAAATAAATAAATCTTACCAAAAAAATAATAATAAGAAAAAAAAACCCAAAACTTCAGGCAGGCAGTGGTGGTGCACACCTTTAATCCTAGCACTCAGGAGGCAGAGACAGGCAGATCTCTGAATTTGATGCCAGCCTGATCTATAGAGTTCCAGGACAGCAAGAGAAACAGAGAAACCCTGTCTCAAAAACAAACAAACAACAACATACCCCCCTCCAAATTTAACAAAAATTTCAATGAAAAGCTAGGCACGGTGGTGCACACCTTTAACCCCAGCACTCAGAGGCAAGAGGATTGCTCCAAGTTCTAGTCCACCCTGGTCTATACAGCAAGTGCCAGGTCAGTGACCACTACATAGCAAGACTCTGTCTCAAACAAACAAAGTGGGGGGCAACAAGGTGGTTCAGTGAGTAAGGGTGCTTGCTGCCAAGCCTGACGACCTGAGTTCAATCCCAGGACCAGACCCGGTAGAAGGGAAACCAACAGAATGATGCAAGGTATCCTCTGACTTCCACAGATGAGCTGTGGCACCCATCCACGCTGGCATTTACATGTGTGCGTGTCCACACACGTGTGTACACACACACACACACACACACACACACACACACACACACACACACACTAAATAAATGTTCTTAAAGACAAAGAATTATGTGATCTGAATGGTTATAAAACAGTATCCAGACAGCAAGATACAGACAAAAACATGGAAAGCATCTAAGAGTCATGGACCCGGAGGGAGCACAGCGTGTGTCTGATTGGAGTTCCAACGGGGAAGGAAATGGGGGAGGAAGAATATTTCAATAATGGCAGACAACTGTCCAGAACTAATGAGATATGCTAAGCCACAGATTTTAGAAGTTCAACAAATCTACAGAAATAAAAATAGAGAGAAATCTGTAAGCCAGGAGTGGTGGTACATACCTTAATCCCAACACTCAGTAGGCAAAAGTAGGCAGAATACCACAAATCAGAGGTTAGCCTGGTCTACATGAGTTTCAAGCTAGTCAGGGGCTACAGAGAGATCCTGTCTGAAAAAATATGTAAAGGAAGGCCAAGACTGGCCAGGCATGAAGTTCAGTAGTGTGGCCAAAGCCCTACATTGGCTTCCTAGTACCAGAAAAGAAAAATAATCCCTTACCCTCTCATTTTTTGAGAGATTAAAATGATAATTAAACCTACTTTCAAGATCATATCACAATGGAAATAATAGAAACTGAGAGAATGTGGAATGGAAGTTTCTATATGTCAAGAGAAAAAAATCCACCAACCTAATTTATACTATTTTAATTTTTTTATTTTACATTTAGTATGCAGGCACATGTGGAGGTCAGAGGGCAATTTACAGGAGTCAATTCTCTCCTTCCACAATGTGGGTCCCAGGGATTGAACTCAGGTTGTCAGGCTTGGTGGCAAGTACTTTTACCCACTGAATCATCTCAACAGCCCCATACAAAATATTACATTAGGAGCCGGACCAATAGCTCAGCAGGTAAGAGCACTGGCTGCTCTTCCAGAGGACCCGGGTTCAATGCCCAGCACCCACATTGTGTGGCCCACAACTGTGTGTTAACTCCAGTTCCAAGGGATCCAATAACGCCTTCTTCTGACTTCAGCAGATAACAGGCATGCAGGTGGCACACATACATGCAGGCAAAACATCCATACACAAGAAATAAAAATAAATAAAATGTTGTTTTAGAATAGGATACACATTATCTACCACATTAAGAGACTAAAAACAGAAAGCCCATGACCATCTCAGAAAATAGCAGAAAAGCATCTCGAAAAATTCTGATCCCTCCATCATTAAAACTCCAGGAAAAATATAACCAACAAGGAACTTCCTCAACATGAAACAGGCTACCTCCAAAAAAGCTAGCATTCGACCCCCAAAATTGGAAATAAAGCAGGGGTGAAAGGCTGGAGAGCTGGAACAACACAAACACTTGCTCTTCGTGCAGAGGGCTGGAGTTCTGTCCCCAGCACTCACATGGCAGCTCATAACCAGTGTAACCTCATCTCCAGAGGACCTGACCCCCCTTCTGGCCTCTGAGGGCATTGTACACACGGTACACATATACATGCAGGCAGAAACAGATACACATAAAAGTTTAAAAAAATTTTAAAGACATGGGTATCTACATCTCACCAACGCAGTAAGGCAAGAAAAAGAAATAAATAAGGTTGTAAAAGAAGTAGTGAAATAAAGAGAATAAAACCAAATCAAAATAATACAAGGAATTTAAAAGTACAAGAGACTAACAGAAAGCTAAATAAAATGAGAAATATAATTTCATAATATTAACAACTACATTATATTTGATGACCCTTTTTGAGTGCTAGCAATTGAACCCAGGGTCCAGGGTACTACTGAGCTACATCCTAGGTGATCTATGACATCTAAATGGAATAAATGTACCTGCTTTTTAAAAAATTACTATAAGCTGGGTTTAATGCAGGCACCCACAATATCAACTGCTTAGTAATCTGAGATGGGAAGGTTGTTTGAAACCAATCTGGGCAACACAGCAAGATCAGCAAGATCTTTTTTTTTTTTTTTTTTTTTTTTTTTTTTTTTTTTTTTTTGATACAAGATCTTGCTGTGAGCTGGGCAGTGGTGATACACGCCTTTAATCCCAGCACTGGGAGGCAGAGCCAGGCGGATCTCTGTGAGTCTGAGGCTAACCTGGTCTACAGAGCAAGATCCAGGACAGGCACCAAAACTACACCGAGAAACCCTGTTTTGGAAAAAAAAAAAAAGTTTTTAAGCCAGACAGTATTATTGCATGCCTTTAATCCCAGCATTGGGGTGGGAGGTGGAGAGTGAGACAGGTGATCTCTGAGTTCGAGGCCAGCCTGGTCTACAGAGGGACTTCCAGGACAGCCAGGGCTAAACAGAGAAACCCTGTCTTGAAAAAACATACCAAAAAAACAGTTTAAAAAAAAGTCATAAAAGTTAACATGATGAAAAAAATTAAATATCTCTAAGCCAAGCATGGTGACACACACCTTTAAACTCAGGACTTAAGATGCAGAGGCAGGTGGATCTCTGTGAATTTGAGGCCAGCCAGGGCTATATAATGAGATCCTCTTTCAAAAAAAAAAAAAAAAAAAAGACATCTGTAAAATGTAAGGACAGCCAATGATGATTCTTAGTGACTGTGTGACATTTCTGGGACACCTGGCAGTTCCATGCATATCCCCAAAAACTTCTTCCAAATTCATGAGAAGCAGGAGGAAGGGGTACACGGATATCCACTGCTCCCGCCTCTGATGTTAACAAGTTCGGACTCATACCAAATGGGACAGCTGCAACATCTGTGTGGGATGATCTTGTTGTGCACTGGGAAGATGTGTCTCTGCCTAAGGTGCCTTCTGATTGGTTTAATAAGAAGCTGAACGGCCAGTAGTTAGGCAGGAGAGGATAGGTGGGACTTACAGGCAGAGAGAGGAACTGGAGAAGGAATCTAGGTGCTCAGATTTCGCCAGCAGATTCAGAGCAAGTCAGATGTGCCGTACGGAGGAAAGGTCAAGAGCCATGTAGCAGAACATAGATTAAAAAATATAGGAGCCGGGCGGTGGTGGCACACGCCTTTAATCCCAGCACTCGGGAGGCAGAGGCAGGTGGATCTCTGTGAGTTCGAGGCCAGCCTGGGCTACCAAGTGAGCTCCAGGAAAGGCGCAAAGCTGTCTCGAAAAACCAATATATATATATATATATATATATATATATATATATATATATATATGTTAATTAAATTATAAGAGCTGGTTGGAAACAAGCCTAAGCTAAGGCCAAGCTTTCACAATATTAAGTCTCAGTGTCATTATTGGGGGACTGGAGGTCCCAAAGAATGCCCAAAAAGAAAGACCTACTACAGACAACTGTCTTATTAACACTGTGTTGAGCTCAAAAAGTAAGGGCACCAGGCAGATCTCTGTGAGTTCGAGGCCAGCCTGGTCTACAAAGTGAGATCCAGGACAGGCACCAAAACTACACAAAGAAACCCAGTCTCGAAAAACAAAACAAACAAAAAGTAAGGGTACCCCCAAAAAGTGCCCACAAAACAATACAGACTGTTTAAGAATACAAACAAAAGAAGGTACCTCAAACCCAGACTAGGACATCCGTGGGATGGGAAGGGGACAGAATGACCATGAGAGACTGATGTGAACACAGATGGTGTGGTCTGGACTTGTGCAAAACAATGGTGACAACCTGCTATGAGCTGAGTATGACCGTTATGACTCAAACTGTGTGGCCAAGCACAAAGAAAAACACTCTGATGATGAGAGAGACGTCTTGGTCCTCACCCATGGCAACAGTCTACACCAAAGATAGAATACAAACACATAAGCTCTGTGGGGAGGACACAGCCCAGCTCACTCTGGGCACACGCCACACCCTGTACGCTGCACCACACACATACCCACAGCACAGACAGGATACGGGGCACTCTCATGACCAGGTGCCCACCCTGAGGACCTGTGGGTCAACGTACACACCCAGAGCCAAAGCCAGCTGAGGCCATGGGCCCTGGCTCAATGCTCAACCCTCTGTCTGGAGGGGCCAGAGGGGCAGGGCACTCTCCAGAGGGTGGACTGAGGTTCCTCCCCCTCTGCCTCCCCTCCTCGAACCCACCTGGCCTCTGGCTCAGTACAGGCATCCTCATCCCACGAGACCCTCTTCTGCACATCAGAGCAGCAGTACTGGCTGGAACAGGAGCCGCAGCAGAAATCAGGACAGGACTCTAGGATCAGGTTGTCTTCGCCAACAAGCCTGCACAGCTCACCAAGGGCTGGAGCAGAGAAACAAGCCTGTTCCCGTGTCCCATAGGCCAGCTCTCATCCGTCCGTCTGTCCGTCCCCCGCCCCCCCCCCCCCCAGGCCAAAGACAGTGATTTTCCCAGTGCTGCTACCAGGCACATGCCTGCGGTAGGCCACCTCAGGAGATCACTCCTCTCCTCGAAGCCACAGCAAGGTGCTCTGAAAGATGCCTTCCATCCCTTGGCAGTCTGTGGGTTTCCTGGTGGAAGGCTGACCTTTCTACTCGTGAGTCTGAAGGGCTACTAGATGCTCTCAGAATCCCCTACCTTAAGGTCAAGACCTCAAGGCAGAGTGTCAACTGCAAAGGTGCTGGGCGATCACCCTTTCCACCTCAACATACACCATTCTTGCCTGGCCCTCACCTGAGACTCCACTCTTCCTTCAAGGCCTTATTCCGGGCCACCTCCCAGAAGCTGCCAAGCCCAGAAGGTGTACAGTTGTACAGCTGACCAGAAGCACACCTGAGCTCGTGCAGGCACAGGACTGTCCAACATTTAATCCTTATTAACTCCATAGCAGCCTCACCTGCCAGGCACAAATGTGGGGCTGGGGGGGAGGAGAAAAAGGGGGAGGAGGGGGAGAGAGGGGGAGAAGGGGGAGTGGAGGGGGAAAGAAGGGGGGAGAAGAGAGGGGGAGAGAGGTGGAGAGAGGGAGGGAGGTGCCTGAACCCCATAGAGCACCCACTCCCAGCAGGCTGAATCCTAACCAATGCACAATGCCATCCCCCACACAAGTATCCATAAAGCTCTCATCCCTAGGCTAGGCACACAGCAGGTATTAGGGGATTTTCGTGCTCTGGTGGCACCGAGACACCCAGGAACCATCACAAAGCTCTCAGCCTAAGGGCAAGTGGGACCCTTGCAAACCTCAACAAACAAGGCCACGTAGAGAGATGTGGATTAGGGCAAAGGGCTTTGGCCACCCACAAGCTTTGTTTACAGCACTCCGGGAAGATGCCACACACCATGTCCCTGTGTGTCCTCAGGCTACACTAGCATACCTGGAGCCCACACACAGGAGACCCCCGCCCCCCCAGGAAACACCCAGCCCATCAAGGCTCATCAGACCACATCTGCAGACAATCGCTTAAGCGTCAGCCTGGATGCAGTCCTGGTCCAGCACACAAACGCTGGTCGAACCCTGGTGGGAAGAAGGCCCAGCAAGACCAGTAGGAGATGCCCCCCAGGGCTGTCAGAATGAGGCTCAAGGCGGAGGTGAGACTCTGAGAAAAGATAACTTGGAGGTAAGGAGGGCTGCGTTTTTGTTGTTTTGCTTTTGGTAACGCCAAGCAGAACCTTACTCTGAGCAAAACTGTAGAATGGGTATTTCTGACCATTGCAGGCCCAGTTCTACCAACTGGCCCCCTGAAGTGGGCACAGCCACAGCCACAAGCCAGGCTGTGCCTCCCAGTCAGGATCAACAGCCTGCACCAGGGAGGGAACTCTTCTTTCTTTTAGGGCAGGGTCTCTCTGTGTAGCCCTGGCTGGCCGGGAAACTCACAGCCTTGACCAGACTGGTCTCAAACTCACAGGGAATCCTCCGGCCTCTGCCTCTGGGGTGCTGAGACTAGATCCAAGTATCATCTGGTGCCCACACAGTGGGTCTTTCAGGCTGGGTCCCAGGCACAAATGCTACTGTGAACTCCAGACACAGAGCAAGGCTCTCCAGACTGGAGACCCATCCTCCGCGAGGCTCACTGCAGGGGTAGGCTGATTCGGTGCAGGGCTCCCCCTTCCCATCTCCCCACCCTAGGTCCTCCAAAATTCATGTCAGCCTTCAGGAAACACAGCCCCTTTCCTCTAGGAAGCCACCCACCCCAACCGAATCATTAGCTTCCATGGCTGGGCAGTGGGCTCTGTTCTAATTCCCCCCCACACCCGCAACAGGTCCCCAGCCTACCCTCCCAAGCCTGTGAGTCATTCCCCTAGGATGACAAGGGAAAGGGAATCTCCTCCCTACAAGAAACTAGCCTCAGGGCCCAGCTTCTCCAAGAACACAAGGGCCGTAGTAGAGGCAGCGGATGGAGGGCTGCCAGCCAGGAAGCAGGCTGTAAGGGGCAACCTCGGCAGGAGGGGCCGGGTCGCCTTGAGGCCCCTACCTGGAACTAACCCCAGGCGAGGAATCCTGCTCCAGCCCCTTGGGACAAGTAGGACCTACCCACCATCAGGGACCCAACAACGGTGGCAGTTTTCTGGGACAGTATAAGTTCAGGAGGGTAGGGGTAACAGGATGGAGTCAGTGGCAGGGTTCGCAGACGCCCCCGCGGTTATCACTCCAGGGCTGGTGCTGTCTGGCTCGGTTCACAGACAGCTAGGGGAAGTGTCTGACCCGACAGCGTCCCTGGGCAACGCACACCGCCCCCTCCTCCCAGGCTCACCACCGGGAGGCGGCAGCAGCAGCAGCAGCAGCAGCAACAGGGTCCGCGGAGAGGACGCCGGCGCAGCCATGGAGAGACGACAGACAGACGGGAGAACAGACGGACCAAGCACAGGGCCGCGGTGCCGCCGCAACCTCAGCGACCCGCGCCGCCCGAGCCTCCTTGCCACGCCCCGGCCTGTTCCCGGAACCCCGGCACGGAGGGGAGGAGGTAGGAGGGAGGGGGAAGAGGTGGGAGGGAGGGGAAGAGGTGGGAGGGAAGGGAAGCGGCCGCCCCTCCCAGCCTGGCTGCTGCTCTCCCGCCCCCGTCGGTGAAAACTTGGGACAGGTTTCCCAGGATCGGAGGGATTGGTACACCTAAGTTGCCCTTCTGCTCACGGGATATTTTGGTGGGGAGACCCCCTTGCAGCTGACTTAGGAGCTGGGAGAGGATCTGGGGGCAACGTTATCCCATCACTTGAGCGCCAGCTGTATGCAGCTGGTACACCCATCCTAACTTTGCCCTCAGGGAAGCCGCGATTTTTCTTGCTGGTTCAATGGGTCCTCATACAGATTCACCTGAGGACCATGAGGAGTGATGCGGGGGTGGGGGGTGGGGTGGGGATAGTGCTCGCCAAAGTCAAGTCCCTTCTAGTAGATTTCCAGCCCTGAGATGACACCTCCATCCCCCAGTGACCCAGGTCCCCAGCCCAGGCAGCTGTTCACTCTGGCCCAGGGGGCCTATCCTGAGGGTAAGAACTAAAACTCCCAGGGCATGTACAGGCCACCTCCTGACAAAGTTCTGACAGGCTGCCTCTTCGCCTCCTTGTGAGGCAAAGTTCCTAGCATGGCCAGGAAAGGGAGGTGTGGTGTTTGTGTACTGCCCAGTCCCAGGAAGAGCTAGTGTTTCCTACTAGTGGAAGGTTCTCTGCTCTGTGCCTTCACACATTTCTCATTTGAGACTGGGCCACTGCTGTAGACAAAGATCAAGTCCTAAAGAGTCTGGGAGGTCTCCAGCAGTTACCCAGCCTATAGGATTAGAGGGTCCAGGAAAGGAGGCCACACCACAGCGATACAAGCCCATAAGGAAAAACTAGTTCCTTCTGGTCACGAAGAACTATGAAAAATGTGAAAGAGTTAATCAGGTCGGCCAGGCCACAGGATTACTCTGTCAGCAAGGCAGGGCCACCCTAGGATGACAGGTTCACCTTAAGCTGTGCTAAAGGACAGGTGGACTAAACATCCCTTTAATGAGATACTATACTTTTCCTTCCCAGAATTCCTGGCCACTGGGTTCCTACAAGCTGCCATGAGGTTCTCTTGAGTCTGCCTTTCTCTTTTTCCTTGGTTTGTGCTTTTAGGTGCATTTCAGAACATAAGCATGCTTTTGCTGATACTTCGGGCTTCCTCTAAAGCTCTTCTCTCACTGCATGGCAGTGTGCATCTGCCCTCAACGCTGGTTTAACTCAAAGGGAACGGTGGTTTTTCCTGCTCTTCTTTCCCTTTCTTCAGATGCAGAAGGAGTTTTGTTTTGTTTGTTCTCAATGAGTCTCACTATGTAGACCTGCCTGGCCTCAGTTTCACAGAGGTCCACCTGCTTCTGCCTCCCCAGTGCTGGGGTCAAAGGTGTGTGCCACCACACTCAGCCAGGTTTTACTTTTAAACTATAATAAAATTGTCCACTTTGGATAAACTTGGGCTTTGCTTGATTTCCCAACTTTTCCTGCCTTTTAATTCTTAAATTGGCAAGAAATCTAAGAATCACCAACTCAATTAGAAACGCGGTTCCAGGGCTGGAGATGGCTCCGCAGTTAAAAGCTCTGGTTGCTCTTGGGGAGGATATGGGTTGGTTCCCAGCACCTGCATGGTGGCTCACAACCATCTGTAGCTCCAGTGCCAGGGGATCCCATGCCCTCTTCTGACCTCTGTGGTCACCAGGTGCACACATGGTTCACATACATATATGGAGGCAAACACTCATACATATAAATCTTTAAAAATGTACAGTTAGTAGCTGCAAACTGCGCATGGGCCTGTCAGTCCAGAACACCACCCAGTGATGCTCAAAAGGCCTGACAGGATAGGCTGGCTGGGGTGGTAAATGCTGTACAGCTAGCCCAAGGAGCTATTCTTCTCACCCAGCACCAGGGGCCCTTTCATCCATTTTGGATGGTGGTCGGTCCAACGCTCCTTCCTCGGCATCCATTACACCTAGAGCGAGGGCTTTGGCTGCAGGCCCAGCCAATGAGCTGTACCCTCAGACACATCAGTGTGATAGGAGAACAGGGCTGGATAGCTAGTCAGACATCAACAGGCTTGGAGGTCATCAAGATAGACCCTTCTTCATTCATCTTTGGACCCCACCTTCCAGGGCTCAGATAATCTTGACAAAAGAGGAAATACCACACTTGCTCCTCCTTAGCATCTGAAGTCCCAGAGGTTAATCAACAATGTGCACATGGCTCTGTTGATAATACCCTTCCATGAAAACACAAGAAGTTCCCTTGCCCAGGCCTCCCATGATAAGAAGAAAATCCTGTTTTACAATCTCACGGAAACTGGCAGAAGATGGGAAGAAATGTAATATACCTGAAGCCATATTCCAAGGTTCAGTAAAGAGCTGGGTAAAGACAACAGCAGCCAAGCCAAGCCTGGCCACCTGCTCAGTCCCCAGGGCCACATGATGGGTCAAGAACCAATTCCCACAGTGGTCCACTTGAATACCATGACACTGCTGCCCCCTGCCACCCCACAAATGAAGAAAGAAAAAACGTTAAAGATGGAAGGAATAACTTTCCACTTAGTGAGTTACTTCTGTACCCCCAAAGGCCCTTCCTTGACAGCGTTGTTTACAGGCACCCTCTGTGAAGCCCATTTTCTGCTTCGCAGAAAGCTTCTCTTTCCTCCATGTCCCCTTGTCAGATTCCAGCTAACATCCTAAACCTGCTCGCCCAGACATGTGACAATCTTACTCTTTCTCTTTGGGGACCCCCCCCCCCAACTGTAGCTGCTCCAACACTGCTCTTACTCAACCTTCCTGCTTTTGTGACTCAAAAGAGCATAATCTTTTCTTCTCTTCTCCATCTCCCTCCTCCTGGCAGCTGCTGAGATTCCCAGCTTGCCTTTTCCTCCACACACAAATTAAAAAAAAAAAAAAAAAAAACCTTACCTTCTCCGTTCTTTTTCTTTTCTTTTAAATCTAGGAGGCCAAAGCCTGCAAAAAGATCTTTGCGTTCCCCACTGATGGACTGGGGTGTCCTGTTCTCAAGATAAAATGGTTTGTGATCTACTGCCTTCTTGACGTTTCCTTGGAGACTGGGATATTGCTTAGTAGAGCTATGTACAAGGCCTGGGTTCAAGTTTTCCAGAAAGAAAGAAGAGGGTGCAGGTAAAGGCATTCGCCTCTAGGCCTGCTAACTCCCACAGGTTGTCTGTCCTCTGACACCCTCCCCCTCAACACACACAAATAAGTTGGGTTTTTTTGTTTGGTTCAGTTTTTTTTTTTTTTTTAGAAAGAGCATGTGGCCAGTTTTTAGAGCTGGGCTAAAAGTAATCATTAAAGTCAGAAAAGATTTACTCTATGTGGCCATGCTTGGAATAGGAAAAAGAAAGAAGGCCAGGATCCCCCACCCCCAAATCCACCAAATCCATCTTTAGGGTACCAAAGAGAGGTTTTGGGTTAAACAGAGGGCAAAAGGAGTGAGGTCCAGTTGTTGTCCTACCCAAGTGTGTCTTGCAAGGTGCTATGACAAGTTACCAGAAAGAACTGAGAGGCATCTCTTCCTCTGCCAGGACCAGGTTTTCTTCAACCCTCTAGTTCTCCCTGCAGGAGATTCTTGGGGAACTGCATCTCTTTGGGGTCCACTGTTTCAGTAGTTTGATAGCCAGATGGGAGGGACACAGGGGTCACTTTAGAAGAGCGTTCTTCCTGCCAGTCCCGGGAGGGACAGAGGAAGGGGGGGAGGAGAGAGGGGGAGCAGGAGGGAGGAGGGAGAGAGGGAAGGAAAGAAGGAACACAGCATAACAAAACCCCAGACTCTCCTGAATCTCACCTTCATGGCCTTCACAATAAGCCGGTAAATGCTAAGTTCCTGGGTCCTGTGAACCACTCTAATGGCTAGAATCTAATGAATCGGGGCCCGTGGAGGGGGTTGTGGGTACCCAAGATTCATGGCCAGTCACTGCTGAGGTGACTGACTTTCCCCTTGAAGCCCGAATTAGGCATAGTCTTGGGGGACTAAGTCTAACCTCTGGGGTCTGAGTAAGGATTGAATGACTAGGCACCCAGATGGTGTTAGATTCAGGCCACTGGTCACTAAGTCGCCACCCCTCCTAGCACAATCTTGAGTTAGAAACAGGACATCACACCTTGGGAGGCCAGGCCAGTGATGAACACAGGAAGACGAGACTTTAGATTCAGAGTGTCTGAGAGGTCTGGGTGTGAAGTCAGGTGGTTGCTTCTCAGTGGAACCAAGGCTTAATGAACAATGTCAGATTCTTAGCCACAGCGTCAAGGAACAAAATGAAAACATGCTCCACTCCCCTGACAGAATCTGATTTCAGTGAGAGCACTCGCTGCTCTTACAGAGAAGCCTGGTTTGCTTCCCAGTACTCAGATCAAGCAGCTCAAAATTGCCTCGAACTCCAGTTCTGGGGATCCAATGACCACTAGCCTTCAAAGGTACCATGCATACACACAGTACACATACCTATACACAAAGGCACTCCCCACACACATAGAAATAAATGAGTCTTTCAAACATTATCTTATTTTGAATTATGTACACTGTGTGTGTGCCATCTGTGCATGGGTGAGCTGGATTTACAGGCAGTTGTAAAACATCATGTGTGCTGGGAATTGAACTCCGGTCCTCTGCAAGAATAGCATGTGCTCTTCTGTTTTTTTTTTTTTTTTTTTTTTTTTTGTTTGTTTGTTTTTTGGTTTTTCGAGACAGGGTTTCTCTGTAGCTTTGCTCCTTTCCTGGAACTCGCTCTGTAGACCAGGCTGGCCTCAAACTCATAGAGATCTGCCTGCCTCTGCCTCCTGAGTGCTGGAATTAAAGGCATGCACAACCACCGCCCGGCTAGCATGTACTGTTAATCACTGAGCCATCTCTCCAGCCCCTCAATAATTATTTAAAAATAATATTATTATTTTAATAATAATGCCTCAAAATATAAAATAATGCCTCTGGCTATAACTCATCTGATAACAGACATTAATGAGGTAAAATTAAAATGAAATCAGGACACTCCTGTGGAACCCGATGCAATAATGCAGGTGAGACTTATTATTGCTCAGGATGTGGGCAATTACTGCATTGACTTTGGCATATTTGTGGTGTTGGGTATCCATCCAAGGCCTCAAGCTAGGCAAGTGCTTTACCTTGCATATATTTAGAAGACAGAGGCAAGATTGGCTGACATTTTAGAGGAAGGGCTGTGAAAAAGACAGTGAGTGCCGAGGAGTGGCCATCTCCTATGTTCATGGGGACGCCCGGGTGTGGGAGTGGGGATAAGGAGCCAGCAATTTAGCTGAAGGTAAGTATGAGTGAAATTTGAGGTGGACAGCATGATGTAAATAAAGAAAAACAATGAAGTCCCAGGAAGAGCCCGGAGCACTCCAGATTGAGCTTGATTAAGAGACCCTGGGTTGGAGCTGGGTGATGGTGATGCACGTCTTTAATCCCAGCACTCAAGAGGTAGAGGCAGGTGGATCTCTCTGAGTTCAAGGCCAGGCTGTTCAACAGAGCAAGTTTTAGGACAGCCAGGGCTATACAGTGAAACCATCTCAGAAAGAGAGAGAGAGAGAGAGAGAGAGAGAGAGAGAGAGAGAGAGAGAGAGAGAGAGAGAGAGAAATCCTGGGTTGGAGAGATGGCTCAGTGGTTAAGAGTACTGGCTGCTCTTCCAGAGGACCCAGATTCAATTCCCAGTACCCACACAGCAGCTCACAACTATCTGTAACTCTAGTTCCAGAGAATCCAATGCCCTCTTCTGGCCTCTGTGGACACCAGGCATGCACATGGTTAACAGACATACAGGCAGGCAAGCACCCATACATACATACAGATAAAATAAAAATAATTAAATTTTAAAAATTAAAAGAGACAGAGATTTTGATAGATTGTGGTGGCTTGAATAAGAACGGCCCCCTTAGGCTCTTATATTTGAATGCTGGGTCATCAGGGAGTGGCACTGTTTGAGAGGGATTAGGAGGTGTGGTCTTGTTGGAGGGAATGTGGAGGTTTCAAAAGCCCAAGCCAGGCCAGTGGCTCTCTCTCTTCCTGCTGCCCGAGGATCCAGATGTAGAACTCACAGCTCCTTCTTCAGCACCATGTCTGCCTGCGTGCTACCATGCTCCCTGCCATGATGAGTATTAGGGTATAAGAGAAGTCCCCAAGAAAGACCGTCAGTCACCTATGCAATCAACAAGAGCATTTATTATTTCCAACATGTTGGGGTGGCAAATAGCAACCCCCAAGGGAGGTCGAAAGCTCCTTTTAAGCAGAGTTAGGGCAACTCCAGGGAGGAGGGATTAATCTGGGGCTGATTGGTGGAGGAAAGATTAGTCTGGGGGCTGATTGGTGGGAGGCTCTAGTGGTTAGGGACCTTCCAGCTGCAGGGTAGGGAAAACTATCTTTAGCCAGCAGAAGGCTGGGGGGCACCTGCTGATTGGTTGCCCTTGAGTTGTGGTCTTCCTGAGAACTGCTTGCTCAGCTCCAGCCAGTTCCAGTAAACTGAAACTAAGTCCTGGTCCCTGGCAGGGCTATCAGAAACCTGTCATGGCTCTGGTCTGGCTCCCCGGCCCTCCCTCTCAATGAGAATGGACTAAACCTCTGAAACTGTAAGCAAGCCTCAATTAAATGCTTTCTTTTACAAGAGCTGGCATGGCCATAGTGTCTCTTCACAGCCATAAAACACTGACTAAGACAGAGATCCTCCTGCCTCTGCTCCAGAGTGCTGAGATGATCACAGATGTGTGCCACCACACCTGGCTATAATTTTCAAGGGGGGAACATCTGGGCAGAAGGTGACTGAAGCATTCCAACACAGAAACACTGTACTAGTTAGGGTTTCTATTGCTGTGAAGAGACACCATGACCACAACAACTCTTTTAAAGGAAAAACATTTAATTGGCGTGGCTGACATTTTCAGAGGTTTAGTCCATTATTGTCATGGTGTGACATGGTGGCATGCAGGCAGACATGGTGCTGGAGACAGAGCTGAGAGTCCTACATCTTGACTTGCAGGCAACAGGAAGTGGTCTGAGATACTGGGTACCACCTTGAGCATATAGGAGACCTCAAAGCCTGCCTCCACAGTGACACACTCCCTCCAACAAGGCTACACCTCCTAATAGTGCCATTCCCTTTGGGGGCCCTTTTCTTTCAAACCACCACAGTCCACTCCCTGACCCCCAAAGGCTTGTAGCCATATCATAATGCAAAAATGTATTCGCTCCAACCTCAAAAGTCCCCATAGTCTATAATAGTCTCAAACTTATTTAAAAGGCTCAAGTTCAAAGTCTCTTCTGAGATTCATGCAATCTCCTAACTGTAATCACCTGTAAAATTAAAATTAAAAAGCAGGTCATATACTTCCAACATATAAAGGCACAGGATATACATTACCATTCCAAAACACAGGAAAGAAAGTGAGGAAATACTCGACCAAATCTAGTCCAAAAACCACCTGGGCAAACTCCAAACTCTGCATCTCCAGGTCTTATATCCAAGTGTTCTTCAGATCTCCAACTCTTTTCAGCTCTGTTGACTGCAACACACTTCGTTCTCTTGGGGTGGTTCCACTCCATTAGCAGCTTTCCTCAGCAGGTATCCCACACCTCTGGCATCTCCAACATCCTGAGGTCTCCAGGGTAGTCCAGGTTTCAATTTCACAGCTTCAGGAAATGGCCTCCATCCAGGGACACCCCGACACATGCCTGGCCTCAGGGGCTTTCCTTAGATGTGGAGGCAAATTCCATAGCCCCTCCCTTGTGTCCTTAACTATGTGGCTGAAGCTGCCAAGTTCTGCTGCTTGCTGGGGCTGGATCATGGCCCCCTCATTCAATTACATCTTCACCAGCTTCCTGTTTTTGATGATTTCCTTCATTGCCTAAGCCTGGCTGTTCTGGAACTGGATCTGTAGACCAGGCTGGCCTGAAACTCAGAGATCCGCCTGCCTCTGCCTTCTTAGTGCTGGGATTAAAGGGACACAACACACCTGGCTCTAAACTTTTCTTTAATTTCTTTTCAGAAGTTGGAAATTTAGCTAGGTGGGATCTTGCCCTGGGGTCACCACTTCCTTTATTCTACATCTTAATCTGTTTATGTCCCTGAACACAGAAATTAGCTCCATTCCACTTTCTGGTCTTCCTTTTCTCCTCAAAATATTTGTCTTTGCTCAGCTTCTTCCTTTTCATTATGTATCTTCATTAGTGTTAACACTAATAACCACATGACAGAGTCATGTTTTGAGATTTCCTCTGTCAAGGGAATCAATCCAAAACTCTTCACGTTAGTCTCAGGCAAACTTTTTGGACAAGGGCAAAAAGCAACCACATTCTTCACCAAAATATCCCAAGAATGATCTCTAGGCTGCATATTAATATTCTTCTCCTCTGAAACCTCTTGATCCAGGCCCCAGAGTTCAAATCACACTCAGCACCACTGTCTTCCATGCTCCTACTAGGATGGCCATTGAGTAGCACTTAAAGCATTCCACTGCTCTTCTAATCCACAATCCCAAGGTCCAAAGTCCTTCAAACAAAAGCATGGTTAGGCCTTATCACAGCTTCTGGCCCTGGTACCAACTTCTGTCTTAGTTAGGGTTTCTATTGCTGTGAAGAGACACCATGACCATGGCAACTCTTTTTTTTTTTTTTTTTTTTTTTTGGTTTTTCGAGACAGGGTTTCTCTGTGTAGCTTTGCGCCTTTCCTGGAGCTCACTTGGTAGCCCAGGCTGGCCTCGAACTCACAGAGATCCGCCTGGCTCTGCCTCCCGAGTGCTGGGATTAAAGGCGTGCGCCACCAACGCCCGGCTGACAACTCTTATAAAAGGAAAACATTTAATTTGAGTGGCTTACATTCTCAGAGGTTTAGTCCATTAATGACATAGTGGTGTGCTGGTAGATATGGTACTGGAGACAGAGCTGAGAGTCCTACATCTTGACTTGCAGGCAACAGGAAATGGTCTGAGATACTAGGTGGTATCTTGAGCATATATGAGACCTCAAAGCCCGCCTCCACAGTGACACACTCCCTCCAGCAAGGTTACACCTCCTAATAATGCTATTCCTTTCGGGGGCCATTTTCATTCAAATCAACACACACACACACACACACACACACACACACACACACACACACACAGAATTAGCTATAAAATACCACCTCAAATTGCTGTTTTTTTAAAAGTATTTATTGCAAAGAATGCTGGACACAGTGCAATGCACAACTGAAATCCAAAACCACACATTCTAGGGAAAACAGGACAATGTCGGCAATTCTGCCCATAAACTATCTCAGCTAAAAGCTGGTGGCCAGCCTGCACGCAGCTGCCTTGCAGTGGCCACTTCCAAGTGCTTGAGGGAGGGACTGTTCTAGAACATGCCCTGCTCCGCTGACGTCCTTCTGCCCCAACCCCACCTAGGCTCTTAGACCTCTGAGTCCAGCAATTCCTGTCTTCCCTGGGCGCAGAGGAAAAAGGCTTTGGTGGTCTATGCCTCAAGTAGCATCCAGCTATGTATTCACAGCTGCTGACCACAGGATCTGCTGTGGCTAACGAGTGTGTCGAGATAACAGGACCAACATCACTCAAATTCTGAGACAGGGGAGCAAAAGTTGCGGGCCCCACATCCCAAAGGCAGAGGTATGGTCCTCTAGCTCCAAGCTAGGGCTTGGAGGGCTGATGAGTCCAGGAGAGTCAGGCCCCAGTCCTAGCCCCAGAGGGACAGCAGTCTGTCCACAGCTGCCGAGGAGATACTGGCTGGGGATAATGACTTCTCGGAGGCAGATGGCATCTTCAAGCTACAGAGCCCAGGGCTGGCCCAGCTGGCAAAGGCAGACTGCTTTGCCAGATTTGGGCCTGGCTTCCCCATGGCTACTCTGTGGACAGCAGAGCACTGATAACAGCGAGAGACCGTTTCTTGGCCTGCTTCATAGCCTGCTTGTCACTCTGGTGATCAGCTAAAACATGGAGCCTGACTTTGCTACCACAAGAACTCAGGGCATGAGAGGCACCAGGCTTCATAAGGCTGTTTTCACTAGGCTTAAGTTGTCTCTGAACCAAAACTGGAGTGGGCTGGGGACGTCCCCCTTGGCTGGGGCTGCCTCTGTGTTTTGTCCTCTCCTTCCTCCGTCCTACGGGTGGAGGTCAACAGACAAGACAATCTGACAGGACTGCCGGTTCTGAGCCATTTCTGACAGGCATGTCCCGGTCACCAGTGTTCAGTCCTGTGTAGACATGACAGCGTCAGCCAGGTGGGGGGACCAGCTTCCACGAGCACTTTGGTGTCTGCACCCAGAAGGTACTTCAGGCAGCTGTCCTGCCATGACACGGTCCCCCGTGGGGGAGTTCAGGACGAGGCAGCCTGAGTTGCCGAGATCCCATCGTTCAGTGTACAGCTTGGTAGACATTAGGAGGGGAGCCACACATGCTGTCCTCCTGCTTATCCAGGGTTCAACGCCAAGGAGAACACCCACAAACACGGGTGACTGCTCTCCTGTTGCACTCTTCTGTTCCAGGCAGGGAAGGAAAGGCTTCCCCTCACCTGAGGCAGCATAAGGTCCCACGAAGATCTGGCCTCCGGCTTCAAGAGAAGCTACAGAGAAGGTTACAGTGGAGCTCTCTAGGGGCCACGGCCCCTTTCAGGCAGCTGGGCCGCAGTGGGGACGTCCTAGTGAGACTTTTCATCTCGGTGTCATGTTTAAGTTCACGGAGCAGCCAGCCTGGTGAGTGGGCTGCTCTGAGGGCTGTACAGAGGGGCCAGCAGCAGGGGACTCGGCAGCAGGTCAGCAGCCATACCCACCCCTGTCACCCCTGTCACGGGTCAACAAGGGGGCAGGCGGGCTAGGTTGAGGGTTCTGAGTGTTGCTAGCTGCCCATGGCTTCAGGAGTGTTCCTGCATGGCGACATCATCAGTACCGTCAACACCAAGGAGGCCTGGAGGGACCTCCTCTGTGGCGGAAGTCAGGGCCCGCCCAAGGGGCTTGGAGGAGACGTGGTCATTGGTGAGCAGGAACTGTGACAAGGGCTTCCTCTGAAGGCCTGGATATGTCTACATTCTGCGCAACAATAAAGACAAAGAACGTTCGCCCTGCTCAGGAATAGATGGGACACCTCGAGAGTCCCAGCTGGAAGGCCCTAAGCTGCCGAAGCATGGAGCACCACTTGCTAGGGGCTCAGATGACAGGGCAAGCGTGGGGTGAGGGGGCTGCCCGGCCATGCGCCACTGAGAGCCGGTCGGGTGCTGCCCAAAGCAAGGCCGCTGCACCTACCATCTGAGGACTGGTCAGCTGGGGAGGGAGGGGGCGGAGAGGAGGCTCAGTTCCTGAGTACACCTCCTTCCTGGCTCTAGCAGCCTATGGAAATCTAGTCTGTAACAGGTTTATCTCCTCAGGACTGAGCCACAGGGCGCCATGGAGCCCCTGAAGCTTTCACTGTGAATGACCCCCACAAAGCTATCCCAGTTCCGTCTTTGGCCAGGTGAGCTTCGAGTATCTCAGGCCTGAGGAATGGGGGGCTTGAGACTTCCCTCAGCTCCACCAGGCTGTCCTGTGAGCCCTCAGCAGCTCCCTTTGGTTCCAGAAACTGTAGGAACAGGTCAGGAGTGGAACCCTGTGAAGCATGGCACAGCCATTCCTGCAGGGACAGAGACATGCTCCTCTTGGCCTGCGCCGAGCTCACAAACCAGCCCCAAGTAGGTCCTTACTTTGAGACAGGTTTGGTTTGTTATTGTTTTACATTTTGAGAGAGGGTCTCATGTAGCCCATGTTGCCCTCGAACTCACTATATAGCTGAGGATGACCTTGAACTTCTGATTCTCCTGCCTCCGTATGCTGTGATTATAGACATGTATCTCTACGCACTGCTGGGGATCAAATCCAGGGCTTTGTGTGTGATAGGCAAGCATTCTATCAACTCAGCCACAACGCCAGGCCCATGATACTTTTTTGTTGTTGTTTTCAAGACAATAGCTTTGGAGCCTATTCTGGAACTCGCTCTATAGACAAGGCTGACCAGAAACTTACAGAGATCTGCCTGCCTTTGCCTCCCGAGTACTAGGATTAAAGGCGTGTACCACTGCCCAGCTACTTTTTAAAGTTCAAAGGTGCCCAGTTAAAAGTTCAAAGGTGCCCCGTTAAAAAGGCACTTGTAATGCCTAGACTAGCTAAGAAGGCCAGAATCACCACCTACCAAGGGTGGGCATCTAGCCCCTCCTTCACCCCGGACCAGTTCTGGTTCAGATCCATGGCAGGGCTGCTGAGGAGCTTGTGAGACCTTAAGAACTGGGAGCCAAACACACCCAGCTCCAGGTGCTTCCTGCTGGTGGCCCAGCTCCAGGTCCTTCCCTGGGACTGACCCTGGGAAGTACCTAACCAGGCCTCGGCCCCAGCCTGGCCACAGGAGACAAGCCAAAACAGAAAACAGCCTTGGGAAGAGACTCACCCTCACCCTAGCCTGGCCCTGACCCAGCTGGGAGTCAGGCCACCCCTGGGAACATGTCCACCACCCCAGCAGTGAGCCCAGCTACCTGAGGCCTGTCTCGGTGCGTGTTCACAGCTGCCACATTCAGGAATATGGATTCCACTTTACAACCTGCCAAAGGAAGAGGCCAGTGTAATCCCCACACAGATGGCAGCCAGAGTCACGGGGCAAATCTGAGGAGGAGGAGGAGGAGGAGGAGGAGGAGGAGGAGGAGGAGGCTAGAGCGTACAGAGCTCAGCTTTACCCTGGTCCATCCTTCCCCAGGCAGCTCGACGGACCGCCAGGAGGCAAGGGAACAGTTAGACTCCTGCTTATCCATGTGTGACTGCCGTGTGCCACATGGGGACCCAAGCGGCCTACACAGGGACTGGAGGTAGTCGGGGCAGCAACAGGTCAATGAACAACATGGAATCCCTAACTCTTGGTGCCCCCAAACCAGTGACATGCTCCATCCGGCCATAAAATGTCCAGTCAGCCCAGGAGGAGGGAAGGATAACTCCAGCTCCCCTGGAGCTTCATGCTCCACAAGCATGACCCAGGAGAGCCGGCTGTGGCCTGAGCATCTGCCGGGGCAGTAAGAGGCAGGGCAGGGACACAAATGTCTTGCATCCAGAATATTCTAAGGTTAAGGAAAAATCAAAGATCACCGAGGAGGCTTCCTATGGTCACAGGATCTTTTGTTTGTTTGAGACAGGGTCTTATTTTGTAGCTCAGGCTGGCTTTGAACTGACTATGTAGCCAAGGCTAGCTCAAACTCTTGGCAATCTTCCTACCTCAGCCTCCTGATTGCAAGCATAAAGTACCATAATTGAATACACAAACTAGGCACATGATTAGAATTCCAGCACTGGTCGTGGTGGGGATGGGGTGGGGAGGGCTGAGACAGGAAGTTTCTGAACAAAAACCTGCCTCAAAACAATGAAAGAACAGAAAAAGGGAATTGGGAAAGGCAGTGGGTGGTGGAGAGTCGGGGAATGAGTCCCAGTGGGAAGAAGAGATCTGTGGACCAGCATAGCACCCTACAGACAGCCAAGGTCAACGTGTGAGAAGCTCTCTTACCGTAAGCCACGGGTGTGAGCTTCAGGACTGTGTGCAAGGGACATTTGAGGTAGGGCAGCTCCTCTGTGGACAAAGAAGGACAGGGCTCACGTGCCGTGCATGCCGGGATGTCCCCATGTCATGCACACAGCCCACCAGCTCGGACAAGGCCCCTCACCAGCTGCCTTGTCAAGGAAATAGGCCAGAAGGCAGCGCATCACAGCCTGGTGGCAAATGACCAGCACGTTCTCCTGCCTCTCCAGTTCCATGATGACAGGCTCCAGTCTCTGCACCAGGTCTTCATAGGACTGCAAAGGCAAGCAGCGAAGGTGACTTTCAGGCCTGGCTCTGGGGTGGGACGGAGTCCGGGACGGAGTCAGGTGTTGTCCTAGCTAGACTATGTCAACTTCACACACAAACTACAACTGTCTGGAAGGAGCACTGGTGGTCTGAATGAAAATGGTCCCCACAGGTCACAGGGAGTGGCACTATTAGGAGGTGTGGCCTTGCTGGAGTAGGTGTGGTCATGTAGGAAGAAGTATGTCACGGGGGCTGGGCTTTGAGGTTTGAAATGCTCAAGCCAGACCCAGTGTCTCTCTCTCTTCCAGCTGCCTGTGGATCCAGGTGTAGAACTCTCAACTACCTCTCTAGGAACATGTCTGCCTGCATGCCGCCATGCTTCCTGCCATGATGATAATGGACTAAACCTCCGAACTGTAAGCTGCCACCTCAGTTAAATGTTTTCCTTTATAAGAGTTACCCCAATTGAGAAAATCCCTCCATAAGATCCTGCTGTAGGGCATTTTCTTAACTAGTGATTGATGGGATCATCCGGACCTAGCACACGGTGGGTGGTGCTGGGCTGGTGGTCCTGGATTCTATAAGAAAGCAGGCTGAGCAATCCATGGGAAGCAAGCCAGTAAGCAGCACCCTCCATGGCCTCCGCATCAGCTCCTGCCTCCAGGTTCCTGCCCTGTTTGAGTCCTGTCCTGACTTCCTTTGATGAAAAACTTCAATGTGGAAGTGTGAGCCAAATAAAGCCTTTCCTCCCCAACTTTCTTTTGGTCATGGTGTTTCGTCCCAGCAAGAGAAACCCTAACCAAGACAGGTGTGCCGGGCAGTGGGCAGCTGCCGACTCCTGGAGCTGCTCACCACACCCGAGGCTGTGTTTAAGCTCCCTCCAGCCTAGTTCCTGAGGGAAGGGAGTGGGCAGCTGCTCTTGGAGGGCTGCTTTAGTGAGATGTCCAACTTGGGCAGGAGTTGGGGACAACCTGGGAAGGGGGCCACCTTCTCCTTCCAGGGCTACATCCTGGTAGGACCCAGAGAGCTAGGCCTCAGACACATCCCAGGAGGTCACTATCAGGTCCCAAAGAAACCCAGGCTAAATGGCTCTCGGTGGCGCTGTTAGCACACCGGAAGTGATGCTGGCCTCCAGGCTCCCTCAGTGTCACACACACCTGTGGCTCTTCTCACCACACCCCTACCCTAAACTTCTCCAGCTCGTGGGCTTCTCTCCCCCAGTTTCTCATTCCCTTGTAACCCCACTATTTTGGCTGTGTGCTCTCTTGGTCCCCCCCCTCTTGCCTGTCTCTCTGGGTCTTCTCTCTCTCCTCTCTCTCCCTCCCCCGCTCCCTCCCCACTCTCTTCTCGTGGCCAGGTCCAGGCTGCTGAGCGTGTTAGGTCTACGACTTTCTCTCTCTGCTCTGGACTCTTCCAGATGCCTCTGGCTGTGCTCTCCCTCATCTCTGCAATAAGAACTTTCCTCTTACCCATACCTTGGAGCAGCCGGAGAGGCCAGTGCGAGCGTGTAGTGGGTCAAAGGCCCCAGAACTTCCCGGACTGTGACAACTGTCAGGAACTTGAGGTCCCCAGGAACAACTAGGGGTTGTCTGCCTGCCTGCTCCCTCCCCAGCTGTGGTAATGAAGACCTTGTATCCCTGCTGGCCCCTGGGGCAGCCCCTAGCTCCATTTTAACTGGAGAATTAGGCATGGGGGCGGGGCAGTTCCGTCTTTCTACACAATTATCCATCTTTGAAAATAAATCCCCCCGCAGAGCCTGCCCCGCGCTCTGACTGGGCAGCGGCACTGAACTGTGCTGACCTCTGGCAGCTCTGGGGCGATCCTTTTTTGTTTCTCGTTTTTTATTTTATTATTTTTGTGTGTGTGTGGGAGGGTGTGTGTTCAGTGTTTGTAAATATGTGTGCACATGCATGTGGAGGCTTTGAGGCCAACCATGGATGTCATTTATCCGGTGCTGCCCACCTTATTTTTTGAGACAGGGTCTCTCATTGGTCTGGAGCTGAGCAGGCGAGGCTGACTGGCCAGCAAGCCCCATGATCCACCTGCCTCCACCCCCTTGGGCCTGGGATTACAGGCATGCATGCAACACTGTGTGTTTTTTATTTGTTTTTAACCTGGGTTCTGGGGATCAAACTCAGGTCCTCCAGTCTGCAAGGCAGAGAACAGACTGCACTGTCTCCTCAACCCTGCACTGTCTCTCCTTACCACTACTACCTGGGCTGGTTCTGAACCTGAACTCAGAGCACAATATGAGAATTATTCATGTCATTCAGAGCTACATGGTTCCACGCCACACGTGTCTCGGGGCTATTTAGTCGCCATCCTGGGGCACCTCCTTGAAGCTCGAGATTCCTCAGCCAAAGTGATGCTTCCTTTCTAACCCGGGGCCTGGAATGAACAGGGTCTCTCTGAGGGAAGGTGACAGTGTGATCACTTTGCCCAAGCTCTCTAGAGAAGGTCTCCATGGATCTGGAAACAGAGTTGGGGCTGGCACATGGAGCTCCGGGGAGGACAGGATCACCCTGTGACAAGGGAAAGCATCCAAAGAAAGGCGAAGGTGCAGGGCAGAGGTAAGGGTAGAGAACACCCTGGAGTGAGCTCTGGCCACCCGGAGCACTCTGGGGAAAGGCTGATGGCTCCCTGAGAGAGGAGCTGGCCTGGGCATCCCAGGAGACCATGGCCACGAGACAGAAGTCCCAGAAAAGCCAAACCCAACAGATCCAGGGGCACACGGCATAGGCTCTGCCCCTGCCAGGTCTGCACCTTGGGAAGGGGGACACAGACAGAGAGGGACCCACTGTGACTAACCCCTGCCCTCTGTAGCACTGTCCCCCCGCCCCCACCCAAGGAAGAAGAAAGGTCCGGGAGACGGAGCTGGGAACTGATGGGGAAGAACCCCACGCTAGGCTGCCGGCCTCAGGGCCAAGCCTCCCAGCCCTGGCCACAAGCAGCACCGCCAGGCAGGCACCAGGCACTGGGACTGGGACCCCGGAGCCCACCTACCTCGCCCTTCGGGTATCGGTACCGGTACTTGTCCTGATCTCTCAGGGCAAACTCCAGTGGATAGTGGTCCTGGATTTCTTCGTAGGTCATTTCCTCACAGACACCCTAGGAAGACACAGCAGTCGTCACACACCAGGCCAGACTGAAAAGACCAGCCTTAGGTTGGAGGAGACCAGCATTTCCTGGGCCTAGGGGACAGTCCCAGCACAAAGATTACACTCTGTAGAAAAGTAAACCCTCTCCGGACACTGAGTATGCTGGTAGCCACATCTGTAGGAAGCTATCAAAATAGTCCTTACATACCCATCACATATCTATCCAGTGGACGATATAGGACTTAGCACTAACGTGTGTCTTTTCCTAAGTTTTTAATTTTTTTTTTTTTTTTTTTTTTTGAGGCAAGGTCTCTATATACAGCCATGACTGTCCTGGATCTCAATTTGTAGACCAGGCTGGCCTCAAACTCATAGAAATCCACCTACCTCTGCCTCTCAAGTGCTGAGATTAAAGGCATGCACCACGTGTCTCAGGGCTTATTTAGTCGCCAGCTTAAAATTTTTTTATTACACTTATTTATTTGTTTATCTGTTGGTTTATTGTGTGCGTGCCCATGTGCTCATGACATGGCGTGGTTGTGGAGGTCAGAGGACAACTTGCAGGAGTCAGTTCTCACCCCAGAACAGAACCCAGTTGTCAGGCTTGCCAGCAAATACCCTTACCCACTGAGCCATCTTGCCAGCCCTTCAGTCTTGTCTAGTATGGAAGTGCTAATATGAGTAGAGACTGCTATGTAAACTGTAATTACAAAAACTTGTTTGTGTCCTGGAGGGAGAGAGCAGGCCACAGTGAATGAGAGAGAGAGAGAGAGAGAGAGAGAGAGAGAGAGAGAGAGGGAGGGAGGGAGGGAGGGAGGGAGGGAGGGAGGGAGGGAGGACACAAACACATACTATCTTATACAAATGTCAAAACAAGTCAAACTGAGCACACTAGGAGGTGAATCATGAGCACAAGGAGCTGAAGGTCAAGGTTGAGGTCAGCCTAATCTACATGAGACCCTGTCTCAAAACACAACATGGGGCCAGAGATGGCTCAGCAGTTAAGAGAGCATTCTGCTCTTGCAGAGGATCTGGGTTCAATTCCCAGCACCCTCTCTAGGCATCTCCCCACTGTCTGTAACTCCAGCTCTAGATCTGATACCGCAGATCTTCATAGGCACCTGGACTCACTGCCCACCCTCACACACCGACACACGCTCATAATTAAACAACATTGGAGCTGCAGAGACCGCTCCATGTAAGATGCTTGCTGCTTTCCCAGAGGACCCAAGTTCGCAGAGAAGGAAGGCAATGGAAAGTACGGAAGAGTTACTGAAGGCCCAGAGAGGCACTGAAGGGACCCACCCATGAACTACTTCCACCCGAGGGAGCCGCCACCACGGGAGCCCAAGGGAACTAACACGCGCTTTGAGATCAGGAAGTGAAACAGTGTTGTAGTAAGCCCTGAGAATGTGGAAGTGGTTACAGAGGCAGGAAGCGTGTTTTAGGCTGCCTTGAAGAGCCGGCTGGTAACAATGTAGACATTAAAGGGCATTGTGGGAAGGCTAGAGGGAAGCAGGGATGGCAAAGAAAGCCCTGGTCCGGCTGCCAAGATGACTCAGTCAGTAAGTGCTCGCTGACTCATGAGAACAGCCGGAGTTTGGATCCCAACACACGTAAAAAGCTAACACTGGCAGCACACATTTGTCTTGCTGCCACCGCGGAGGCAGAGGCAGAGGCAGGAGGAGAATCCTCGGAGCACCAGGTCCAGCGAGAGACCCTGTCTCAAAAAGCCAGACGGAGAATGACAGAACACTGCAGCTGTGTGAGTCACCACACGGGTGTGTGGGTTCACGCAGGTCTGTGGAACGAAGACACAGAGGCATCTTAAGAATGAATCTAGCCTGTCATGGCTGCAGGCGGGAGTCCAGCCTTGAAGGACTGAAGCCCTAACCCTTCGCCTAGGGCAGTTTTATTTCTCTCCAACACAGTTTAGCCAGTTAATTTCCATGTGCTCAAAACAACCCTTGAAAGGGGCTTCCAACAATGCAATGCCAAGTGCAAATTCCTCGATTTGTCAGGTACCACAGTTTTCCCGGTTTCCTGAATCAAGTTTTGCATAGGCCTTTTTATCCTTGGGAAACTCCAGACAGGATTCACATAGAGGGCAACAAGAGAAACAGAAGTTGTCTGCTAACCAAAAGATGGATTAGGGCCAGGTGCTGCTCTCTGGAGCCAGGCCAGGTGCAGCTCAGCAGGAAGGCCGCCACAGGACACTTGGCATTAGTGTTCACCTCTGGGCTCATCCACACTCATATGCACAAGTACACAACACCTCAGGCACATGGACACAACATGCACACACACACACACACACACACACACACACACACACACGACACACCTGTTATTAACATCACCATACCCAGGATGTTGATATAAATGTGAGTTTAGCCCATCGTGGCAGCAAACACTTACAATCTCAATATTCAGGGGGCTGAGGAAGGAGGATCATGAGATCCCAGGCCAGCCAGAGCGACAGAGTAAGATCCTGCTGCAACAGGAAAACAAAGAAGAAATATGGATGTTGGGTGTTTCTGTGAAGCCTCAGAAGAAATCAAGCTGGTCATGAAAAACTAGAGAAAACATGATCACTGTTCTGAAGTGGCAGAGAACTTGGCTGCACTAATCTGACGCCCTCTTCTGGCCTCTGCAGGCACCTACACCTGAACATGGTACACATACAGACAAGCAGATGCACACATACACATGTAAGGAAAAATACATAAAATGATGGCTCAGTGAGAAAAGCACTCGCTGGACAGGACTGAGGACTGGAGTTGAGATCCCAGATCCCGCTTAATGTCAGGTGGGCACGGAGGCCTGCCTATAGTCGCAGCACATGGGAGGCCGACACAGGACACCTGGAACAAGCTGGTTGGTTAGACTCGCTAAATTGGCAAGCTTTGGATTCAGTGAGAGACTCTGCCTCAAAATATAAAGTGGAGAGTAGCTAAGAAAACACTCAGTGTCAACCTCTGGCCTCCCCAGGCACATGCAGACATGCAAACACACATGAATGCATACTACACATACAAAAGGGTTGAGAAAACAAAGTACAAGGCATGTAGGAAAGCATTTCATACTTAAAAAAAAAAGAACGACCAACAACTGCAACCGTGAGAGGAAGTCGGTGAGCCTGGCACTGCACTAGCTCACCACTCAGAGGCACTGTCCGAACTGCAGAGCATAACAGTGAAGAGAAAGAAAACAGAAAAGAGAGAAAAGTTCAAATCCCTAGAGCTTCGAAGGCACCATCTGAAATAAAGGGCTCACTGCTGCCGCCGCCGCCGCCTCCTGCCTTGCAGTCTGGAGAGAGGCCATTCTATCTGCATTTCTGCAAGGGATGGAGACTCGGAATGCATCGACTTTCCTGATCAAGGGGACAAACTGCCCCAGATCACTGAGCCCAGTGACCTGAAGGTAATCCACAGGACTATGGCCTAAGGCTGGGCAAAGGAGTCACCAGAAGCCTGGGGTAATGAAGGGAAAAACACCAGTCTGAGGGCTCCAGCCACAAAGCAATAGTCAGTTGGACTTTCCAAACCAGAAAGAAAAAGCAGAAGTAAAAGTGAACTTAAAAACACAAACAGCAATAGAAACTATCCCCACAAAAGCTCAGTAAGAAAAACAGCAGCCACACCCTAAAACCAACCAGCCAGGGGCACAGGGAGATGGTCAGTGGGTAAGAGCACTTGATGCATGAGGAGGAAGGCCTGAGTTCGAATCCTCAGCACCCATGTACAAAGCTAGGCAAGGCCACACACATCTGCAATCCCAGTGCTGTGCTGTGGGGCAGAGACTGGAGGATTACTGGGCTTGCTGACTGCCGGCCCAGTGAATACTGTCTCAAGAGAAGAAGGCGGAGAGTGATGGAGGAGGATACCCAAATTCCGCCTCTAGCCTCTGGGCGCACCCATGTGCACACAAAAATACATATGCCCCACACAAACACATGCACACACACATATACACCCCCCCACATCTCACAGACACACACACACATATACACATCATACGCACACACAACACACAAACACATGCACACACATATATACCCCCATGCATCTCACACACACACACACATATACACACACTATACACCACCATACATCTCACAGACACACACACACATATGCACACCATACACACACACACTCCACACACACACACACACACACACACAACCATCACAGCGGAAAACACAGAGTACTAAGAGCACTGCAGTCACCAAAGCCTGAGTTCAACCAGCAGCCACACTCACAACATCTGTAATGAATCTTGCCTCTTCTGCCTGTATATGTATAGACAGAACAATGTATACATAATAAATAAATAAATCTTTAAAAAAAAAAAATGCCAGGTGTGGTGGTGCACACCTTAATTCCTGCACTTGGGAGGCAGGGCAGGTGGATCGCTGTAAACTCCAGACCAGCCTGGTCTATATAGATAGCGCCAAGCCAGCTAAGACTAGAGAGAGAACCTGCCTCAAAAAAACAAACAACAACAACAACAGCAAAAAAAAAAAAAAAAATAAAACCCCTTGAAGTTAGGTGAGCTGTGGGATAACGTCAAGTCTAACATTATTGGATTCCAAGATGGGAACGAGTGTAGCAGAAAATATATTAGAAGAAACAGAAAACAATAGGGAAAACATTTTTAAGAGCCAGGTACATGCCTATAACTCCAGTTTACAAGTTCTAGACCAGCCAGGGCTACACAGAAAGAAAGCACTTACTAAAACAAAAGTTTTTGTCAGGCGGCGGCGGCGGCAGCAGCAGCAGCAGCAGCACACGCCTTTAATCCCAGCACTCAGGAGGCAGAGGCAGGCAGATCTCTGTGAGTTCGAGGCCAGCCTGGTCTATAGAGTGAGTTCCAGGACAGGCTCCAAAGCTACAGAGAAACCCTGTCTCAGAAAAACAAAAAAAAAGTTTTCAAATTTTCTATTTAGAAACCCTTAAGTCAAAAAAAAAAAAAAAAAAAAATGCAGCTTTTCCAGCATTGGACAGAGCAGCGATCTTTGTGAGCGAGGCCAGCCTGGCTACCAGTGAGCTCAGAAAAACGCAAAGCTACACAGAAAACTGTTCAAAAAAAAAAAAAAAAAAAAAAAAATCTCACTTTTCCACTTTGGAAGCCTCCCTGGCACTCTGAGCCTACTCAGATGATGAAATAAACTGTCTCGGAAGGGACCGGCACACGGCGGAGTGCCCACACCCAAACACTGTTTTCACAGAGATCCTTTATTAAGCGGGGAAGAAAAGTTAACTGGCTGACTTCTGCTGAAGCAAAAAACAGCAGCAACTGACCTGACGGTGTGACTTTGAAGAGAAGGGGAGGTCTGTGTTAGAATGGGCGAGGATGAGGTGGGATGTTTCCGCTGGGCATGCCACTTGGGGCAGCCAAAAGGGGGCGTTTGATTGCTGGACATCAATACTTCGACAGATGGACTTTGGGGATCGGTCTTAGGAATGACTCTGACACAAGAAAGTGTCCAAAGAAATAGACCTTGGTGGCAAGCTTTAGGGATGTAATCTGGTTTACAAGGGGGGGGAGGGCCAAGCCTGCCAGTGCCATGTTTGCCCCCTCAGGCCTGCTGGAGCCCCTTCAGTCCCTGCTGTGGTCAGTTGATTAACCACTTGAATTCCACCTGTAAACTGAATTCTCTTTGTCCACGGAATCTAACTTATGGTTCCCAGAAATTTTTTTTTGTGTGTGTATATGTGTGTGTGTGTGCGTGTGTGTGTGTGTGCCGCACGCTTGTGTGTCAGAGACAGAGAGAGAGAGAGAGAGAGACAAAGACATTGTCCTGCCTGCTACTTCTGCCCTGAGGCCTCACTTGAGAGTTTGCAATAGGTGGCAGGCGTGTGAAAGTAGAGGGAAGGCTCTCTGAAGTTATAAAAACTCGGGCTGAAGAGATGAGTCAGCTGTTAAGAGCACTGGCTGCTCTTCCAAAGGTCCTGAGTTCAATTCCCAGCACCCACATGGTGGCTCACAACCATCTGTAATGAGATCTGGTGCCCTCTTCTGGCCTGCAGATGTACATACAGTCAATCACTCACTTACATAAAATACATAAATTTACAACAAAAAGAATAATAAAAATTCCCTGCTCACCCCTAAGCAGGATAGCATTAAGTCCTGGGCCAGCCTGGGCTACATAGTGATTTCAGTGTTGTTTTGGGTTACAGAGGAGAAGAGATTGCCTTAAACATCAACAGGAAAAAAAAATATCAATGACTGTTGTGTAATAGTTTAAAACAAGATTGAAACATTTCATCCTACAGGGAACAGGGAGGTAAACAACCCAAAATAGCTTCAGGAAGTCCCTGAAACTGACCAGAATTACTAGGCCTCTCTTTTTGCCAAAGAAAGCAATAAAAGCTGCAAAAGAAGACTGAGACTAGACCAAAGCAGAAACCAGCTGAGCTGCCTGGAAGAGGGTTAGCTCAGTTACTTGGAAAGGAGACTTGGAACATTAAAGATGTGTTACATTCTTTTATGCTGTGGAATATTTGTTTCATGATGCAAAATGTGCCTTTTTTATGTTGCATTTAACTCTGTAAAGCTCTGTTACTTTGCCTGTCTAAAACACCTGATTGGTTTAAGAAAGTGCTGAACAGCCAATAGTTAGGCAGGAGAGAGAAATATGCGGGGCTGGCGGGCAGAGAGAATAAAAGGGAAAAAAAAAGAGAAGAGCTAGGAGTGAGAGAAGGAGAAGAGAATGCCAGGGGTCAGCCACCCAGCCACCCAGCCACACAGCCACACAGCACACAGCCCGGAGTAAGAAGGAAAGAAAGGAATCTAGAATAGAGAAAGGTAAAAGCCCAGAGACAAAAGGAAGGTGGAACAATTTAAGTTAAGAAAAGCTGGCTAGAGGCTGGAGAGATGGCTCAGAGGTTAAGAGCACTGACTGCTCTTCCAGAGGTCCTGAGTTCAATTCCCAGCATCCACATGGTAGCTCACAACCACCTGTAATGAGATCTTGTGCCCTCTTCTGGCCTGCAGTCATATATGCTGTTACATAATAAATAAATAAATCTTTAAAAAAAAAAAAAAAAACTTAAAAAAAAGTTGGCTAGAAGTAAGCCGAGCTAAGGTCAAGCATTTATAAGTAAGAATAAGTCTCTTTGCGTTTATTTGGGAGCTCGGTGGCGGGCCCCCACAAAGAGCAAAGAGTTTAAAAAAAAGTCAAAAACCAAAAACCAACAACAGACACTCTTCAACCTGCTAAGCTGCCTGCAAGCTGTGCACGGTGCTCCAGATTTCCCAGCTTTTGTGAGCTGTCACCCACGCTGGGGTGGGCTTTGGTGATGCCACTGTCTGGGAGTCTTTTCTGCTCCTGTAAGTGACCCTCACCCATGTTCCTATAGATAACCTCAATAAAACTCATGGTTCACCAAGTTGGGCTTTGGTCTGTTGAGGGCTCCATACCTCGGTGAGTAGGTGTGTGTGTGTGTGTGTGTGTGTGTGTGTGTGTGTGTGTGTGTATTTTTTTTAAAGACAGAGCCCTGGTTGTCCTGGAACTCACTATGTAGACCAGGCTGGCCTCGAACTCAGAGACACTTGCTTCTGCCTCCCAAGTTCTGGGATTCATGTACCAGCACACTCAGCTGAAACAACAACTTTAAAGAGGTGCTGGAGGCTGACAAGATGACTCAGTAGGTAAAGGCACTTGCCATCAAGTCTGGGGACATGAGTTCGATCCCCAGGACCCACATGGTGGAGAGAACCAACTCCAGCAAGTTGTCTCTGACTCTGCACACACTGTAGCACGTGTCACAGATACCCAAAGAAAAAACATAAATAAATGTCACTTAAAAACAGACAAACAAAAGCATTAAAGGAGATGCTGGGCTGAGTGTGGGGCTACACGTCTTTAATCCCAGAACTCGGGAGACTGAGGCAGGTGAATCTCTTTGAGGACAACCTGGTTTATATAGAGAATTCCAGGACAGCCAGGGTGGGGGTGGGGTGCTGATCTCATGTGCACCTCCAGATTCCTCTCCCTCTCCACTGCTCTAACTGCGAGGAGCTGACCATTACGAACTGTACCTCTCAGGCCACAGGAAGTGAGCTGAGCTGGTCACTCCCAGGCTGGGTCTTCACAAGGGCCATCCCACCTCACAAGCCGACCTTTCTTTCTGCTCTCTCTGGACAGTGACAGCAATCGTCCTGACTGTTAGGAGGCCGGCTCAACACAATATGCTTCACGACTTCCACATCACCGATCCATTTCTTTGTGAGCAGCCCCTTTGTAAGCCCTCGGGTTCCATCACCGTGAAGACAGGACCAGCTGTCAGCCTAACTACCTGTATCTTGTCCCTCTCTCTGTCCTATTTTGCTTCCTTGATATTCCCCTCCTCTCCTCTGCCCCTCTCCTCTGCAAGTTTCCAGACAAGACTGACTCTGAACATCCTTATGATAAGGAATTAACAACCCCTGGGCTTTGCATACAGATCATCCCAGAGCGAGCTCACCCACGCAGGTGAGTCTGCACCCCAGATGTCCCCCTCCCGTGGTGACAGGGTAACTGCTCCTCCTGAACCCCTTTCAGAGCTAGAGAGGAAGCAGTGACCAGACCACTGGCCTGACCAACCAAGACTTCCGGTTCCGGCAGCTGTGCAAACCCCAAGCCCTTCTTTCCTTTGTTCCCCTTTAAAAGAAATCTCAGAGTTCCCCTCAGCCTCCTGGGGAGGACCGGGGTCACTGAACTCTCTGTCTATCTGCCCATCTCACCAGTGGTCACACTGATTGCATTCTCCTTTCTCTGTCTGTTGCCTTGTCTCTGACTGCCATCCTGCAGTGGAGAAACCCAATCTGCTGAGGCTCGAGAGCCAGGGCTTTTGCCCTAAAACACCAAGGACAAGTAGAAACCATCTGTTTCTTTTTGTGGACCACAAATTCATATCGCTAAGTTTTTTTGTTTTTTGTTTTTTTTTAGTACAGGGTGTCATGTAGCCCAAGATGGCCTTAAACTGTAGCCAAGGTTGACCTTGAACTTCTGTCCCTTCGGCCTCTACCTTCCAAGTGCAGAAATTCCAGGTGCATGCCCCCAAGACCAGTTGATGCCCTGCTATGGATTCCACCCAGGGTTTTCTGCATGATAGCCAAGCACTCTATTAACCCACAAGTTATGACTTAAATTATTTTATATTAAAATCAAAATATGCACAGCAAACAGTAAAATAGATAGAGCAAAAAAGAAATGTGAAAAAAAAAAACAAACAGAATTGTAATTACAGTCTAACAACGCTCAACTATTACTTTATGATGACCAAGTTCACCAAAACAAAACAAAACAAAACAAAAAACAAAAACAAAAAAACCCTAAGGGTGCAGAGAATTTGAAGGATCTAACTACAGATGCTGAAATTGATGCATTATACATACAAAGTTTCCTTATGGAAACTTCAGCCACACAGAAAAATCCCAGACAACAGTAAAATGGCCCCTTGCCTGTACCTCTTAGCCACAACTAGTAACAACACAGTGTGTTTCAGCAAAAGTTGTAACTGCTTCCTCCCCCACTGCCTAGCCAACTGGACGACTGTGCAGAAAACGGTGGTCTGACTCCAGGGAGGGAGAAAAGTGGACACTTGTAAAGGCGTGGTGGCAGGACCCTGCAGCGACCCCTGTGAGTAAGTCAGGCCTTCTCTCAGACCCTTGTGAGCAGGGTCCGAGACCTGCTTCTAAGCCAACAGATTGTGGCAAAGGCAACAAGCTGTCAACCACATGGTCACACTGTACTGTAAGACTCCATTTTATCAACCGGAGAGACAGGCTCTTCCTTACTGACTGGAGAGATAAGTTCTTGGATTCTAAGAGGGCCATATGGCAAGGCACTATGGCTGCCCTGAAGCTTAGATACTGGCAAGTGGCAGCCAGGAAGACAGCGGGCCCTCACTCTCTAGCCTTGAAGAGATGAGTCCTGGTAACACTCATGGGGGCTTGAAGGAGACCTCAAGTCTCAGCAGAGACACATTTCCCACTGACGCTGTAATTGCAGAGAAGCCACACCTGCCAGGCTGTGAACCACAGCAGCAGTGAGGTCATAAGTCTGCCTGAACTGACTTGTGTGAGATTCCTCTAGAAGGCTCTTTTCTGGCCTCCATGGACAACCACACACACTTGAATAAAAATAAAAATTCTTAAAAATGCACAAAAGAACACTGAGCCCCTAGCCTAAGCTCAGAAAAAAAAAAAAAAAGGGAAATCCGTCAAATTCCTACTCTGGTGTCAGATAACTGAGGTTTCTTCACTCTGCTGTCAGAGTCAGGAAACGGCCCCTCCCCATCTCCGGGTCCTCCGCCCCTCCCCATCTCCGGGTCCTCCCCCCTCCCCATCTCCGGGTCCTCCCCCCTCCCCATCTCCGGGTCCTCCCCCATCCCCATCTCCGGGTCCTCCCCCCATCCCCATCTCCGGGTCCTCCCCCCCCCCATCTCTGGTCCTCCCCCCCTTCCCATCTCCGGGTCCTCCACTCCTCTCTTTCCTTTGTTTCATTTTGCTTTATCAAGACAGGGTTTCTCTGTGAAGCCTTGGTTGTCCTAGAACTCGCTCTGTAGATCAGGCTGGCCTCAAAGTCACAGAGATCCGCCTGCCTCCACCTCCTGAGTGCTGGGATTCAAGATGTGGCCACCATGCTTATTTCTTTTTTCGTTGTTGTTTGTTGTTTGAAATTGGTTTGTGGTTTGAAACAGTTCTCACTCTATAGCCCAGGGGGGTCTTAAACACATTACACCCTCCTGCTCAGCTTCAACTTGGAGAGTTCACAAGCATAAATCATCATGCCTGGGCTGCGGTGGTGGCGCACGCCTTTAATTCCAGCACTCGGGAAGCAGAGGCAGGCGGATCTCTGTGAATTCGAGGCCAGCCTGGTCTCCAAAGTGAGTTCCAGGAAAGGCGCAAAGCTACAGAGAAACCATGTTTCGAAAAACCAAAAAAAAAAAAAAAAAAAAAACATCATGCCTGGTGCTAATGACTATTTTTTTAAAGTTTCTTAACGAAGACATGGTTCTATTAGTGAGAACAAGGAGTCATTAGTTCATTTCAGCAATACAGAGAGAAATGAAATATGATGCTTGAATTTGCTTTAAAAAACCCAGCAGAAAGGGGATGGTGGAGTTCAAACACGACCAACGCAGGCTGAGTGTGCCGAGCTGACTCGTGGGTGCTGTGAGCACCGACGTGACGATGGGGACACCGAGACCCCATCTGTCTGCCTCCTGCTGCTTACCTTTTGACTTTTGCCTTGCTACCCATTTAAGAAGCTCACTCGTTTAAAACAGGAAGTAGGGCCAGTGAGGTGGCTCAGCAGGCAAAGGTGCCACCAAGGCCCCGCACAGGTGAAAAAATAACCAGTTCCTGTAGGTGGTCCTCTGACCTCCGGAAGAGCAGCTGGCATCAACGTGTGCAGACATACGCAAACACACAATAAATCAACGATTATTTTAAACGCCAGAAGTATGACTGTCATGGCTTATTCTCCAGACCGTACTGAGCACACATTCAGGAAGGAGGTTCTCCCTGACCCAGAGGACAGTGCCCAGGAGGCAGGCAGGGGAGGAGGGACAGTGATTACCGCGTCGATCTCATTGAGGACCTTCCACTGCTCATAAGGCACACTCAGCGCCTCTGCCGTCTGGATCGTCCTCTTCATCTGGCTCGTCCAGACCTTCAGGTCCTTGATGTTCTGGTCACTGATGAACTGAGCCAGATGTTTGGCAAACTGAAACCCATCAAAGCATAGTCAGCCCCACAGGTCCTGGGCCGCCTCAAAGGACACCAAAGCCGGGGGTCAGTGGGGTTCTGTCAACCTCAGGAAGTAGGTTTAGTCAAAAACCACCTAACCTCCCAGTGGTGCGCACACCCAAGTGCTGCTCTGTGCGTTCCCCCCGGGCCCCAAGAGCAGGTTCCCCCATCTTGACCCACTGCCCCAAGGCCATGTGACCTCTTCTGTGAGTCCTCAGTGCCTCCCCGAACTGTGTCAAGGCCTTTAGCGGCACAGCTGGGACCCAGGCCGCTCTAACAGTAGTATAACTCTGCCAGGAAAGGGCTCAGCTGGTATCTGCTCAAGTGCATTTGATTAGTGCCACATCACCCTCCCCACATCGGGGACCAAGTAAAGACTGTCCACCTCAAGTGCACACTGGCTACAGAAGCCTCCCTACATATTCATATATCCATCCTGCCACGCGGTGAGCAAGGTACCAATGCACAGATGCGCATCACGCATCACACACACACACTGACCTCTCTGCCCCGGGGAGACAGTCCAGGATCCCCACCAATCCGACCCTTGAGGTTGAGTTCACTCTCCCCATGCCGGCAGAGGTAGATGGAGCGGGGTGTCACATGGATGTTCATGAGGTAATAAACGATGCGGCTCTGGATGTGGTCAGCTACACGGTTCACCACGTAGCTCTGGCCCACGTCCATGATCTTGATGTAGGACAGATCCCTTGCCAGAGAGAAGGTAGAGAGACCCTGTGAGGGTGGTCGGGCCCTTGGGAGCACATCGGCAGTCACAGGAACCAGCTCTAAAGCCTGCAGCTCTCACACTGGATTTGAGATCACAACACACAGTCCTGTGAGCTGGTGTGCAAGTGACGGGGGAGACAGCAGTGGCACACCACAGTGACACACAGACAAGCACTGTGAGGGGTTCAACACTCATGCTTCCAAGGGGACATCTAGAGAAGCGGTCAGTTAAGTCACGTGATGTGCCCAGGCCCCTTCCTGCCTCCCTCCGAGCTCTGTAAGCTGAACTGAGACACTCCACTCCCCAAGGTTCCTGGTCGGCTTTCCTTCTCCAGTGAGCCTCTCCCCAAGGAACGCAGCCAAGGTCGTCTATGTGCCAGGGAGCTGCCCCTCCGCATCAGGTAACCAGCAGCACAGAGGGACGGTGCCGGCGACAGCTGCTGACAAACCCAGCTTGGCCACTTTCCCCACTTGGCACGTGGGACGCTCCTGCTTGGAGAGCGCACTCGTGTTGGCAGGGGTGGGGTGGGCTGTGATTAGCCAGCTGCCCCCCGGATATCCTCACTGGAGTTCTCACGGTCTCCATGTGTGTCTGCTGCCTTGGTGCTACCAATAAAAGCAGGGGCAGCAGCTGCAGGCCTCGCTGGGGCTCTGGACAAGCTCACTAGCGCATTGGAACTACGGAATGACAAGAGGCATTACTGGGAAGACCTGGGAAACAGCACAGCCGTACACGGAGAGGTCCAAGTGCCACTCAGCTCCAGCCCGGCTGCGGAGCCCAGCGGAGGGGAGAAGGATGGGTCACCACGGCCGACACAAGCACCATTCTCTCAGCACCCCAGAAGCCATCCGTCCAGCAGCTGCCTGTGTTCCTTGGTTCACACGCATTATACATTCGTATGTAATTATAAACACTCGTGTATGTTTACACTCCAGCCCTTCACTGAATGCAGTGCAATCTACACTCCCACATCTTTCCATAATTATGATTTATGGTGACGGTACGATTTCACCAAGGGTCCACTGCTATTTATTTAACTACTGCTGATTACGCTTATGCCGAGAGTCCAGAGCTGGCAAACCACTGCCAACCACTCAAATGCTGCCCACAAGCTGTTTTCTCTAAAGTTTAGTGGAGCACACCGGTCATGTATTTACCCAGCTTCTCCTGCAGTACACAATGGCACAGTCAGCTCACTGCAGGAGAGACAGAAGCCTCCAAAGCCTGAATAAACTCACTGTCTGGCCTTTGGCTGGAGATGGTGCTGATCCCAGCGACAGGACCCTCAGCTGGGCACCCGCTATGGACCTTACGGCCCCTGGCCACTCAACACTTCCGCTTGCTCTTCCATCCCAGAGGGAGGCAGATGGACCTGACAAGCACTGGCCACTGACTGCTGTTCACAGGCAAGATCCAGCTGGCCCCCCTCCCCTCCCCAACTGCACCTCGAAAGAAGCACACGAAATGTATGCAAATGCCTTTTGGAAAGACCCTCTGCATAGAAATTAGGCTCGATTTTATGGCGGGACAGGAGAAAGTCCTGACTTGTAGAGCTCCAGATGAGGCAACAGCTGTTCTGTAAATCACCTCTGGCCCAGCTTTCTGCCCCAAGGAAAGAAACAAGAGATCAGACCACCTCCGCCTTTTGGTGTACTTCCCCCAGCCGCCACCAGAGGGAGCCACAATGAGCTGGCCAAGTAGACCCCCACCACCCACTCTCTGCAGCCGCAGGCTGCGCGCTTTCTCGCCCACCTGTCCAGGTCTTCATCCAGCGACTCATATGAGTTCTCATAGCATTCAATGCGTCTCATGAAGTCCTCGTGGCCTCATCGCTGTCCCGGTTGACATAGTCAGGACTGCCCAGTTTCACTTGCTGCCAGGGCCAGGCACAGAGCAAGGACACATCAGGGCTGGAGTCCCGGCAGAGCCGGAAGCAAGGATACAGCTGGGCGGGGTCAGGGAGGTGGGGCCGGGCCAGGCTGGGGACCGCTCCCATCAGGAATGGTTCTGAGGCTCCCAGGTCTCACTGGGTCTCTCACCCGCCACCCAGTGGGAAGCCCGAGGCTCTTCCTCTACCCTGAACTATCTTTCAAACCAATGTGGCTTTTGTTAGCTCTGGCTGTCCTGGAACTCACTCTGTAGACCAGGCTGGCCTCAAACTCAGAGATCCGCCTGCCTCTGCCTCCCAAGGCTGGGATTGCAGGCGTGCGCTGCTGCCGCCGCCGCCACCACCACCCAGCTGACATAGCCATTCTTTAGATAACCAAGGAGCACAGCATAAGAGCGGGAAACCAGTCTAAGTCTTAAATAGAAACACCCAGCCACCCCTGGCTGACGCTCCTCTCCTGCTGTCCAGGGATTTCAGGAGAGAAGGACGCAAAAGGAGCAAGAATGGAGGGCCCCGCGGCACACGACCCTCCCACAACTGGTCCTCAGGACTCCAAGCTCACCTGCCTCCTCACTCCCACGAAATTCAAGATCAGCCCAAACCTGGAGAGGGACCTCACTGTCACTGTCACTCGGCACCTGTCTCAATACCATCCCAAGGAAATCAGATGCACCACTCACCACGATGTTGGCGGCTATGACCTCAGGATCCACACAGATAGATTCAACGAAGAAGGTCTACAGCAAGGGCAGAGGACCAGGGGGGAGGGGCAGAACCAGAGACATGGTCAGTGACCTGTGTTTCCTTCCAGGGTCTCTCCCTTCCACCTACGTACGTCCTTGCTGACCAGGCCTGAGCATCCTCTAGCTAAGGGGTGTGTCACTGTATCCTGGACCCCACTACGGCCTTGGAAAGCAAGCTCCAGGAGGAGAGGAAGCCACACCTCCATCTCAAATTACACTTAGCAACCCAATGCCCCGCACCGGGAGGCTGTGAAGGGAGCCACTGAGGGCCCAGATAGGCAACAACACAGCTCAGAAGGGGCACCCAGGGCACCTCACCTTGTAGCCGTTCTGTTCCCCAAAGTTAAGGACCATCGCTCTCCGTTCTCGGGTGGTATTGGTTGCATCAAAAACCTAGGACCAAATGGGGGTGAGTCAGGACTCTGGTCCTGGGGAAGCAGAAGGCCACCTGCAGTACAGGCATCTCTGTGGACTGGGCTTCTTGCCAGGGTACCTGCTGCCCAGGCCACCAGCCTGGCTTATCTCTGGTGATGCATGCACACAGCAGTGCTCTGAACACAGCGGGCGCTCAGTTCACGTGTGGCCAGCCAGATTCTAGCAAAACCAGTAAGCCTGGTACTATGGTTTGGTTGTGGTTTGTCTCCTAAGGTTCATGTTCAAGTTCTCCCAAGAACCCAGCCCTGTGGTGTCCGACCTCCAGATGTGATCTTTGCTTCCCTCAGGGACTCCTGTCATGATGCTATTAGATCCTTAACAAGGGCTTGGGGGTGGGGTGGGGATGCCCAGTTTGGAACTTTCAGCCTCAAAACTGGGCTAAATCTGTTTTTTGAGGGGCTGAGACAAGGTCTCACTATGTAGTCAGCCTGGCTTAGAACTTGCTGTGTAGAACACACTAGCCTCAAACTTGCAGCAATCCTCCTGCCCATGTTTCTCAAGTGCTGGGATTACAAGTGTGTGCTACCATGCCTAGCAACAAGCTCTTTTTTCTTTTTCTTTTACTTTTATTTTTATTTTTTATTACAGCTAGGTGGGGAGAGAGAGAGAGAGAGAGAGTGTGTGTGTGTGTGTGTGTGTGTGTGTAGCCAAGCCAGGTGACCTGAGACAGACATGCTAGAAGGGAGACCAGCTCCTGCGAGTTGCCCTCTGACCCCTATACTTGCGCTGTGGCACACTCCTACACACATGCACAGAAAAAAGAAATGTTCAAAAAATATATTTAAAAAATATTGAGAATGTTTCTCTCAAATTAAAAAAAAACAAAACCAAAGACAAAAAAAAAAAAAAAAAACGGAGCCACAGGGGCTGGAGAGATGGTTCAGTGGTTAAGAGCACTGGCTGCTCTTCCAGAGGTCCTGAGTTCAATTCCCAGCAACCACATGGTGGCTCACAACTATCTAGAGTGGGATCTGGTGCCCTCTTCTGGCCTGCAGGCATATATGCAGAACAATCATATATATAAAATAAACAAGTAAATCTTAAAAAGAAAAAAAATGGAGCCACATTAAAGGCGTGGTGGCCTACACTCGGTAAGCAGAGGCAGGTGGATCTCTGAGTTTGAGGCCAGCCTGGTCTACAGAGTGAGTTCCAGGGCTACACAGAGAAACCCTGTCTGGGAGGTGGGGGATTGGTGCTACTAAGATTTCTAGGAAAGGCAGCTAGAAAAATGGGAAGTAGAGGGAAGGAGGTTGAGTTGCCAGAAAATGATAGAGACGGTTTATTAAAGAAATAATTTTTGAAGCTGGATGGTGGTGGTGCACACTTTTAATCCCAGCACTCGGAAGACACAGGCAGGCAGATCTCTGTGAGTTAGAGGTCAGCCTGGTCTACATAGAGTTCCAGGACAGCTGGAGCTACATCATAAGACCATGTTTTGTTTTTTAAAAAACAAAAAACAAAAATCCAAACAAACAAAAAAAAGATACTTCTGCCAGGCAAGGCCTCATTCCAAGTATTTCCCAAGCACTTTTTTGTTGCTGTTTGGAAATGGGGTCTCAGGCATTCCAGGCTGGGCTACAACTCCCTAGACAGCCAAGGGTGTTCTGATCCTCCTGTCTCTACCACCGCAGCTTTGGAACTACAGGCTTGCACCACCATGTGCCATGGTATTGGAACTACAGGCTTGCACACCACACCCCACAGTGTTGGAACTACAGGCTCGCACCACCATGTGCCATGGTATTGGAACTACAGGCTTGCACCACCATGTGCCATGGTATTGGAACTACAGGCTTGCACCACCATGTGCCATGGTACTGGAACTACAGGCTTGCACCACCATGTGCCATGGTACTGGAACTACAGGCTTGCACCACCATGTGCCATGGTATTGGAACTACAGAGCTATGCACCACCAATGGTGCCATGGGTATTGGAACTTACAGGCTTGCTCACCACCATGTGCCACACTTATTGACTGAGAGTTCCTCCCTCTCAGTGCTCTGAATAGTAAACTAGGCCAACACCCTGCGCCAGAGATCAGTTATTGTGAAAGACTAGAAGCTTGCAACCAGAAAAGAACTGCGATAAATGAATATATGTGGAACTACAGGCTTGCACCACCATGTGCCATGGTATTGGAACTACAGGCTCACACACCACACCCCATAGTGTTTCACTCTCAGCTGTTTCTAGGGTGTCACACTCACCGCCACGTGTCCCCCCTCCTCACTGAGGAACTTCCGGACATCAGAGAGAGCTGCCAGGGCACACTGCCTTCGGGAGAGAAGACACAGAGTCAGCCTAGCGTGCAGCCTCTAACCCCACCACAGTCAGGAGGGGCCAGCCCTCGGGTCTCCTCCCTGCTCAAGGTCTCCCTCCTGCTTTCGGCTAACTGTGAGCATCTGGCTCTCGAGTGTTCCTGGGTATCAGGTCTTCTGAACGCTACTTCCTGCTTTTCCCTCATCGTCTCATCTGGGCCCCGCTGTCCCTTTGCCATGTTCATGACTCCTAAATGTCAGGCGTGTTCTGTGATTAGCAAGATAAGTGCTTTTCTTTAATTAATTAATTTATTTATTTTTGGTTTATTTCTTTTATGTTGTGTATATGTTGTAGAATATTTTAAGATGTGTTGCTCTTGTGTATGCTGTGGAACATTTGTTTAATGATGCAAAGATGTGTTGCATTCTTTTATGCTGTATTTGTTTAACTTGGTGAAGCTCTGTTATTTTGCCTGTCTAAACACCTGACTGGTCTAATAAAGAGCTGAACGGCCAACAGCTAGGCAGGAGGAAGGATAGGCGGGGCTGGCAGGCAGAGAGTATGTACAGGGGAAAAGAGAGATCGAGGAGGGAGAGGAGGCGAGGACTCCAGGACTGTATTGTAGGGATGTCACCGTGGAGCCAAGTGACACAATTAAGCAGCTGTGCCCCGCACCTCCCAGTGGTCCTCTGTGCCCTCCACGTCTTTCAATGAAAGCTTCAAAGATCTGTCTTCTGGGAGTTGGAGAGACGGCTCAGTGGTTAAAAGCAATTACTGTGCTTTTAGAGGACCTGAGTTCAGTTCCCAGACCCATCAGACAATGCAAAACTACCTGCAACTCCAACTCCAGGGGATCTGATGCCTCTTCTAGTCTCTGTGGGCACTTGTATGTACGTACATGGCACACACACACACACACACACACACACACACACACACAAATATGCACTACCACACACACATATAGATACATTTAAAAATTAAAACAAATCTTTAGGGAATGAATGGCTCATCGGTTAAGAACACTGGCTACTCTTCTAGAGGGCCAGGTTCATCCCAGCACCCACATCCAGTTCTAGGGAATCTTTCGCCCTCTTCTGGTTTCTGTGGGCATTGCATGCACACACATATATGCAGGCAAAACACTCAGACACATAATAAAATTTTATTTTATTTTATTTTATTTTGAGACAAGCTTCCCTGTGTAGCCATTGCTGTCTTGGAACTCACTCTGTAGACCAGGCTGATCTCAAATTCACAGAGATCTGCCTGCCTCTGCCTCCTGAGTGCTGGGATTAAAGGTGGGTATCACTAAGTTGAGTATGGCGAAACTCTGTCTCAAATCGCCCCCCCCTCAAAATAATAATTTTTTTTTTTTTTTTTTTTTTTTTTTTTTTTTTTTTTTTTTTTCGGACAGGTTTCTCTGTGTAGCTGTGCGCTTTCTGAATCACTTGTAGCCAGCTGGCCTCAACTCACAGAGATCCGCCTGCTCTGCTCCGATGCTGGATTAAAGGCGTGCGCCACCACCGCCCGGCTCATAATAATGTTTTTTAAGAGGCTGGAGAGAAGGCTCATTGGTTAAGACCACTTGCCGCTCTTGCAGAAGAATGAAGTTCAGCTCCAGCACCCACATGGCGGCTCACAACCATCCACAACTCCAGTTCCAGGGGACCCAACACCCTCTTCTGACCTCAGAGGAAACCAGGCATGCATGTGCTGCACAGACATGCATATGATCAAAATACTCATAAATTGTTTTTTAAAAGTGTTTTTCTTCTGACAAAAACTCCGAATTCTGAGTCTAGAAAACTAGCGCTCTTGGGTCATTTCTTTCTACCCGCCTGTAGACGAGCATGTTCTGGGCTAAGATCTTTTGTGGGCAGCTCTGATTTATGGATCTACTGTGTAGGAGGAACCTCAGGGCCCCAAAGGAAACAGCAGGAGAACATCCTGGGAGCCTGTGTGCACACTCATCCGTGAGTGTGTAAATACACTTGTGCTTGCAGGTCTGTGTGTGGGTAGGTCTGTATGATCGCACTTACCCGTGTATGGGCATATGAATCTCTCAGTGTGTGTGTGAGAATCCCCTGGACCCATGCTGGAGGAACTGAGGGCATCCGGTGGGACTCCAAGGAGCTAGCTCAGATGTTGGTTCCTACTGCCCTCGGGACTTCGTGTCACGTGCCTTCCCCTTGCTTTCTATCACTCTGTTGTAATGAACTTTAGCCATGAGTCCTGGGAGTCATCCTCCCAGTCACCAACCGGAAGGCAGCCTTAGAGACCCAAGTGCACTTGGTATGTAGATGTATACAAAGGGTGAGCGTGTGTGTGTGTGTGTGTGTGTGTGTGTGTGTGTGTGTGTGTGACTGAGTAATGCACACAAAAGAATGAGCCCAAGTGAAGATGCCACATGTGTACACATACTCTCACAGACAGTGTGACTATATGTGTCCAGGGATTGTGTATGTATGTGAACACACCCATGCATACTTACGGTATGTAGGTTTATGTGTATGTAGGTGTGTGCATATAAGGTATACATGTGAGGTTATGTGTCCATGGTAGACATAGAGAGCTCATGTATGGTAAGAAAACGCAATGTGAATGTGCCTGATGGGATGTGTCCATACGCACATCTGACTGTCACATGCTTGTTCATGCCTTCCTCTCGTGTTCTCTGGTTTCATGTATATGAATACTGTACAGCTTTGGAGATCTCAACAGTGTGTGTGTGTAGTTAGTCCTCTCGCAAGTGCAGCCCTTGCTTCCCGGCTTCTCATTTTTAAGATCTGGTCCCATCACACATCATGACACATGTGTAATCCCAGCATGGAAGTAAGTTCAAGTCATTCTTGGCTAGGCAGCAAGTTCACGGCCAGCCTGAGCTATATCATGCCATCTATCTCAAAACGAAACAGACAAACAAAAATTCCTTCTGCTCCTGGGCCGGGGGTGCAGCCCAGTTCATCGTGAACAAGGCCCTGGGTCAATCCCAGTACTACAAACAGTAACAGTAACAAACAAAAACAACAAAACTGAACTAAAGAGACATGACTTCTGGTCCTATAATTTTTCAAATTACTTCAAAGAAAATCTGGGATGGTCAATCGAAAATGGCCCTGTGGCCCTGTAACAACAGGAATGTGTGGTGGTATTCTAATTGTACTGAAATGTGATTTTGATTGTATGTTAATAAATAAAGTTGCCCAGGGGTCAGAGCTATTAGAGCCATAGCAAGAGTGTGGCGGTGGTGGCACACGCCTTTAATCCCAGCACTTGGTAGAAAAGCTAGGTAGATCTCTGTGTGTTCAGGGATACAGCCAGCATTGGAGACATACGCCTTTAAGACCTGGAGGGCTGTACATACAGACAGTGACGAGGCAATCACGTGTTTGGGTTTAGAACCAATGAGAAGGCAGAACAAAAGACTATGAAAAGACTTACACACAGGAAATAGGTCTTTTTCGGAGAGCTAGGACCACCGCAGAAGGAAGGGTGAGATTTTAGCTCTGAGCTCTGACTTCTTGGCTTTCTCTTTTACATTGGTTCTGCGTTTCTTATTTAATAAGACGATTGGTTACATCTACAGGAATGTCCCATCTTCTACCACAGGCCCCTCTGTCCAGCGGGGTGGTGACTGTGGGCTAGTTCCTCCGACCTCTCTGTGTCTGGGTTCTCCATTTAAATTGTTCCCCAGATTCTGACCTTTCGGGGTAGCCTGAGGGAAACAGCTGGCAGATTGGGAATGCCAATGCCCCACAACTACATCCACACATGCCTGCCTCCAATTCAGACTGAATGGCTCAAACAATGCTATCACTTTCTAAGCTCAGCTCAGACTGGGAAAGCAAGGCACCACCACTGATCAACAGGGGCGTCCGCCAGTGCCCATACCTCGGCATGACTCTAGATTTTGCACCTGAGACGTTCTTTGACTTATTAGCCACGAGATGTTTGAGTGAGTGAATGATGGACACTCTGTGGTTGTTTTGTTTGTTTAGTTGATTGGTTTTTGGTCTTCTGAGGCATGGGCTCATGCTGCCCAAGCTGGCTTTGCACTGTGATGGCTGATGACCTTGAACTGTTCCTCCTGCCTCCACCTCCCAAGCATTGGGACTGTAGGTCTGGACTGCCAAACTCAGCTGTGATGGGCGGTCTTTAGTGGTAAAAAGACTTAGGTTCAAAATTACTCAGCTACTTCAAATGTGAAGTAACCTACACAGAAGTGTATGAGACTCCTGGACTTTTGAGTCTCAGTTTCTTTACCTATAAAATGGGTCAATGGATATCAGACACCAAGCACCCAGTAGATTCAGGTATCAGTACATCTCCTAGCTGCTAGTTTTACCTACATGCCAGACCTCTTTCCGGGTGCCTCAGCCTGGTCCCACCCCTATGATGCAAGAGCAAAGGAAGCAGTTTAAGTACACAGTTGGGGTGCTCCTGTCCCCTTGTGGCCATACAGGGAAGATGCAGCCTAGAGCCCCTGGTGGTAGCTCCAGATCAGTACCGTGGCCTCCAGATCAGTACCGTGGCCTCGATCCCAGCTGGCTTAGTTTGAGGAAGTCAGGAAAGCTAAAGTATCCTCTGGTACTGTCCTCCAAGATGGCTGAGGCCAGAGCAAGTCTGTGCCACCAAGAGGCATGTGGCAGTTAGTTTTAATTGTCAACTTGCCACAGTCTTTGAATCACCTGGAAAGAGGCTCAGTGACAGACAGCCTGCCCAGGGGGTCAGGTGGCCTGTGGGCATGCGTGTGAGGGATTTTTTTTATAAGAGTTATTTATTTTCATGTGTTTCGTGCATTTGTCTGTGTGAAGGTACCAAGTCTCCTAGAACTGGAGTTACAGACAGTTGTGAGCTGCCATGTGGGTGCCAGGAAGAGCATCCAGTGCTCTTAACCAGTAAGCCATGTCTCCAGCCTCTGGATTTTTTTTTTAATTAGGTTAATTGAAGTGGTTAGACCCACCTTGAGCACATGGGTGACACACTTTCATGGCCTGGTCCCCGAACTGCATACAAGAGTGAGAAGGCAGGCTGGGCAGGGAGGCGTGCACAGACTTGAATTTCTCTCTCTTCTGCACTGTGGATGTGACTACGCTTCAAGTTCCTGCCTTGACTTCCCTCGATGGACTATAATCTGGTCCAACAAACTAAGCTTTGCCGCGTGTTGGTGTCTGGTGTTTTATCACAGCGACAGAAGCGAGAACAGGAGAAGGCTTATTTTTGTCGTTGTCCTGAGACAGGGTCTCAGACGTAACCCTGGCTGTCCTGGAACTCACTATGCAGACCAGGCTGGCCTTGAACTCAGAGAGGCCTGTCTGCTTCCCAGTTGATGAGATTAAAGGTATTCACTACCAGGCCTGACAGACAGGACAGGGCTTCTTGACCATCCCACAACCCTTTCTCAAAGAGTTGAAGTCTGAATTGGGAGGGGAACTGAGGTCATATGAAAATTTCTACCTCACGAGTGTCAACTACTCACTCCACAGCATCCAAGTCGTGTTAAACTAAAACTAAAGTACATGCCAAGAACATGCCAAGCACATAGCAAACATATTCCAATACTCATGGGAGTGCCTATCCTGGGCAGAAGAGGAAACAACATGCATCCTCTATGGTAGCCTGGAGTAGACAAAAGCCTGGCCTCCAAGTCATACAATGGCCCCTGACATGCCCTGGCTAAACCTCTCTCTCTCTGAAGCTGCAGCCTCCCTTCCTCATCAAAGGGCAGGGATGAGACAGCCTTCAAGGGGCCACGCACAACTTCTCCCTAAACTCATCATATGCCAACCTTTTCACAACCTGAGAGGGTAAGAAGCCAGACCTAGAGCTGGATGTGGTGGTGCACACCTTTAATCCCAGCACTCCAGAGACAGAGGCAGGCTGATCTCTGTATTCAGTCATGTGAGATGTCTCAGAAAAGAAAAAGAAAAAACCAAGATGGCAGCCCTGTCAATCACACAGCATGGAGCCAGCCTGTCGTCAGCACACAGCATGAGCCATGTCAGTCAGTCACAGCAAGCCTGTCATCAGTCAAAAACAGCATAACAGAAAAGAACAAAGAAAACAAAAAAAAACATGAAGTGCAACACAACAAGCAAAAAAAAAAAAAAAAAAAGAAACAGCAGAAAGAGCAGTCACACAGCATGGAGCCAGCCCTGTCAGTCAGTCACACAGCATGGAGCCAGCCCTGTCACTCAGTCACACAGCATGGAGCCAGCCCCTGTCATCAGTCACACAGCATGGAGCCAGCCCTGTCAGTCACCCCTCCAGCCCTGTCAGTCACACAGCATGGAGCCAGCCCCGTCAGTCACACAGCATGGAGCCAGCCCTGCTCAGTCACACAGCATGGAGCCATTGTCAGTCAGCACAGCTGCAGAGCCAGCTGTCAGTCATCAGTCAACACATGAGCCAGCCCTGTCAGTCAGTCAGTCACACAGCATGGAGCCAGCCCTGTCAGCTCAGTCACCAGCTAGCCAGCCCTGTCTCAGTCCACCAGCATGCGCCAGCCCGCAGCCAGTCGTCACCACACATGACCGCTGCAGTCAGTGACACAGCATCAGCATGCTCTGAGTCAGAGCATAAGCTTCACAGTACATGGGAGTTGGGACAAGGGGTGTTTCTTAGCAAACGGGTAGTAACTCCTCAGGCCTTCTCCACAGCCATGCCCCACCCCAGCCCTCGCCACACTTACTTCCTGATTTTCAGACCCTCTTCATTGTCTGGGAGGAAAAACTCGAAAGATTTGTACGTCTTGACCATGTCCCGGCGATACTGGCCCACGTTGAATTCTAGAGGGAGAAGAGGCTTAGCTTTCACCGGACAGCAGCCCGACCAACCCCTGCCCAGGACCCCTCCCCAGGCCCTGCCTCCACCCAGCCTTCTCTCTTCCCCTCCCCTAACAGTCCTCCCCGATCCCCTGGGAGCCTCACCCCGAGTAGGCACACCAATCCAGTTGAGGTACCGGGTCAGCTTCTTAGAAATGTAGGTCTTGCCCCTGGCTGGCAGGCCCGCCATGACGATGAGTGTCGGGCAGTTGGTCATGCACACTGGAAGGCAAGTGGCGTCGGGATGGTTAATCTGGATTGTCACCTTGATGGGTCCAGAATCACCATGGAAACAAATCTCCGTCTATGAGGGGGTTCCCATTAGGTTAACTGAGGCAGGAAGACAATCTTAAATGTGAGTGGCACTGTTCCCTGGGCTAGGGTCCTGGACTGAAGGAAAAAAAAAAAAAAAAAAAAAAAAAAAAAAAACGGGAGAAAGGGGGCGGGCGGAGCATCAGCATCCATTCATCTCTCTGCTTCCTCACCATGGATGTGAGGTCACCAGCTACCTCAGGCTCCTGCCAACACAACTTCCTTGCCGTGATGGACTGACTGTCCCTTTGAACCACGAGCCAAGAAAAGCATTTCCCTGCTCCGGTGTCCAGGTACTTGTCACAGCAACACGGAGGGTAACTAATTCGAGCACACTGTCGCACGATGCTGGAGCTCTGAGTCTCCCTCTCCCAGTGGTTTATCAGCCCGAGGGCACAGGATCGGCACCAGCTGTGATTCCTGGCATCAGCCAGATCTCTAGTAGCCCCAGATCCAGTCTTAGGCTGCCATGTGTACTGTCCCAGGTCTCCTGGGCTCCGGAACTTCACCATCCCTTCTCATCACAAAGCACACAGGTATACAAAGGCAACCAGCCAGGCCAGCAGCTAAACGCTCCATGGAACTGCCCACTGCTGGAGGGCAGCGGAGCCAATGCCTGCCTCTCTGACCCAGGAATCCACACCCTAACCTCCACCGATCTCCAATCATGTGCCAGCTCCACCGTGGTCTCCGTTGAATTTCTTTTTCTCTTCAAAGCTCTGCCTTAAAGTTTTCCCGTCAACAAGGACCCCCTTTCCCAAGGGCACCTCCCTGGTCCCTGGGGCATTTTCCCCCTACTTGCTCACCTCACTAATGACTGTCACCTCTGGACTGATTATTTGGAGTAGCTAATAATGCATGACTGTCCTCCACGCCAAGCAGCCACCAACTGCATGCACACCTTTACAAAAGCGTTATCCTGGATAGGTCTGTTGAATGTTCATGTCCCCTCATGGAGGGATGAGCAGGGTCTTGAGACCCTCACCTGAGATCCAGCTGCTTTCTACCACCTGCTGTATGCACCCACAGCCATGTAAGGAACCCCTCCCCAATGCTCAATAAGGAAGCCCAATACACTCAGTAGCTCTTCAGAGTGAACTTCTGTGGAATTGTGCCTCAGTTCGTCCTGAGGACCTTGGGAAGAAGGGCAGAACTTGTTTACATCTCCCCAGGGAAGGAATTCAGCCCAGGATCCCTGTAGTGCCTGAGTCGCTCAAGTTCCTGTCCTGCACTGAGCACGGAGGTAACCAGAAGCACATCGGGGTTCAGGGCCACAAGGGACTGAGACCAGAGGCCCCCAAATGACAATTTTCTTGATCGTCTGCTCATCACCATCTCACGTGCTACCAAGTCAGGGTGTCAACCAGAGAATCTGCCAAGGCTGGAGGTAGGGAAAGACCTGTCCACAGCTGCCCTGAGCGTCAGCTGCCCAGGACGGACAGCAAGCAGCAGGGTTGCCTGTGACTCGGCTTCCAGTGTGGCCAGACACAGCCCTGCCCTGGAAGTCACGGGAGCCTTCCTTTCCGTCACCCGTAAGATCAGGGCCAGTAACCATAGGGGACAGACTGCTGGACGGACTGCCCCTCCTCTCCTCTGCCCATTAGCTGCCCTCCTTGCCAGACCCTCAGGAGCGCCCCCTCAGCTGTTCCTCTCAGGACACAGAGACCTCGGCGGGGACAGTTAGTTCTGCCTATCAGCAATCAGGCAGGTCTCAGTTCCTATTTTTGATTGTGACACCTTCCGGCAACTCAGAGTCTCGGTGTCCTCACCAACATGATCTTTCACTTTCCCTGTGTTAAAGCTGAAGCCCTTCTGGAAAGCTGTGCCCTCTGCCTTGCCCGGGCAGCATCCTGGACTACGGACACAGGTGTACTTAGCCCCGACTGCACTTTGGACTTGAGATGCAGGCTGCATCATGCATCCTGCATGAACCAAACTGTGAACCGGCGGGGGAGGGGGGCACTGGCTGAAGGAAGAATGAGGACGCTTGCAGAATAACCTCAGCATTGGCTAAGGCGAGAGGAAACCGAGTGAAGCAAGGTCCTGCCTCCTCAGGGCCAGCGGACTGCACATTTCCGCCCAGGCTGACCAGGAGCTCTGAAGAAATTTAAAGGGAGTTCATCAACCATTTACCATGGCAATCCATCTGTCCACCCCTGCCCCTCCTGACGAGCCCCTACACACACACACACACACACGGACACACACACACACGGACACACACACGGACACACACACACGGACACAGACACGGACACACACACACGGACACACGGACACACACGGACACACACGGACACACACCATTGTTCCCTCAGTGTTCATGATTTCAAGATCAAAGTACTATACCTACTCTTCACACCATGACTAAAAGTAACTCGGGGAGAAAAGGGTGTACTAGGCTTACACTTGCACATCACTGTTCATCACTGAAGGAAGTCAGGACAAGAACTCAGGGCAGGAATCCGGAGGCAGGAGTTGGAGCAGAGGCCATGGAGGGTGCTACTTATTGTCTTGGACATCATAGCTTGTTCAGTCTGCTTTCTTATTCAACCCAGGACCACCAGCCCAGGGGTGGCACCCCCACAATGGACTGGGCCCTCCTCCATCAATCACTGATTAAGAAAATGCCAGCTGGGCGGTGGTGGCGTACACCTTTAATCCCAGCACTCGGGAGGCAGAGGCAGGAGGATCTCTGTGAGTTCCAAGCCAGGTCTACAAAGTGAGTTCCAGGACAGGCATACACAGAGAAACCCTGTCTAGAAAAACCAAAAAAAAAAAAAAAAGAAAAGAAAAGAAAAGAAAGGAAGGAAGGAAGGAAGGAAGAAAGAAAGAAGAAAGAAAGAAAGAAAGAAAGAAAGAAAGAAAGAAAGAAAGAAAGAAAGAAAGAAAGAAAGAAAGAAAGAAAGAAAGAAAGAAAGAAAGAAAGAAAAAGAAAATGCCCTCCAGGCTTCCCTGCAGCCAGATCTTCTGGAAGCATTTTCTCAATAAGAATCCGCCTTCTCAGATGACTCTAGCTTGTGTCAAATCGACCTAAAACTAGTCAGCCAGCACACATCTATTTTCCCAGAGCAGACCTGGCTCCCTCTCATAGCCACAGCCTCCTCCCACAGTCTTTGGTGACAGCACCCCTCTTCCCCACTCCCATCAATATGCAAGGTGGGCAGTCAGGGGAGCAGACTGGATCTAGGCACAAAACAAGGCAATAAATTAGTGCTCACCTCTGCTCCCCAAGATAAGCTCCCCAGAAATAACCCAAAGCAAACCAAAGTTCAAGAACATTCGTGGCAGCTCTGCTTACCACAGCGCGATGTGGAGATAATCCCTAGAGTGGAGAAATCATGAACAGAAGCAGAACAAAGAGGGGTGCACTACAGACCTTGAGAGACATGGAACAGAGATGGGGTATGCAGCCAGAACCCCAGCCCTGATCCCACAAGGACCCCAACATTAGCAACCAGGACAGCAGGACACACTGTCTCTAGCACCGGACACACAGAGAGACGGAAGTCTGAAGACGTGAAGTCAGTGCTCTCTGGTTCCCTCTCCCATGTATTTGATGAAGGCCGCAGAGCCCTAGGAGCCCCAAGGCCTGAGACATGTATACCAGTGGAGACTGCCTGCCAGCCTACCTACCAGGCACCCCACCAAAGGCGCAGCCCAAGTTCCTGGAGTGGACTCCAGGTAGACTCCTGAGCTGATTGTACCTGCCCACCATCTTGGCCAGACGGAGGAAGAAAGAGGTCTTAAAAATTAAGGACATGGCATGACGGTCCCACTCAGGGACAGAAGTTGTCTCTCCTGGTGACTTGTGCACACACACACACACACACACACACACACACACACACACACACGTCCTGTCACCCAGGAGGAATCATGCCATCTTGTCACCTTTTGACTGAAAAAAGCCATCAGAAGTCGGACGTAGTGGCGCATGCCTTTAATCCTAGCACCTGGGAGGCAGAGGCAGGAGGATCTCTGTGAGTTTGAGGCCAGCCTGGTCTATAAGTAGTGAGTTCCAGGACAGCCAGGGCTACACAGAGAAACCCTGTCTCATAACAAAACAAAATACCTAAAAACCCAACAACAAAAAAGCACTTGCTCTTGCAGAGGACCAGGGTTTGGATTCCAGCACCCATACAGAGGCTCACAAGGATCCACAACTCCAGTTCTGGACTATCTGATACACTCTTCTCACCTCTAAGGACATCAAGCACATAAAAAAGCACAGATACACATGAGAGAAAAATATTCATACACATAAAATAATAAATACAAAAAACTTTTAAAGAAAGAAAAATGGTATTCTGTCACTCAGGAGGTAGAGGTAGGAGGGCCACCACGAGCTTCCCGGCCATCCAGAGCCTGTTCCTGGAGACTACATTCTCAAAAACAAACAAACAAAGGAAAAACAATGTCCTACCTGCCATGGTCCTGGGGCACCTGGACCACCTCCCCAGAGCTCCTAAAGGTTGAAGCGGGGATTCTAATGGTAAGAAAGGTTAATAGCTTCCAGACACAGAGGTGTGGCTCTGAGTTTTATAAATTATCAAATTGTATCAACTGCTTATGGTGTTGGAGGGTGGAGAACGTGGCTGTCATTCAGCCCCAGGACCCTGAGGAGCTGGGGACTAGACACCAGAGGAAACCAACCAACCTACCGCCAGCCCGGACCAGCAGTGGGTACTGCTGCTTCCTTCCCATAAGGCCCTGTGGTCAGGCTCCCCTTCCCCACCCCAGGGTCTTTCCTGTCCTCGCAGTCCTGCACCCTGGCCGCAGTCACTGTGCAAAGGTGGAATGCTGCACACGTGCAGACTCCGTGTGTGTGCTGCGACCTCTGCGACCTCTGCCTGGGGCCCAGACTCCCAGGCACACATCTGCAAGCCTCATCCTTGGCCATGTCACCTCCTACTCCAGGAAAGTACGAATCTGCAACTCAGACTGTTCCAACATTCTCACACTGACAAGTCCCTCCCTCCACTTACACAGAGCCACTTGCTTCTTTCTTCTTCCTTTCTTTTTCTTTCTTTCCTTCTTTCCTTCTTTCTTTCCTTCTTCTTCTTCTTCCTTCCTTCCTTCTTCTTCCTTTCTTTCTTTCTTTCTTTCTTTTTTAGTTTTTCCGAGACAGGGTTTCCCTGTGTAGCCCTGGCTATCCCAGAACACACTCTTTAGACCAGGCTGGGCTTGAACTCAAAGAGCCACCTGCCTCTGCCTCCCCAGGATTAAAAGCGTGTGCCATGACTGCCTGGCACAAGAGCCACATTTTCATCTACACTTAGAGCTTAGAGAAAGACGTACAGGCCCTGACTCAGGAGCAGATACCGGGGCAGGTCCCTCCTCTGTGGGCCTCAGCTACTTTCCGCCTATAATGAGGGGATGGCTCAGGCTGACACCTCAGTCCCCTACTCTGAATAGTGAGGCCAAGGAGATTGGTGGTGATGAGATCTGCTTCTACTTTTCTTTTTCTTTGCTTTGTTTTTGTTTGATTGTTTTGTAGCCCTGACTGTCCTGGCACTCACTACGTAGCCCAGGCTGCCTCAGACTCACAGAGGTCCTCCTGCCTCTGCCTCCTGGGGACTAGGACCAAAAGTTTGTGCCACCATGCCCAGCTTGCTTCCACTTTTCAAGTATCAACTCACGAGAGGCAAAGACAACAATGGTCTCACCTAGGGCTGGGGTCTAAGGGTTAGCTCCCTACCTAAGGTCATAGAGCTGGTCCAGGGTGTGGCCTGAGTGCTACTGGCCCCAAAGTCCAGGTTCCTACTCCTCCTGTAACAGGTGCAGACACCCCTGGTCAGGACCACAGTACTAATAAAGGCTGGCAAGGAACTGCCTTAATGCTTCCAAATGACGGCCAGCCAGGCTACCACCACAGTCCCTGGGGACTCAGAATCTGTCTGGACAGCTACAGCTCCACCAGGACCCACGCTGTGGTCAGAGCCACCACCCACGGGAACACAGTCTGCGTATGAACCGCAGCCATCCTACCAGGACCCAAGTGTGGTCACCTCATGGTAATGGTCAAAGCCATGGCCTCAGGTGGCCTTGGCAACAGAAGCCCAAAGGACCCTCCCCCCTTATCACACACAGCAGCCTCCAGGAATGCACGGAGACCCTGGCACATCACGCAACAGCCTGATCTCCATTTCCATATCTGCGCCACCAGTTGGACTGGATGTTCTGAGGTCTTTGCCAAGCTGCAAATCCATTACAATATTTGAATTACTCCTAAAACATTTTTTCCCTTTTCCCTGTTAATAAAAAGAAAATGCAGACTCATTTGAGAGCGAACAGAAAGAACCAAGGAAGGAGATGAAAACACCCAGGATCCCAGATGAGGTGAGTCACTTAGCAGTTCACAGATTTCAGCACATCTCACTGTCCCACCCTCCTGTGCAGCCATGTACCTATGAACTCATGTGGGTGCTTCCATGTCCAGGGGCACAGCTAGGTCCACACGGTGTGCTGTTCCCATTGACTCAATCCTGACAACTGTACTCCCTGAAGTTCCTCCCAAAACTTTGGTTTTAAGAACAAGGAGTACCTGTCTTGCTGAGAACTACTAGCCCATGACTAGTCTTCCAAAGGTTCTCGGCTCAGAGACGCCAAGTACCTTGTCTAGAGCTACACAGCTCAGTGTCCACTCTGTGGCCAGGAGAGAGGAACGAGCAGTACCATGACCACGAAGCCCTCTCCTATGTCCAGGCAGTGGAAACAGCTTGGGTCGGTGCCCTGCCAAGGTAATGGTGACCAGACCCAGTCTCCAACAAACTGAGAGGTTTCCTCACACCTGTCCACTCCTGCTCCGCGACACTTAGCTTCCGCGGCCACTGTCACCACCGCCTCACCTGTCCCCAGCCTCTCACCTGTCCCCGACTCCGCCCATCAGTCACAATAGCCTCACCTGGCCTGTTTCTTCACTGCCTTTCCCCTGGAGACCCTCGCCAAGGCCGTCTACCCACCCATCCAGGTTCCTCTCCCTCCTCCTCTCCCTGCGGACCCCGTCTTACCACCGCGCTGGCTGGCGTGCAGAGCGGGCCGCCCATTGCTGTATGGCATCCAGATCTTCTTCAGGGGATTCTGGGTTAATTCCCGTGGGGACGCCATCCCCGGGCCGGGATGAATCGGACTGCGCTGCTTCGCACCCAGCAACCGGGCCACCTCGGGCCACCCGAGGTCCCGCCCCTCGGGCCCCGCCCCTCCTCTAGCGGCTCCAACTCTTGTCCATCTTCCCGCAGGCCCGCCCCAGTACTATTAGGCTCCACCCAAACTGAAGGGGCACTGGTCTACAACTACGCATGCCCAATTTTTCTACCGCCTCTTTTTGGACTAAGCGCGCCCCGTCCTTCAAACCAATGCTAATAAGGCGCATGCTCAATTCCCAAGGAGTTTGCCATCCAGATTATGCAGGCTCCACCCCGGATGTGAAGTTTACAGCCCTCAAGCAGCTTGTGCTTATTTGCATAGGCCCCTCCCAGGGTCCCCGCTTAGGGCTCTGCAGCCCCGCCTCCAGAGCGTGTGCGGCCTCTGCTCCCTGAGGAACGTGACCTCAGAGTCGCCGGTGGGAAGGGTATGAGGCTGGGCGGGGCCTGCGTGACCCTCAGAGCCAGGATCGTCTACACCAGCTTGGCTGATGTCCCTGAGCGGCTCTAATGACCGGCCTGCTGTCCTGGCAGTCCACCTCCTGGACCTTCCTGGGGCTTTCTCAGCTGCTCCTACCCTGGAAACTTCCCCGATCCACAAGAACAACTTGTTCAACCACGCAGAAAAAGTTCCCTTATCTTAGGGACAGGAACACAGGATACATCTCAAAATCGACCGTGTTTTGGCCTGGCTCCTGGGAACTTGGGCTAAACCTCTGCCCACCTGGAGCAACTATATGACCAAGCTATTCGGGGACTCATTAAGCCCTGGCAGTATTTTGAGTCTCTTCCTATGATTTACATTTTACCAATTATAATTTTGTTGTTGTTTTTTCTTTCTTTTGGAGGAGGAAGGTCGGGGTCTCTTGTAGCCTGGCCTAGAACTCAATTTGTGCCTGAGGACAACCTTGAACTTTGTTTGTTTGTTTGTTTGTTTGTTTTGTTTTGTTTTGTTTTTTCGAGACTGTAGTTTTGGTGCCTGTCCTGGATCTCGCTCTCTAGACCAGGCTGGCCTCAACCTCACAGAGATCCGCCTGGCTCTGCCTCCTGCATGCTGGGATTAAAGGCGTGCGCCACCACCGGGCCAACCTTGAACTTCTGATCATCCTGCTTTCACCTCCCAAGTTCTGTTGTTGTGCAGTGTTTATACAGGGCTGGAAATCGAACCCAGGGCTTTGTTCATGCTAGGTAAGCACTCTACTGACTGAGCTACACTCCCAGCCCAAATTAGTTTTAATAATGAGCTTATGTATTTTTTTCAAATGAGCTTCTGTCTCTTCATCAGGAAAATGAGATGCAGACATCATCAATTTTACAAGATTGTGGTACGGATTAAATGTATCGGTCTCAGAAATCTGCTCCATAGCATGTAGGCCTTCTCATTCGTTGTCTCCCTCCCTGCCTTGGAAAACGTACTGGGGCAAGGGCCCAGAGCCAGGCCTGGAAGCTCAGACTTAGAGGCCAACGCAGTACCATAGGAAAAACTCCCCAAACTGGGTGACCCTGATGAACATGACCCCTTGGAGGCTGGTGAGGGACAGCGTGGGGAAGCCACTCTTCGATGCTGGACCTCCACCACAGTCTCCCACAAGCTCAGGCCTCTTCCTTCTGCCCAGCCCCACCTCTCCAAACTGGACACTTTCTGCTCGGGCCCCGGCAACACGGCTTGAATCTCCACCTCGCTGCCCTCGGGTGATGGCCTCCACCGCACCCCTGGCAGGTTCTCTGGCTCGAGCTCTCTGTCTCATAGATGCCCAGCCGGAAGCCAGGGACATGCAAAACAAGGTGACCTCATTCACAGTCAGTGCACCATGCCCTCCTGTCACATCTCTGCTTTGGGTCAGTCCACCAGGTCCCGACCCAACTCTTGAGAGTCTGGCAAAGACCCTTGGATGACCGTGACAACAGTATCTTCACCACTACACCAGGAAATCAAAGTCCAGAAGCCCACCTGGAGCCTCCCTGGTACCAGCTCTAGCTGGCTACACTGGGAAATACCCTGTTCCAGGCAGGTGGTTTATTTCCTTTTCCTCATTCTCCCATTGCCATATCCTCCCTGCATCCCCAGAGGGAGGGGGCAGCTTGGAGTAACACCCACAGATGGCTCATGATGAGCAGAGTTCCTCTGTGAACATCGGCAGCGCCCACTTCTCCAAAGCCACCCATCCTGTTCCTGTCTATGTCCCAGGCACTGCCAAGGTCACCTTGGGGCCACATTTGGCCTCAGAAACCTCGTGGCCGCTCCCTCACACCCAGCACAGTTACCTCTAACATCATGGGTACCCAGTGCCTCTTCAGGCCCATCCATCCATTCTCTTCCCCAGAACTGGATGTTACTCAAGAGCTGTGGCAGAGAAGGGCAGGGCAAGGGGCCAAAGCCATCTCCACACCCAGTCTGAGCCTGGTTTCAGGAAATGTGGCTCTGTACCGCCCACTCTTCTCAGCTCACCCCTGGCTGACCCAGACACACCCTCTCGAGTCCATATCCCCAACTAGGAAGCCATAGGTCACCATCATGAGCCTAGGCAACCTTCCCAATGCCAGGGTCTGCATCTGTTCTGAGGACTCCTCCCCATCTGCCCTTCCATGGCCTCATTTCTTAGGTAAGAAGCTGAGGATGCAGACGGAGGAGACAGGTAACAGAGCCAGCCCACAGCGCCGCGAGGAGGACTCAGCTCATCCCCCAGCCCTCAGAGCTTCACCTCCTACAGCTGCTTTATTGCCCCACCCCTCCCACTTAGGCTCTTGGCTGTCTCCTCCACGGAAACGTCCTCCAAGCTTTGTGCTCCCCCAACCCCGGCAGATGTTCACTGGACGAACGAGCCCTCGTGGCTTCTCCCTCTCCAGGGCATCTCAAAGTGCACCAATTACCCTGTGCCATGCACAAGCAGTGGCGCGATGCCGTCGCGCACTCATGCATGAACGTGGCTAGCTCAGCCCTTCTCTACCATGAACCTTAACCAGCCTGGCCCTGGTTGGCACCCTGACACCTTATGGACTGACCAACGGACCTCTTATGCCAGTGATAGAAGCCGTTTAATCAAAGTCTTCAACCCTCGGTTCTCAAGGCTCACACTCTTCCCACTATGTATCTTCTGCCTAGCCCTGGCCGTACCAACCGGTCACCATTTACAACATAGAGATCCAGGGGCCGGAGCCCCGCCACACAAACGCACACACACATGCTCATTGCATACACCCAGAAGCACATATATTAATTAGCCCTGCTGCCCGGCTCCTCTCTTCCCCTTTATTCCCTGACCAGATGCTGCTTTGCTGAGTGCAGGGAGTTCCCAGGAATCCTAGCTTCCTCTGGCGATTTCCAAGAACCGTCCCCAGCATCCTTCTGGGCCCAGAGTTCACAGTGTGAGGTTCCAGTTTGGGGGTATCCAGCCATGTGAGTGAGCCCTGATCTGTACTTCCTGATTCAAGCCTGGCACAGGGCACACAGTAGGTGCTGCCATTGACTCAGAGCTAGCCAAGGTGCAGAAACAGCTCAGAGAGGCTTATGGAAAAGATAAAGTACACAGCAGGTGTGTGGAGAAACTCAGAACCAGCACAGAGCGCACAGTGGGTGCCCTAGAGACACAAGCTTAAAGGCTAAGATGGCACTCTATGAAAAACTTCCCACTGGGTGACCCTGATGAACAAGACCCCGTGGAGGCCAGCAAGGGGCATATTGGAGAGTGCCTCGGGCAGCTCCAGCTGGCTGGCCCTCCCCCTTGGCTAAAGGGAGACACTATTTATAGTCATCCCACCTTGGTCCAGGCCCCTCTTCCCAACAAGGCCCCAGTTTTTCTTCCCTTCAGGCCACTGACAGATTGATGCCCTCTCAGAGCATTCTGAGACCCCCAACACCCTCAACTCTCCCTCCTACACCATCCTCACTACACCCAGGTCTTTTCCCAATCCCCACGGTCCCCATGCTACCCAATGCCTACCCTGTCCGTTGCTCTCCCGCCCAGGTCGGTCAGAGAGGTGCCTCCTAATGTACCTCTGTCCATCCTGCCACCGAACTGGCCAGGGCCGCCGCCCCCCAGCCCCACCCCACCCCACTGCGGCTCGGCAAGGGTAAGGAAACCCCGCCCCCCCACAGGCTCAGAGGAAAATGGCCCCGCCTCTCTAACCATTCTAGACCCGCCCCCTAGGGCTGCCTTGCTCGGCGAGGTTGCCAGGCCCGGGTCCAGGCAGGCAGCTGCACTCTGTGCTCGGACCAGGAGCGCTTCTGTCCAGTCAGAGCTGCGGGTACCGCTCAGGGTCCAGTCTTCCCTCCTGCACGAGAGTCTACACCACTGGGAGCTCCTGCCTCATCCACAGGCAAATAGGGTCACACGCCCCAGAAAGTCCATCTCTCCAGCCCAGCAATGGAATGGGGGATGTAAAGCAGGTGAACCCTACTCTTCACAGCAGGTCAGAGGGTAGGGAGGGAAGGTGAATGGAAGGGCAGGGAAGCCAGGTGTGACTCAGCCCTCATGTGTCACGGCCTGGGTGCATATGACTGGGTGACTCGGTGCATCCTATCCTTCAATCACCCGACATTTATTGAGCGCCTCCTGCCGCCACAACTTTGATGTACGCCATGCCACTCTGCGCTATGAGAAGCTTGGTGGCCTCAGTCTGCTTTACAGTTGAGGAAGTCGGGGCTCAGAAAATGTGAACAGCTTTGCTTAGGACAATTCATCAAGGGAAGCAGAGCTGGCTTGGACCTCCAGCAGTATCCACTCCCTCCCATGAGCCAGTGTGTCCCTCCCCTGGCAGGGCTGCTGGGATGTAGCTAGGACAATGCTTGTGGGTATTGTGTGTAGATTTGGGAGTCAAACACCATCTTCTCCCAGTCCTTCTCACATGCCTCCAACTCTTGCTCACACACAGCTGTCAGAGATTTATAGCAAACAGAGACTCAGCATGTACACGCACACACACACATACACACACATACACACACACACACACACATACACACACACATACACACACATACACACACATACACACACATACACACACACATACACACACACATACACGCACACATACACACATACACGCGCACACACACACACACATACACACACATACACACACACACATACACACGCACATACACACGCGCACACACACACACACATACACACACACATACACACACACAGCACTGCCAAGGTCAGGTTTCCCACACGTGGTCATCTATGCCTCTGCATGGAGATGTCTCTGATAACCACATCCAACTAAGCAGGTACTGCCTAACAGAGTACAAAACAAGCATGTCATCAGATGGAGCGGCACATGCTTGGAATCCTAACACTCCGGAGGCAGAGGCGGAAGGACTGCTACAAGTCTGAGACCAGCCTGGTACATAGCAAGTTCTAGGACATGCAAGGTCGCTGCACTGTGAGACTGTCTTTAAAAGCAGAAACACAAAACAACCATATGGCCCTCGCCAGCACTCTGCTGCATTGGCCTCAGGTGGGGCCCAGGCCTGGGGCCTTAGATGGATGTCGGATGCAGCACTGGGGTCCTCTCCTTAACATTTAATGATGGCGCTCACATGGCGGTATCTTGATGCTCTGTGACTGCCAGGCATAGCCAGGCATGACAAGATTCCATGTAGCAAACATACATGCCAGTGTTCAAGATACCCAAACATATGGAAGTACGAAGGGTACAAAAGCGTGGTACATGGTCAGGCTGTCTAAACATACTGTGGACGCTCAGAGGTCATGGCAGCGGCCCACTATGGTAAAGCCTGGGTGTGTGTTCTGCCTAGATGTAGTACTGTCCAGCTTTGTTGCTGTCCTCCAGAACTTTCCATCCAGGGTCACCCCATCTTTATGACCCCCTCCCTCGTCTCAGCGGCGGCCAACACGAGCTAGTATTTGGGCGTTAGTGGCAGCCTGATCCCTGGCAGCCTTGGTCCGGGCTTGCTCCAGTAAGATCCGTAAGAGGCCGATGGGGACGTCCAAGGAGAGTGTGATGCGCGTGTCCGGATGAGGGTTAGCTTTGGAGTAGCTCCAGGAAGCCGAGGGCCCTGGGGTGGTAGCTGAGTGACTCTCCAAGGCCACAGAGTAGGAAAGAGTCTCCGGATCGTTCTGAGAGAGGAGTCGGAAGGTGGGGGTAGCGGTCCCTGAGACAAATAGGACCCTACCCAATGTCGGGACCATGAGCAGCACCAGTGCCCACCTGGCCATCATGCTGTAAGGCTGTAAGGAGAAAACAGGCTGAGTCTGGATCTGCAGCTGCAGCTCACTGGAAGGAGACAGACTACAAGATGCAAGAGCCAGAGAGGCTGGAGTGAGTACAGAGGCCAGGCCTGGGACAGAGACACAGAGACAAAGAAACAAGAAGAAAACCAGACAGGACTGGACCGAGGTAGAGCCAGACAGAAAGAATGAAAATGTGTCCTGAGGCATGGTGGCATACGTCTATAATCCCAGCACCTAGGAGGCTGAGGCACGATCCAAATTTGAAGCCAGACTGGGTCACATAATGAGACCCTATCTAAAAACTCCAAAGTGGGGGGCTAAGGACAGTGCTATCCAGAGGCAGAGAAAGGCAGAGGGAGGGGCAGAGGAGAAAGAGAGGAAGATGAATGGGGTAGAGACAAGGCAAGATGGGGAATCAAGAAAAAAGACAAGGCAGAAAGAGACAGAAACCATCAGAGTCGTCCAGATGGGAAGAAAGACTCAGAGAGAGCATCACAGGGACCAACTGGAGACAGGTTCTGAGCAGCATGGCTGGTGAGGAAGACCAGGGACCCCAGAGCCTCCCAGGTCCAGACATCTGCACTCACCCAAACCCCAGTACCACTCAACTCCAGACTCTTCTCATCCCGAGCCAGTGCTGGTCATACCGCTGACAGCTTCCTCCGGGAAGCCTGGGGATGCTGCAGCTGCTGGGGCCCGCCAACGCTCTCCTGCGACCTGACCCTTTACTCCACTTCAGGACCCATTTATCTCCCCCAGCCTCCTGGGGTAGGAGCTAGGGCATGTTTCCTGGCATGAGGCAGTCCCCCACTGATGACTCATCCTCTTCTAGGGAACACTAAGGACACCTCCTTAGCCCCCACCCTATTTCTGTTTTTGGGGGGGGACAAGTTAGGGAAAATAACCAGGGCCAGGTATGAGGACTCCATACCATGCAATACAATGCCAACCACCCCTCCCCCCACCGAGGGAAGTTTGCCTCCTGAGACCCCCCCATCTCACCAAACAGTCAACAACAAGGGCCTTTTAAAACAGCAGCTTTAATGCCAACCCTTCCCCCAAATCAGCACCATGGCATCACAGCCTTGGGTCAAGGGGCAGGTTGGACACCACTCACATCCATTCACTGCCCACAACCACCCCCAGCAAGTGAGTCATCTGCCAGGAAAGCAGGCGCCACAATGGAGATTTGTCCACAAGGGGGAAGGCTAGACCCACAGGACCGAGTCACTGAAATAGTGGACACGCATACACGCTCACGTGTACACAGAACTCTAGCACCAAATGGAGAACAGCAGGGCCCTGCTGAGTCCTGCCACCCCCGGGGACTGCTGACCCTCACGCGCGTCATCCAGGCCGCAGTCCTAGGCAGCACCTGTGTGGAAGACATCAAAAAACATTCGGCCCTCTGACCTTCTTTCCCAACATGAAATCTGCACAGAAGTATGGCAAAGCACCCATGAGGAACTGAATGTGGGCTCTGACTCAGAGAGGAGACCCTTAGCAAAAGGAACAAGGAGAGGTACCATGCAATGCAGGCTCCACATATCCATGGGGATATATGTAGTCAGTCCTTTGATCTGGGATCTGCTCCAGGTCCGCGAGTCTCAGGGAACTTCCCGCCCAGTCACTGGTACATGTAGGTGCAGCCTTCACTGAGAGAATCTAGGCCCCTACCTGTTTTCTGGCTGTGGACCACTTGGGGTGGGCAGCGGCGCTCACATGCCTCACGGGTTCCAAAACGGTTGGCATTCCCTCCGCAGCCACCGTAGACAAAGGGGTGACAGGCTGTGCCACCAGGCACAGCTCGATGGTACCAGCGCAGGGTGTAGGCAGTACAGGAGCCCTCATCCAGTGGTAGGGAGCAGGGGTCTATGGTCATTGGTGGTTAGGTTACTGGGGGTAGTGGGGATCAGAGGAATCTGAAATCAGCAAAAGATCAGCAATGGGATGGGCTCCATCTGCCACTACCTGAACCTCTCTGGTCCCAGCCCTTGATATCACCATCGCCATCCCAAGGAACTTCTGGGTCCTGGTAGTCCTCCACAGAATACACCGAGTACTCAGAGAAGTCGTCATCGTCTTCAGGGGGTACCCGGCCTGCAGGTAGGGTGATATGCTGTAAAGAGGCCCCTGCTGGCTCTGGGACAGAGTAGATAGCAATGGTCTCTCCCATATGCAGAAATGTGTGTGTGTGTGTCCTGTGTGTAGACTTTATATGTGTGCAATATGCCCTGATGCGTGAGTCCACACATGCATAAATCTGCACCCCATCTGTACATGCCCCATGAACTGTCAGCCTCACCTTCCTCCTCTACATGAGAGACCCGGAGCACAGGCACAGGGTGAAGCTGGGGGCCAGCTGTGTCCGCAGCGTAGCTGGAGAGGGGTCCTGGAACAGGGCAGGTGATGACACAGTCGGCCACCCTAGCCACACCCCTGCTGAGAGGACCCAAATGATAGGAAGGGAGTCAGGGCCTTAGATGAAGAACATTCTAGAGACAGAAAGCTACTCACGTGATCCAGACGCAATAAACTGGCCCTGGCAGGCTGGAAGGGACAGAAAAAGGAAGAATGAGAAATGGAGAACAAGAGACAAAGGAAAAGATGGGGAGGTGGAGAAAGAGAGAGACAGAAGCCACATGCAGAAGTGAGGTACACAGAGCTGCAGCAGGACAGCCAGGGAGACACGAAGGAGTGAGAAGAGAAAACAGGAGAACAGGGAAGGAAGGAGAGAGACAGGAAGAAAGGTAGAGATGAACCCGCAGAGAAACCGGAGTACCAGGGACGCGAGGGACAAAGGAAGTCAGGGGCAGGAGGCCCAGAGGTGACAGCAGTCACAACAGGAAGGAACAAGGCTCAGAATCATCACTCCCCAACCTGTGCCACAGCCTCTGGGACAGCTCTGCCCCCCACTCTGCCCCTCCAAATATGGCTAGTCGCCAGAACTCTCCACAGCCACCCACATCCATCTCCCTCCATTAAGGGAGTCCTGCTCGCCTGTAGCCATCCATCTCTACCTGCCCTCTGTAAGTTCTGGGGACGTGCCAGCCCCCACCTAGGTGTCCTAGGATGGGGTGGGGGCAGGAGACTCCACATTAGACCCACTCACCACAATGCTGACTCATCTCCTGACGCACAAAGCCCCGGATGTCATCCTCCTGGGAACACAAGACCACAAGGCCCCTGAAGAACCCATGAATCATGGATCGCATAATGCAGGAATCAAAGACTAGTCATATAAGGCAAGAGCCCTGGGACCAGGGGGTCAGGGTGCTGGGTGACGCCCCCCTCCCTGCCCAAGCCAAACTCACGGTCAGCGCAGCTTCTCCCTTCTCCCCGCGAGGGCCAGCAGGTCCTGGTCGCCCCTATGAGCAACAAATGTGACCAAGTTGTGACAGATCTCACAGACACCCGAGACCATGCTCATCTCTGACTCCAAGCCCAGGAACCCACACTCACCTGCTCTCCTCTCTCACCGGGGGCGCCAGGAGCACCAGGAGCCCCCACCACACTCTCTCCAGGGGGACCTCGCTCGCCCTGTTTACACAAGGACCAAGTAGGCAGGGTCAGTGTCAGTGACAGAATCCGGGCAAGTGGAGGACCCCGGTTCAGAGATTGGAATATGGAGAGCAGCGCGTGGATTGTAGGTTCATGGTTTAGAGAGACAAGGATAGCTGGGGGTGCCAGGGGCGTAGCTCAGGAATACAGCCCTTGCTTAGCGCGTGCACGGCCCTGGGTTTAGTCCTCAGTACTGTCAGGAATGAGAAAGCCAGGCTGGAGAGGTGGCTCGGCAGTTACAGTACTTGAGCTTCCTATAAAAGACCCAGGCTTGGTTCCCAGCACCCACACGGTGGCTCACAACCATCTGAACTCCAGTTCCAGGGCATCTAATGCCTTCTTCTGGCCTTCTCAGGCACTAGGGACACACATGGTACACAGACATATGTTCAGGCAAAACATTGATACACAGAGAATAAAAAAAAAGAAATAAAGACAAAACAGCCAGCATTGCACATGTCTTTAATCCTAGCACCTGAGAGGCAGAGGCAATCAGAGTCCTGAATTTGAGGCTAACCTGGTCTACATATAGGGTTCCAAGCCACCCAGGGCTACATAGTGAGCTCCTGTCTAAAATGAGCAACCAAGCAAACAACAACAAAAGCAGGGAGGGTAGGGTCAAGGGTCAGGGGTCAGAGCTGGGGAACCCTACCTTCTGACCCTGAAGTCCTTCAGGGCCTTTGGGACCACCACCACCAGGTGGCCCTGGGGGACCGCTAGGGCCATCATTCCCCCTGGGACCTGGGAAGCCCCCAACTCCTGGGGGCCCCTGTGGACAGAAAAGGGCTCGTGAGGAAAACCCCTTCGGGATGAAACCACTACCAAAGGTCACAAGCCCTGACCCCAGCTTACCCGCTCCCCTTTCTCGCCTTGGTCACCCTTGGGACCTGGCTGCCCATCAAAGCCTCTGTCACCCTGGAAACAGAAGAAGGGAGAAACACACTCAGCCCTGACATCCCTCCGCTCTTGTATTCCCTTGAGCTTGGTGCCGGCCTGAACCAATGCCCTCTACATGCATGAGCCAAGCATGTTACTGTCCCAGCTGTGATCCCATGACACCAACCCCACTCAAGTCCTGCCCTGATACAACATGGCCGCTTCCCTCCCTGTCTACCCTTTCATCCTAACTCTCTGCTGTGACCCCAACCTCTCCTGAAATCTCAAAAACAGCCACACGTGATCGCCCAGGGCCACAGTCTTCCTTGAGTCTATCGTGACTTCCTTTGTCCTACCTGACCCCACCCCCATCATGTCCATTATCAAGAGCCCCTGTACCTTGGGACCAATCAGGCCCTCTTTGCCAGGAGCCCCAGGCTGACCCGGAATACCAGGCTCCCCCTAGAGGAAACAAAATGTGGGATTGGAGCTCTAGCCCATTGGCCCTCTTCATTTAGGGTGCATCCTACCCTGACACTCACTGTGTCGCCTTTCCGTCCTGCCAACCCGGGGCGGCCAGGAAAACCAGCTTCTCCCTGGAGACGGCAGATAGAGGAGTAAGCCTTGGGCCCCAGCCCCCACATTCCCCACTTCAGACCCCACATCAGACCCCACCTCCCCCACATCCCCCACATCAGACCCCACATCAGACCCCACATCCCCCACATCAGACCCACATCAGCCCTCACATCAGACCCCACATCAAACCCCACATCAAACCCCACATCAGCCCCACATCAGCCCTCACATCAGCCCCCACATCAGCCCTCACATCAGCCCCCACCTCCCCCACATCAGCCCCACATCAGCCCCCACCTCCCCCACATCAGCCCCACATCCCCCACATCAGCCCCACAGCCCCACATCAGACCCCACATCAGCCCTCACATCAGACCCCACACCAGCCCTCACATCAAACCCCCACATCAGACCCCACACCAGCCCCCACACAAACCCCACACCAGACCCCACACCAGCCTCCACACCAGCCCCCACAGCCCCGCATCTCCGAGTAGATCTATACCTTGTCTCCTTTGTCCCCATCAAAGCCACAGGCTCCCTTCATTCCTCTTTCACCCTAAGGTAGGAAAGCAAACGAGAAAGCACCTCCTCAGTCAGCTGCGATGGCACACCTGTAATCCCAGCACTTGGGAGGTAGAGGCAGGAGCGTCAGGAGTTCAAGTCCAGGCTTGGCTACATAGCAAGTTCAAAGCTAGCCTGGGCTACATGAAAACTAGTTCCATAATTTTATGAAAAGAGCCACTTCTGCCTTACCCGGACTCTTTGGTTCAACTCTTTTTTTTTTTTTCCGGTGTTTTGAGACAGGGTTTCTCTGTGTAGCTTTGTGCCTTTCCTGGATCTCGCTTTGTAGACCAGGCTGGCCTTGAACTCACAAACATCCGCCTGCCTCTGCCTCCCAAGTGCTGGGATTAAAGGCAGTGCGCCGCCCCGCCCCGCCCCGCCCCCCGCCGCCACCACCACCACCCCCGGCTTGATTCAACTCTTACTACTGGCTTTATACATTCCAACCCTGAGCTAACACTATGTAACCTGAGCCCCCAAATCTGACCCTAGGTCCTGTACTCTCCAATACCAGGCCATCTTGGTCAGAAAAGCAAAAGATTCTTTCTCACCTTGAGGCCCCGGGGACCCGTAAAGCCAATGTCTCCTTTGTCTCCTCGGAAACCAGGGGCTCCATCCTTTCCTGGGGCTCCCTGGGGACATGGATCAAGAAAAGAAAGTGAGGTATCAAAAGGAATCATCTTAGATTACAAGCAGGTGACTCCAGTCACCACCCATTGCCACGGGGACAGGGTCACCATCATAGAGTTCACAGCAGAGGCAGGAGCTTCTGGGAAAAGGAAGGCCATAAAAAATTAGGCCCCTAAAAGGTCAAAGGCTACATGGGCAGGGCCATCATGGAAATAGGGTCCTTGTGAAAACAGGGGGTCTCCATGAGATTGGGGGCATCTTACCGGCTCACCAGGGATCCCTGCAGCACCTGGTTCCCCCTGTGGGAAACAGATTGGGCCTTCATCTAACTGTGCCTCACTGCTTCTCTATGCACATGCAGTCCCTTGGCGGCCCAGTTAGTGAGGGCATGGGCTGCGCATAGATCCAGTGTGAACACACATGTGACCAAGGAAACCAGGCTCCCTCTAACGTACAAACCCCCCAGGTAGGTGTGAGGGATACATGACTAAACCTGGGGTGGAACTTGCCTTGGGTCCTGTGAGTCCTCGAACCCCAATTGATCCAGCCGAACCTTTGTCCCCTGGCTCCCCTTTGGAGCCCTTTAGGAGTCGCCAGAAGAAAGGACAGAGTCAGGACACCATCTCGAGTACCCTAACATCCAAAGAGCTCCCTGGCTGTTTCTAGACTCCTCATAAGACTCCTCATCTATTCCCACCTTGAGGTCCTGGAGTCCTCCCTAGGGTCCCCATACATCCTCTCTGCCACCCTTACAGCTCCTCCCTCCCTGACTGTGGAGCACACACAACCCGCAGGACCCCCCAGGAGAACCCACCCCTCTTCCTTGTACCTTGTCGCCAGGATTCCCACTGTCTCCCCGAGGTCCTTTGTCACCGTCCATGCCTCGAGGCCCTCGTTCACCCTAGGTCAGAGGTCAGAAATCGGGGTCGGGAGCTGGAGGCCCCTCACGTTCTGGAAAGCTAAGCTTTTGGACCACCTGGGCCAGCCCCACAGAACTCTTTATTACAGCCAAGAGGAACCCCGTTCACATCAGAACCAGACCCACTCACCATGTCCCCTTTGGCACCTCGTGGCCCTGGAGGCCCCTCAATCACGACTGAGTCACCCTGAGGGGCAGGGAGGAATCAGAAGAGTTGGGGGCGCCGCAGCCTCCCGCTCCAGCCCTCCCTGATGACCACACTTACCTTGTCGCCCTTTGGTCCTGCGGTCCCAGCGTCACCCTGTTGGGGAGAAGAATGACACTCACCCAAGCCGGGAGGCCCCAGACCTCAGTATCCATCCTCACCCCCACTCGCCGAGGGGTCTTTCTCCCACATTCTTACCTTCTCCCCTCGATCTCCCCGGCTGCCAGGAGGCCCCTACGTGAAGAAAAAGATCTGATGATGAGCTGTGGGCGTGTGGGAGGAGGGGTGAGGAAACGAGACAGAGGGCTAGAGAGGGATGAGGGCCAGAGCCAACAACCAAAACGTGAGGGCTGGGACAGACTGCGGAGTCCCGGGGGCACAGATGGGTCAGGCACTGGAGTCACACCGGCAGGACCTACCATGAGTCCTCGAGGTCCTTCCTGGCCAGGGTGGCCGTCTTCACCCTGAATGGTGACATTAGGTTCACTGACTCAGAGGTTGGGGATCTGAGACAAGGACTGTGATGGAGGGGTGGTGGGCCCCAGCTGTAGTGAGGACATACGTACCCGGACACCTGGCTCACCACGCTCGCCCCGGGGCCCGGGCAGCCCTGCTCCTGGGTCTCCCTAGAGATCAACAGGACACCGGGAATGAGGAAGGGGACTGAGGAGAGGACAGAGGATCCTAGGCACTTGGTGGAAGCTGGGGAGAGACAGTAGCAGAGGAGAGAGCCAGCAGCAATTCATCTACCTTGTCTCCTTTGAGTCCAGAGGTGCCGGGTGCTCCCTGTGGGTCAGAGTGAGGTGAGGAGCCTATAGGCTCAAAGTCCCCACATACCCAACCTCATGGCCTCGTCCCCAACAATAACCCTCACAAGGGCAGACTTGGGTCATTCAGGTAGTTCTACTCACCCCTGACCCTGGTGGTCCAGGTGGCCCCAAGGGACCTGGGGCACCTTCTCTCCCTGGAGGGCCTGCCAGACCCTATAGGAAATGGGACAAGGAAGATAGGGAGTGGTTTGGGGACCCCCTTCTTTTCCTCTTAAGAGAAAGGAACCAAGGAAGGACCTGGGTTCCTTCCTCACCTGCTACCAGAAGGTCTGGGAGTCACCAAGTCCCCACATGCTGTTCCCAGCCCTCTTACCCGTTCCCCGACAGGCCCTGGCTGGCCCATCTCTCCTCGAGGTCCTGGCTGACCAGGGAACCCAACAACACCAGGAACCCCAGGGGCACCAGGGGAGCCTGAGTCTCCCTGAAACAGATAAGAGGGGAGTGGTCACAGAAGGACACCTTCCCAGGTCATCCCCAGAATGACCTCCTTCCTCCCACCACTCGGAGCTGTGATGAGACACTGACTTACCTTCATACCTGGAGGACCAGCTGGCCCAGGGGGGCCCTGAACCCCAATTCCTGGCTCACCCTTTAAAGGAAAGAGGGGTCTTATCAGGCTTAAGGAGTGCTAAGGCCATGGCCCCAACAAAGACTCTTCCACACATACCTTGAGACCTTTGAGTCCTGGGGCCCCTTTTTGACCCTAAAAGATCAAAAAAAAAGAATTCAAGCTAGAGCGATGACCCCATGGTTAAGAGCACTGGCCGCTCTTCCAGAGGTGCTGTGGAATGTTATTTTAACTAGGCAAAGATGTGCTTCATTTGTTTTGTTTGTTTGTTTTTTTGGTTGGGTTTTTTTTTTTTTTGTTTTGTTTAGTTTTGTTTTGTTTTTTGGAGCTGAGGACCGAACCCAGGGCCTTGTGCTTGCTAGGCAAACAACCTACCACTGAGCTAAATCCCCAACCGTGTTACATTTTTTTTTTTTTCTGCCACAGAATATCACTTTAACTGTGTAAAAGAGTGTTACTTTTGTTTATGCTGCATTTGTCTAATTATGTAAAGATGTGTTACATTAGTTTCACTTTGCCTGCATGAGGCACCTGATTGGTCTAATACAGAGCTGAATGACCAATAGCTGAGCAGAAAGAGGATTAGGTGGCCGAAGAGAAAAAGCCTGGTACACAGATGCCCCAGGGTCAATCCCAGGACTCACATGGCAGCTCACAACCATCTATAATCCCAGTCCCAAGGGATCCTATGCCCTCTCTGGCCTCCAAGGGCAACGGGCAGGCAAGTGATGTACAGACAAACATCCAGGCAAAACACTCATACACATTATTTTTTAAAAAAAGTGCAGGAACGTGAACACTAAGCTTCTATATGAACCAAAAATATTCCCAGGGGAACTCAGATGATTATGAACCTATGGGAACTCAGACAGGACCATAGGCTTGTGAGGGCACAGGCCAAGGGAAGCCCAGATGTGACTACAGACACGTGGGAGTTCAGGCATGACCACAGGCACATAGAGCTCACACATGAGCGTGCAAACACAAGGAACCACAGATGTGGCACTCAATGGAAACTCCCATGAGGAAACTTAGATGTGACCACAGATGTGTACTCAGACAGACGGGGGCGGAAGACAAGATTATAAACACATGACCAAGCTGAGGCCTGCAGGATTTCAGCTGTGTCCATAGACCTGGGAGATGACCGGGTAACGGACATGCATGGGCTCAGCCATGGTAAGGAACAGGAGATCAAGCATGGACAGCCAAGCTGGGTCCACAAGTATGGAAGCCAAAAGCATATGGCTATGTCTTCCAAACAGAAACCTCCTGAGAACACAGGTTCAGAGACATGGACAAGCCCAAGAGCGGCCTTGTTTTCATGGTCAAGCCCAGACTCCAGACTTACATCTTCCCCAGGGTCTCCAGGCTCTCCTGCACGGCCAGCTTCGCCCTGCACATAGAGGATGGTAAGGGTCCCTGGCCTCCCAGCCTCACCCCTACTCTGCCCAGCACTTAGACCGGAAGCCCAGAGCCACTCACTCACTTTCTCACCCCGTGGTCCTGGCAATCCTCTGTCGCCTTTGGCTCCCTAGGGACATAAGGGCCATGTGACAACACTGGCATCATTGTCAGTCACAAACATGAATCTGAAGGAGGCAGGCCTGCCGCCAGGGTCCAGTGTGGGGAATATTGTGAATGCTAAGAGTCATGAGGACGGAGGAGCTATGGGTCAAAGGACCCCTACTGTGGGTACACTCACCGGCTCACCCAGCAGGGCTCCAGCAAGGTCTCCTGGGGCTCCCTGATAAGAGGGGGGGGCGGTCAGTGGGTTCCTTCACTCCCATCCCTTAGCCCGTTCTTCCAGTACTTCCGCCTACTCACCTTCTCCCCTTTTGCTCCAGGGGGCCCGACCACCGCCTGTGGGGAACGCCTTGTGAGGAGCCTAGCCACCTTTCCTTCCCACCCCCACCCTGCCATCCCAGATGATAGGTGAACACTGAGGCTTAGGGGTGAGCAGAGGGTGGGAAGCAGAGCCAAAGGTCACCTGTCCAGGGGCCCCCACAGGCCCAGGTTCTCCTTTAGGTCCAACAGGGCCAGGCAGACCCGGTAACCCCTGTGAAAGAACAGTGTGAGGAATTGAGTCTCTTCATCACCCTGTTCCCGCCACCCCAGCCTCTATCCAGCCAGCTGGGCACGGGACCCCACAACAGGCCCACTACCGGCTTTCCTAAAATACATACTGGCACACCAGGACCTCCCCTGTCTCCATCCTTTCCACTGGTACCATCACGACCTGGGGGGCCTGGCTTCCCCGTCTCCCCCTGAAAAGATGGAGCTCAGTCAAGATCCTGCATAAGGACTCCTAACCCCTGGAGCCCAGCCCAAGGCTGGCAGGACTTACCACTTGTCCAGGTAAGCCTGGTGATCCTTGTGGCCCCTGGTGGGGAGAGCAGATATGAGGGTCATTTGGGGTGAGGTACAAAGGACACTGGAGAATGTGGCACCTGAGGATCTAGAATATGGTTTCCCTGTAGCAACTCACTCACCACAAGGCCTGAAGGGCCAGGAGGGCCAGGAAGTCCCACAGCTCCAGTAGGTCCGGGCAGACCCTGGAAGAGGAAGTTCAGAAGAGCGCCAACCCAAGTGTCCTAGCAACCCGACCCCAAGAGGTACACCACTCACCCGTCCTGGGGGTCCTGTCTCTCCAGGTTCCCCCTGGAAAAGACCCAGAAACAATGTGCTCAACTCCATAATGGGAAAAGACATGCCTGGAATCCCCCATCTTCACATGTCTAGCCATTCCCCTTCCATGCCTAGACTCACCTTCAGGCCTGAAGGTCCCTGGGGTCCTGCAGGGCCAGCAAGACCCTAGAGGAAAGTGTGAAGGCAGGGGACAGGGGTCAGTGTTGTCTACCTGGGCTCCAGGATTCTCATGAATAAAGCCTGCATGTCAACAATGACAGATTCCATCCCCTCCCTCTCCTGCCCTCCCTAGACAGAGTTTCTCCATCACTCACCGGGGACCCGGTGGTCCAGGGTCTCCATGGCCACCCTGTTGGAGACAGTTTGATGAAAGGAGCCAGGCCAACCCGGGGGGAGTTGGCAATGGTTTTCACTGGGGCTTGACACAAAATGGGAACACGAGGGAGGGGCTCTAACATACTCACCGCTGGGCCAGGGGTCCCCCTCGGGCCCTGCAGACCCTGCAGAAGAAAGGGGCTCATGAACCTTGGTCCAGGCCTCACTCTGGCCTGTTCCCATCTTTGGAGGGCCTTTGCCTGGTGAGTACTCGACCCTCCTTACTTCTCAGACACAGATGACCATATATACCTGTGGGCTGACCCATCACACACAGACACACACACACACACACAGTAAGCCTGTCAGACATCATGCACCTGAGTTTACAATCTGTACATGGGCATATCCTTGATCCTCTTGAGTAATAAACACACAGCGAGGATCTCAAATCCTAGGCCAGCTATCCCTGTGGTCACTCACCGGCTTCCCTTCAGGCCCAGCCACACCGCGCTCTCCCGGAAGACCCTGTAAAAGAATAGATCTAAGGCCACCTTGCCTTTACACCCAATACCAGCTTCTTCACTGCCCACCCTGCCCCTGACGGCCAAGGACAGGACTTAGTTCCCAAAGAGTGCCGATTCCAGCCCTGCATATGAGACAACACACGTAAGAGCCATATTCTTGTGTACCCGTGTGACCTCTGGGACAAGAACTCACCGGGCTGCCGTCATGACCCCTCTTCCCAGGCTCTCCCTGGTCTCCTTTGGCTCCTGGCACACCCTGAAAACAAAATGCGGTGCCCTGAGCCCCATCCCCTGCCATGTGTGTATATATATGTGTATACTATTATGGTATGCCCCATCAAGAGGGCACAGTGGGGCAGGAAGCCTCACTCTGTCTCCTTTGGGTCCACGGTCACCATCACTGCCTGGCTCCCCCTGTACAGACGAGATGTCAGATCAGATCAGACTCTAGTGTTACCATAAGGCATGGGTCACAAACTGACCCCACACTGACCTTAGCACCCTTGAGTCCAGGGGGTCCTTGTTCTCTAGAGGGTCCAGGACCTGCCTCATCAATGGCCACCTAAAAGTACAAAATAACGGAGGGAAGATGAGCCTGTCATACTGGTGTGAAGGGATCAGTACAGGTCCCAGGATAACATAAATTACGGGGTTGAAGATACTACATGGAGTTTCTGGGGCCCAATCTCAGGGTAGCATCATCACCATCACAGGCTGGGTGATCACCTTGGGGCCAGGGGGGCCAGGTGGTCCAGGGAGGCCAGGAAGGCCATCTCTGCCCTGCAGAAGAAAAGAAAATGGGAGGTTGTATGGGCCAGCTCAGACTCCAGGAAGGCCTGCTTCAGGGTGCGCCCCCCAGCAAACACCTGTTCTCCACGGTCTCCTTTCTCTCCGCGTTCGCCCTGCATACAAAGAGCAGGGTGAGACCAACATCAGTGGAGAGGCCAGTTTCTCTAACCTTCCCCTGGCCCTCCTGGTCAGCCCCAGGCTCACCCTCTCTCCTGGCCTTCCTGCCTCCCCGGCACCACCAGCCCGGCCTGGGAGTCCAGGAATGCCAGGCTTTCCAGGTTCTCCAGCAAGGCCAGGTGGTCCAGGTGGGCCCCTCTCCCCGAGGGCCAAGCCAGGAGGTCCCTGCGGGCCAGGGTCTCCACGATCTCCCTTCAGCCCGCGTTCTCCAGGAAAGCCAATGGAGCCCTGTGGGAAGAGATGGGTGAATGCTGCGGCTGTAAGATCATGCCCTCCGCCAAGCCTAGCCTCTGAGCAGCCAGCAGCCACTTACCTCCTTGCCCGGAGGGCCTCGCTCACCAGGGTCCCCCTTGGGGCCAGGTCTCCGCTCAGGCACGGGCAGGAAGCTGCCAGAACTCTCACCCCAGGTCTCCACAATGTCCCGCAAGGCCGACACCTGAGGAACAGTGAGGGCACAGAGGAGCAGGGCCTGTGGCTGCCCCAGCTCATCCACAGGGCCCTGTGGCCTCTGCTTGTCTCACAGGGCCCCGCTTGACCCCACCTCCGTTCCTAAACAACCTACCTTGATGCCAACAGTTTCCAGCAGCCTCTCTGCATTCTGGGGACACAAAGATGGTAAACAGCTATCCATGCAAGAGAAGGCCCCGCCTCCTGCCCTACATTGTCACCTAAGTCTCTACCCCTCTTGCCCTCTGTGGAGGTCGGGTGTGAGGCCACCGGAAGCCTCTTTGGCATTTCTCCACCACCCATGCTTCCTTGAATGGAAGCTACAGGAGCCCCAGTGGACAAGGGCCGGAGCACAGAGGGCAGAACACAGAGTCCTTCAGCAATGGAAAGTGAGAGGGAAGTGGCCGCTAAGGTATGCGGACAGGGGTCAAGGGCCAGCCCTGGCTCACCGGCAAGCTCCCAGGTTCTCCGCGGAGGCCACGTTCTCCAGGAAGGCCCTAGGGACAAGAAACTGGCGACTGGAACCCAGCCTGTGGGGTGTGTGAACATCTAGGGCGAGGGCAGAGCTACATGTCAGATGAAAAAGGTCGGAGCCTCACCTGCTCCCCTTTGGACCCGGTCTCTCCACGGTCACCCTGGAACAAAGAATGATCAAGGTGGGACATGGCTCCCAACCCTGCCCTGCGTGCCCTTATCACAGTCTACTCAACACAGGTACACATGCTCACCTTGGGACCTGCACTTCCTGGGACACCAGGGAAACCCTGAAATATGATTGAACATAAAGGAGTCACATTGGAACCCAGGAAACATAATGGGCTATTGATCCCAAGTCCTAAATTTACCCTAGGCACTCACCTGGCCAGGAGGACCGACCTGCCCTGGGAGACCCGGAGGACCCTGGAGTCCAGGATTACCAGGAGCTCCACGTTCACCCTTGGGACCATCAGGACCCTGTGGAGCATACGGTCAGCATCAAGGGCCCCAGGGAAGAGTGGAACCATATCTCTTACAGGGTCATGATCAGGGATCACAGAATATAAAAACTCAAGCACTCACTTCTCTTCCAGGGGCACCAGAATCTCCCTTTTCCCCCTAAGGAAGACAGGGGTTTTTAGACATGATCCAATTTGAGGCCACAGCATCCTCCAAAGGAGGGGCTTACCTTCCTTCCATCCTCTCCAGGGTCTCCAGGCTCTCCCTGTGGGCAGAATATTCCATAAGCCTAAATGGTCTGGCTTTGAGACTGTCTGTATAGATTTCAGATGACCGTAACGGAATCTTCATGGCTATGTGTCTTTGTTTTGTTTTGTTTTTTGTTTTGTTTTTCAAGCAAGGGTTTCTCTGTGTAGCCCTGGCTGTCCTAGAACTCGCTCTATAGACCAAGCTGGCCTCAAACTCACAGAGATCCATCCATGGGTACGCCTATGTGTGTCTGCATTCATATACACATGTCCATGGGTATGCCTACATGTGTCTGCATTCATGTACACATGTCCATGGGTATGCCTACATGTATCTGCATTCATGTACACATGTCCATGGATACGCCTACATGTGTCTGCATCCATGTACACATGTCCATGGGTACGCCTATGTGTGTCTGCATCCATGTACACATGTCCATGGGTACGCCGATGTGTGTCTGCATCCATGTACACATGTCCATGGGTACGCCGATGTGTGTCTGCATCCATGTACACATGTCCATGGGTACGCCTATGTGTGTCTGCATCTGTGTACACATGTCCATGGGTACGCCTACATGTGTCTGCATCCATGTACACATGTCCATGGGTACGCCTACATGTGTCTGCATTCATGTACACACTCTTCCTTTAGTTCTCTGTATGTAACTCCACATCCATGCAGACACAGTAAGTGCCCTTGTTTTATAGTGCACATATCCACATGTGTCCTAGCAGGTATATAGAGGGCTTTGTATGTCCTAGAAGGTGACTGTCTGTCTGCGGATCATGGCCTGTATCTGAGCATGAGTTTATAGACGTACACTCAGCTTCCCAGTTCCTTAGAAACTGTATGTTTTGGCATGTGTCTGCAAGTCTTACATGTATTTCAACATAAATGGTCAGATGTATGTTGGTGACCGTTGCTATAAACACGTCACCAGCAGGTCCTCAGACATGTCACGGCATAGCTTCGGGACTTCGTCTCACTGCACCTTTGTCTCAGTGGAGTGTCAAATGTGAACATGTCTCCACACATCTGTTGCTCTCAACCTGTTTGTGACTCTTTGACTGGACAGGTGGCTGTGCCTTATCTTGTCACGCACTGGCCCTTCTGAGCTCATACACACCTAACTCACTGTGTCTGCAAGGCTGCCCACGTGTGCGCGAGGACACACTTCAGATGCATGGTCACATTGGGGTTGTATTTGGTGCTGGTGCGTGTCTACACATGTCAGTACATGTTTCATGTATTGTCCGTGTTTCTGGGCTATGTGAACATGCTGGCCTCTCTTGGCAGGTATGGAAACATTGTCTTAGACACACTCACTCACGTTTTTCCCAGTCAGGCCCGGTTTGCCATCCTCGCCTGCCTTTCCCTGTGGGAACAGTGTTGGTCAGGTATCAGCGCTCAGGTGACAGCAGGAAAAGCTGGCGTGAAGCCTGGACTCACCGGTACTCCAGGAGCGCCAGGGGGACCAGGGGGGCCATGTTCTCCTCGAAGGCCTGGAAGCCCCTGGAAAAAATTCATAGCTAGGATTGAGAGGGTCTCTGAATATCATGTGGGACATGGCACCCCATGGTCTAGGAGGGCCCCCACGCAGAGACTCAGAGGTCTTATGGAAATCCCTTGAGGCCCAGATCTCATAAGTTAAGGGGATTCCAGCTTGATCCCTAATGAAGGGCCTGGAACCTTCAGGTCCTGTTAAAATGTGTAAGGCAGGTCAGCAGGGGACTCCAGCGACCTGCCGCCTAGGGATTGAGACCTCCTAACAAAGACCCAGCAGGACCAACTGGCCCTCTTCTCATTGACGTGAGACATGGATGGAGTTTCTACTGGACCTCCAGCCACCCTCCATCCTGACATCTCCCCAAACTTACATCTCTCCCAGGGTCCCCAGCTTTGCCTGAAGCACCCTAAGAAGAGATTCAAAGTTAGGCGCATGGATGAGAGTCCCCGCCCACTGGCAGGACAATAGTTCCCGTGAACCCAAGGCCTCATAATGGTGATATGCCCCACACTGGAAAGCTCTGAGAGGAAATACAGAAAAGAGCTGGTGCCAGAGCTCAAGGCCAGGACCAACCAAACGAAGTGAAGGGGTCCAAGAGTGGGACAGCCGGTACTCACATGTGGCCCTGGGGGGCCAGCTGCCCCTGGTTTCCCATCCACCCCACTCCGGCCATCCAGCCCTGGAGGGCCCCGATCACCCTGAAGAAAACAGAGCGGCAGGAAGCCTTGAAGGCCAGGATGGCTCTGAGAGGCAGCTCACCCTCCGGAAACTGGTGATATCGTCTGACCTTGTCCCCTGCAGGGCCTCGGACGCCTGGGTCTCCCTGGAGGGAACAAGGTCGGGTAAGAGGCGATGCCAAGATGGTGATGCAGGTTTAGGGGCAAAGCACATACGCACCTGTGGGCCGGGGGGTCCCCGAAGCCCATCCATGCCCTGAGGACAAAGGAAGGAATCATCAGAGTGGGGTTTTCCGGGACTGCAGCCCTCACAAGACCCGACATACTTACCCTCTCTCCAGAGGCTCCAGGGGGGCCAGGGTCACCCTTGGGTCCTCGAGGACCTTCCTGCCCAGGTTCTCCCTGTGGCAGAGAGAGGCTTACACTAAGCGCACTTGAGCAGGCCCTGTTCCCAAGGGCCAGCGGACCATTCCCAGACTTGCAGCCTCACTTTACCCACAGACTCCAGTACCTTGTCTCGGGGTCCAATTCCTGCATCCACCTGTAGGGGAATGGTCGGTTAGAACACCTCAAGAGGAGATCTGAGGCTAGAGGGGGAAATGGGGACCGCGAGGGGCCATGGAGATCAACAGAGGGGTCAGGGACTGTGAGGGGAGTGGATGAGGTGAGAGGCTACGAGAGTCAGCAGGGGCAGGGAGAGGACAGGGGACACGGCCTAGCTCAACACCTACCAGCCGTCCAGGGGGACCTGGGGGGCCCTGGGAAAAGAGATTACAAGTGTCAATAGGAGTCATGAGGTTACCCGGATGTCAAAGTTCATAGTTGCCCCAGGTTCAACACTGACCCCCAATTCACTAAAGCACCCCAATACCCTAGAGGGCAGCTAGGTCTGGAAGGAGCCGCCACTGCTTCCTCTGATAACTTCCAGTCCCCTTGCATGGACAATGGCCACGTGGCAGCCCACACGAGCCCAGGACTAGGACCACTCACCGGCTCTCCACGGTCACCCTTGGGTCCAGATGGTCCAGGGCTGCCCTGCAGAAGGCCAGGGGGTCAGTCACTCAGGGCAGACAGCAATTGGGGGGGGGATTTAGAAGTACCCTGAGGGCTCGTGGGGTTCTGCTGGCCTTTGGGAAGTCCTCCCAAGAGACAAAGGAGGTGAGGACTGGAGGTGAGCGCTGGAAGGTTGGGGTGGGAACTGGATGGATGGGTTGAGGCTGAAGTCAAGGATAAGGGGTCAGAGGCTGTGACTCACATTCCGTCCATCTTCTCCAGGGTCTCCCTGATCGCCTTTCTCACCCACAGGCCCCCGGACCCCGGGTGCCCCCTGAGAAGAGCAGCTGGTTTGAGGTGGACTCTTCTGGGATTTGCAGGTTTTCCCATAAGCTGCCCTGCCTATGTTCCCATCACCCCACCCCTCCCTGTGGGTTCTCCTCTCTCATCTCATCCTTCCCAGAATCTCTTGCCACCTCCATGTCTAAGTCTCCTCCTCCCTCTTGCTTTGAGCCCCGCACTTCTCCGACACTCACCCGGAGGCCACGCTCGCCTGCTTTTCCAGGCAAACCTGGGTCACCCTGGTGATGGAGAGGAAAGTCACTCTGTGCGGGTGGGTGAGGATCTAACTGACTTAGTAAGCACGGACAGAGATGGCTTGGACACTGACTGGACAGGAACCATGGGATGGACAAAATGATCTGCTAGGGACCCAAGGTCCTTGTTCACAGTTCAAGGGTCATAGTTCAAGGGTAAAGCCGCAGTAGAGAGGAGTCTCACCGGGGGACCCTCGTCGCCTTTCTCTCCAGCTTCACCCTATGAGAGTGAGAGTCAGTCTTGGTACCAAGACCCCAGTGACCCATGCAAACACCCATACTCCCTCTCCCCTCCAGTCTCTCACATCTCTTCCTCGGGGGCCAATAGGTCCTGGGGGGCCAGGTCGCCCAGGATCTCCCTTCTCTCCAGGAGGCCCCGAGTCACCCTGTCAGGAAGACAAGAAAGAAAGGTGATGGAGGACTCAGGCAACAGGCAGCCTTTGAGGGGGGACTCCAGAAACCCTGGGGTCATCCAAGGGTACAGACACTTACTGTGGGTCCTGCTCTGCCAGTGAGGCCTACGGGACCCTGGGAGAGCAGGAAGGGTGACAGGGCTTAGCCAGAGTTCCAGGTACCGTTCCCTCCACCCTCTGTTACACGCCCCACCCCCACATTTATTCACCCGGTCTCCAGGGTCTCCTTTGGGGCCAGGGTCTCCAGGAAGACCCAACCCGGGTGGGCCCTGCAGATGGAATGATCAGAATTCAGATGTGTATAACCTCCAGCTGTGCCTGCCCCCCCCCACTCCCCTCACTCACTTGTTCCCCTCTGAGTCCAGCCGCTCCTCTCGGCCCAGGGAGCCCAGCATCTCCCTAAAGGTGACAGAGAGTATCAGTGTTAGTACCAGGCTGCAGGTATCCCCACAACCCAACACTCATGCTGCAAGCCTTGTGACCTCCAGGTGGGACCCAAGACAGACCCTGTGACCTTGACCTCGCCCTTTAACAACCTCCAGATGTACCTTTTCTCCTTTGGCTCCAGCACCACCAGGACCCTGAAAAAACAAACAGGACAGGTACAGCTCAGCCTTGTCTAGGGATCTTAGGGTCCGTCTGCATGGGGGCGGAGACGTATGGAGCTAATGTCGCAGAGCTCAGTCTCGGCCTGTAGGTCACAGGCCCACTGACAAGAACAAGGTAAGGGATCCACGGTGGACTGACACCGTGTTCATGACTGCAGAGTGGTCACAGGTCACAGGGGCACAGCTCGAGGGCTGAAGGCAGATCCCAGCATAAGGGGACCACACAGCCGAGTCCTCCCAGGGTCGAGGCTGTGAGTCACAGCCCTGAGCAGCAGCCACTGTGTTACGGCTCCAGGACTGTGCTGGCCTCTCAGGACCCCCTCTGTCCCTCACTCACCACTGCAGGATCCCCAGGGCGACCAGGCTCTCCCTGCGGAGAGAGGACAGGGACAGAGACAGAGACAGGTCAAAAGGTCACCTAGGAACCCAAAGTCCAAGTGTCCCACCTGCCACATCCCTGCCTGCTGCCAGGAAGTGTGACATCCAGCCCATAGCCTACCTTTTCTCCTCTGCGGCCGGCGGGTCCTGGTGGCCCCTGAATATGGAGAAATTGTAAATCCAAACAGGGAGAGGGACACAGGAAAGCCCCGTTCCTGATCCCCCAGCACAGTCACAGACTCACCTCAAGACCTTCCACTCCCGGATGTCCAGCAACCCCGGGGAGCCCCTGGGGAAGAGGAACAGAGGTGCTGCTCCAGGTGGTCAGGGGCAGGTTAGAAAGGGGTCACAGGGGACTGGGATTGGGGTGGGAAAGAGTCGAATTCGGCAAAAGACAGAGATCAGTGCAGCGAAAGCCAAGGGTAGTTTACCCAAGTCAGAAAATTCAAAGCTGGATGGGTCCCTGGGGCTGAGGGCGTGAGCCTGCATCCCTAAGGACTAGGTGTCATGGGCTGATGGATAGAGCGGATCAAGAGCAAGAAATCAGAACTAGAAAGAGTCTACAAGTCAGCTGTCACTGACGGAGCTCAAAGGGCTTACCTGGGATCCCACTGGACCAGGTGGTCCGCGTTCACCCTGACAGAACAGAAGAGGTCAGAACTGAGCACGGACCCAGATCCTCCCAAGGCCCCCAGGGTGCACATACCTTTTCTCCAGGCTCACCCGGGGTCCCTGTCTGTCCCCGGTCACCCTATGGAGAGAAGAGAGGGACTCTCAGACAATACCAAATAAATTATATTGATCTCCAACTACTAAAACCACAGCCTTTGAGCTCTCCAGACCCATATCTCCTAACCCTCCTGCCTCTGTGACACGGTGGGAGGGTCCCAGACTGTAACACATCACATCTGAACCCACTTCCTGTCACGGTTGGTACTTACTTTGGGCCCAGTAATTCCAGGAGCTCCCCGTAGGCCCTGAAAAGGACGAGGGGGGAGTTCCGAGACTTGGGTTAGAGCATAAGGATGAAATGGGAGTTGATGGTTGAGGGCAGAAACTGGAGCTGACTCACCGGTTCACCTGGGGCCCCAGGTTGTCCTGGAAGGCCGGGGGCTCCATCCTCACAGTCACCCTGAAGGAGAAACAAATGACAGGAAGACCCAGGAGAGGCCCCGTGTGTGGACCACCAAGAGGTCAGGCTCCCACCTTCTCTCCCTTCTCTCCAGTGCGACCAGCTGGGCCTTGGGGTCCAGGGCTTCCAGGAAGACCCTACAGGGAAGCAAACAAACACATAAGCCAAAAACCAGGAAGCCCAGCACTCAGCCACTTCCCCAACAGAACCCCAAGGCCTCCTCACTGGAAGTCCAGGCTCGCCTTGTCCAGCGCCACCAATCCCTGGTCCTGGGGGACCCTGAGGAAGGACAGTGGGTCAAGGGACGGCCATGAGACTCAGACCCCAAGCCATCCCCAGAGTACCTGGCCCCTCACTTACCCGTTCCCCACGATCACCTTTGTCACCCTGGAAGACAAACATGACCCCATGACTACAGACCACACCCATCCTCCCCAAGACACGAGGAGAGTTACTCGGTCAAATTCGATTATAAAAATAATGGGGGCCGGGTGTGGTGGCGCACGCCTTTAACCCCAGCACTTGGGAGGCAGGAGGATCTCTGTGCTTTCGTGGTCCTGGCACTATGTGCCAGCCTCGTCTACGTAGTGAGTTCCAGGCCGGCCAAGGCTACATAGAGAGACCCTGTCTCAAAACCTCCCACTCCCCCAAAAAAGAATAACGGGGAACTGAGGAGTGAGAGTTCAAGGCCAGAAGTGCTAAGCGTTATATGGGCTCCAGAGGGGTCACCAAGTCTCTGGATCCCATGGCATTCATAAGACTATTTGGGGATCATGCTGTCACCTTCACTGATGTTCCAGGAATCCCTGGGGCACCACGGGGTCCTGGTTCCCCCAAAGGGCCACGAGGTCCAGCGGGGCCCTGATAGAGGAGACAACACAGAATACCTCACTGTCACCTCCATCTGGTCTCCCACTTCCATAGCTCTGCAGTCACACCTCTTGGGACTTACCGAAGGTCCAGGGTCTCCTTTCTTTCCAGGAAGCCCTGGCTCTTTACCTCCATTGACTTTCCCAGGCTCCCCCTGTGTGGAGCAGGGGGATGTTCTCAGGGTAGGGGGGTGGAAGAACCCCCAGAGGTGACCCAGATCTTCCTTAGCGTGCTTCAGGCCTCGTACAGGGCCCGGCCTGGGGCACCCCTGCTCCTGTATGGAACACCCTGGCCCTTCTCCCTTTCCCTTCCACTTACCGGCTCCCCCTTTGGGCCTCGAGGCCCTCGCTCTCCCTGAGGACAAAGCAGAGGAGAGGGAGAACTTAGATCAGATGAGTCTCAGGGTGGTCCTCACGATCCATGGCTGATGGCAGCCTCAGGCTCTCCGCCCTTTAGAAAGAACCCTACAAGGCACTAGAAAAGCAGAGAACTTACCGGTTCCCCACGAGGGCCGGGCCACCCCGGGGAGCCCTGGAAATGGAAGTCAAAGACAGAACAGTCAAAACCATAGCGCCCATTCCAGGAATCCCCCTGTGACCATCCAAGGCAAGACTGGCTCACCTTAGTGCCAGGAGACCCAGGAACACCAGCAAGGCCGGGACTGCCTGGAGGCCCTTCTGGGCCAGGAAAGCCCTAGAAGAGCCAAGAGGTCAGAGCAGGGAAAGGTCCTCCCCCAGTGTCCTGGTCTACATCAAGAGCCCTATTCTATCAACCATGGCTCCAACCCTCAGGCTCCCAAGTGTTACCAGAGGTGGGCAGAGGGGCGGAGAAGTGGTGTTACCAAACTGAGCGGAGCCTAATCCCAGGCAGTCAAGAGGCAGAGGCCCAGCCTCCCAGGACATCTCGAAGCCCCTTTACCCTCTCCACTCCAGAACCTCCGCCTAACCTGGCGGCTTCGAAGAATATTCTGTGGGCATTTCTTTATTTACGTGCTGTACAGTCTAGGTTAGCCGCAAAGTTGTGGCTCCTCTTGCCTCTGCTTCTTGGGTGCTAAGTGTACGTGCCCAGCTCCTCCTGTGGCTCTGCCTCCGCTTCTTCCCCTTTCTCTACCCGCTCTGAGAACACTAGCAGGAGGCACCCTAGAGACGGTCCATGACCTCCACACTCACCCTCTCGCCTTTTGCCTGGCTACTTCCAGGGGGGCCCTGTGGGCCGGGAGCACCCGTCCTGCCCTGAGTGAGGAGAGCCGGTTAGGAGGCCGTAATCCAGTTAGGGTAGGGGCGGGTGTGGAGAGACACTCACCGGGAGACCAGGGGGACCAGGAGGTCCAGCTTGTCCTTGCAGTCCCTAGAAGGGGTGGCCAGTGAGTCCTGTGCGGTCAACCAACGCTGCCCCACTGATTCCCAGTCTGCTTGCCTCCACAGGGTTGCTTACCGTCACTCCAGGCTCCCCCTTCTGACCCTAGGCAAAGACATGTCAGGGGAGGGTAAGAATACCCAGCCTTAGATGTGGCCTTTGCCCACTCACTCATTCAGGCCTGGCCACTTACCTTTGGACAATGCACAGCACAGGGCTCCGGTTGTGGCTGCGGACAAAGAGGCTCTTTGAGATCAGGAAGCTCTCCTAAGAGAACCCCTAGGTCCCCTGTCCACCATCAGTCCTCAGAGGCCTTGTCCAAACCTGTGTGGTCACAGCTGCCTGACACAGGGCTATTGCCAGATCACTGGTTGCTCGGTCCAAGCTTGGGCCATTATCCATGGCAAAGAAGTTCTGGACGGGGTCCAGGCCTGGTGCCAAGCGTCGAAGCTGCTCTGGGTCAGCGCCCGCCAAGCCCAATATCATCACCTTGACCCCTAAGAAGAGATCCAGCAACCTACATGACAATCTCACTGGGGCCGCCCCTACTCCGAGGCCCCATTCCATCAGCCCCACAGCTCACCAGAAGCCTGGACCTCACGAATGGGGCTAAATATGTCCCCTCTCAGTGGCTCGTCCACTAATAGGACCATTATCCCTGGCACTTGATGACGGCGACCAGGAGCGTTGGGTGCCAAGAGGTGGCTATGAGCTGTGATCACAGCTGTGCCTGGGAAGAAGAGTGTGTCAGAACCCCGAGATACTGAGCTCCTGATGGGGAAGCCCCAGGAGTCCATGACCTTTGCGGCACTTGCCTAGGTTGTTTCCACTTGGGTCTACATACGGGATGTCCCGGATCTTTTGCAAGATGATGCCAAGATCGTGGGAACTATTCAGTGGGAACAATGGGGAGGGCCGGTGACTGTAGGTCAGCAGGCCAACCTGGGTGGGAGCAGACATAGAAAGAACATGGAGGGAATGACGAGCAGGACAGGGGTACTCAGAGTCTGGAGAAAAAGACATGGGAGGTATAACCAATCCAGAATCGCTAATGAGGGGGTCCATAATGATGGTAGGATAGGGAGTCATCCAGCGGGTGAGGTGATCAGGAGCCTGAACCCCCAGAGGGATGGAGAATTGTTGACTGGTGAGGAGCCTGCAAAGGGGAGGAAGGAGGGACAGGGACGGGTGGAGTCTGACTGTCTTTAGAGTCAAACCTGAGCAGCGTGTGGACCAAGAGGCCCGAGTGCAGACACCAGCCTCTCCAGGACCCTCCTTACAGCCTCTGCATTGTGAGCATTGTCTCGAGTGGTATGCAACAGGAACACCACATCCATCTGGCCATGGGGACACACTGAACAAAAGAACTGAGTGACTTGCATCATTAGCCATGACACGATCCCCTCAGGCTTCCCCCACTGTTCCTTCCATACCTGGCTTTTGTGTGACAGAGACCTCAGGACCTCGTACACCCCTCTGGATAGGTGCCAGAGAGAAGACATAGGAAATGCCAGGTTCTAACCCTGTCACCCTGTGGGAGCTTGAGATCCCTGGCAGCGTCTGTGGAGCCCCAGGCACTGCTGCAGAGGCAAATTTGGTTGAACAGGAGCTTCTCTGTGTGGCCCAATCACCACCCACCGACTCTGGCCTTCCCCTCACCCTGGCCAGTTCCTCCCAGTGGCCTCCAGGACAAGATGTAGCTGGAAGCCTCAGGCACTGGGGTCCAGGCCAAAGTCACTGAGTCAATAGAGGTGTCCACCACACGTAGTTCAGTGCTCAGGACACGAGAGGGCTCTGAAAGGGGAATCAGAGACAAAAGGATCAGAGGCTGGATGAAAAGAGCAAGAGAGAGCGAGGAGATCCTGGAGCCGGCTCACTCTAGTGAAGCATCATGGGAGATCACGCTGGAATCTCCGCCAGGGCCTTAGGGGAAGGGCTACAGGAGTCTAGAGGCAGGAAATTAGGATAAATCATCAATGAGGGTGTAGGAGGCCAGCTCCCACCTTTTAAAGGGTTCCTATGAGGAGGAGAGAGGACTAAGAAACTTTTAGATAGAAAGAGAACAGAGAGGAGACAGACAGAAACACAGGATAGCTTCGGAAGGACCCGGATCAAAATCCACCCGTCCCTTCTGTTTCTTCGAGGGGCTTTTTATAACAAGGCCAAGGGGCGGGGCAAAAGACCTCCCCTTGCTAGATCAGAGCACACTGCACAGCCAAGTGCTGCCCCTTCCAAACACCTGGCGGTCCAGCCATCCCCGTCTGCAGCCCTGCTGAGTAAAGCAAGTTCAGATCTCACTAGAAACCTCTGTGGGTCTCCACATGAGGGCAAGTGCACACCAGAGGCCAGTGAGAGCTCTGGGGAGGCTCACCAGTGTGTGCCGACACCTTCCTAGGGGGTCCTTCTCCAGTCTGCCCCAGGACACTCAGCCACACATGGTATAGTGTTGCTGGCTCCAGTCCATCCAGGCTGTAGCTGTTAGACTCAGGTCTCAAGGTTAGGGACTGTTCCTGGCCACCTAAGACAAGTATGAGAGTAAAGACCAGGACTATGAGGAGGGTGGAGTCTAACAATGGTAGATGCACCCACCTGACTCCCACCAACCACACCGACCATTGCTGATCAGTTTCACCCTCCTGGTGGACCTTCCTCACTCATCTTTATCCTGTCCTCTTCATTGACCCTACCAGATGCACGCCCTCAAGGCTGATTAGTCCCACCCACCTCGTTGACTAGGCCCTTGCTGGCTGTGATCCTGCAGACCTGCCCCCTGCTCCGTCCACCAACACTGATGACTCCGCCAACTGGCCCTCTCCCTTCTGGTCCCATCTATTGGTCCCACTAGGGCACCTCTCACCCTCAGGTTGCCAGTGCAGACGGTAGCCCAGCGCTCCGGGTACCCGCTCCCAGCGCAGCCTCAAGGAGTGTTCTCCACGCTGCACTACTTGAAGAGTCTCCAGAGATGTCGGAGCCTCGGGCGCTTCAGGAAAAGCACAATGGTCAGGGAAGCTTTGCCCCATAGGCCGCACCAATCCCAAGGGCTACATTTTTTCCCCCAAGACTTTACCCACACAGGTTCACTCTAAATCCTTGATCCCTTCTCCAATCCCGCACAAAGTCCAGCCTCATAAGCCCCATCCCTTGGACGTAAGCCCCAATCCGAGACTCCAGCCCCAAATGCTCCTACGTGTGGTGACGACAATGGAGACCGGTGCACCCTCTCGGTCCCCAACAAGTGCTGTCACTCTCACTGAGTAGCTGACCCCGCCTTCGAGACCTCGGATCTCTGCAGAGTCCTTGTTTCCTGGGAGTATCTGGTGTCTCATAGGGCCACCTGGGCGGGCCAGTGAAGAGTAAGGGTTAGGATAACCAGAGAGGGCAGTTATAGCTGGGAAGGACAAGGACAGGGCCACGGAGCCATACCTTCACTCCGTCCCCACGCCATCTGTAGGCTGTGGCTCCCGGGACTCCTACCCAAGTGACCCGTAGAACATCACTGGAAGCATTAAGGATCTGCAGTTTTGACACACTGCCCACGGGCTCGGGGGCTAGGGACAAAGGCAAGGTGAAAGTCAGGGGCCACTGGCATCCAGCAGGGACAGGAGTGGTGGCAGACGTGGGTGATGGAGGCTAGGCGAGGGTGGTGCAGCCAGGTCAGCGGAGGGAAGGTGAAGAGTGCCGAGGTCAGCGTTTCAAAGCGGGAAGCATGGCATGGCCGAGGTCACCACCACCACGGGTAGACACTCAGTCGCCCTGAGTGGTTCAACCCGGACAGGAAAGTCACTGAGCAGCAATGGAGTGGGCAGTTAGAGCAGTCAGAAATACACAGCAGGGTGGGCCAGCCAATGAGGCGTGAGAACAGCTGGCCAGGGTCCACTCACCAGTCCTCACAACCACAGAGGCAGGGGCCCCATCCACACCAGCTACATGGGTTCTCACACGCACGGTATACTCCGTGTCTGGCTCCAGCCCATCGATTTCAGCCACTGTGGCTTCCCCAGAAACCAACTGAGATTTCTCTGGACCTGGGATTGGGGACAGAGGTAACACTAGGACTTGCCAAGCTACCAGTGCTCCACATGGACCCCCAAAGAATCTCCATCCTCCATTCTACTCAGAACTGCCTCTCAGGCCCCCCTTAAATCCCTGCGTCCTACCGTGGCCTGAGTGCCAGGAAACCCTGTATCCTGTGGCCCCAGGAACCCCGGTCCAGGCAATGCTGATAGACGAGCTGCCGGCCTGAGTCAGGTGGACTCTCCTCACCGGGCCCAGGGCATCTGGAGAGGGAGACAGTGAGGAGTCCGGTAAGGTAGGCAGGCGGTCTGATGGGAGAAGAGGGGGAGCTATCTGGTAAGGGGAGGCTGTGAGTGTTTAAAGAGGCAGGAATCTCACAAAGGAGGCAGTGGAGGTTTTGACAAAAGGTGCCCTAGGAAGGCTGAGCTGGCAGTCTGCGCCATCTGAAAGACAAGGTCTGACAGAAAGGAGTCTGTGGAAGCTTTCGGAGTCAGGGAGGGCAAAGGACGAGTGACGTCTAAGGAGAGCTGGGTCCAGGAAAAGAGGAGGAGGAGGAAGAGGAGGAGGAGGGAGAGGAGGAAGAGAAGGAGAGAGAGGAAGAGGAAGCGGTGGGTTCTGAGGGACGGGCAGCAGGAACAGGAACAAAGCAGTGGGAGCTGGGGTGAGCTACAGGTGAACATGAAGCAGAAGGATGGAGGAGGAACGGGGCTGGAATGGCACTCTCAAGGCAGAAGCAGTGGAGATGTGAGCGATAAAAAGGGCTATAGAAGTCTGAAGAGACACTGGAGGCAAAGAACCAAGGGACTGCGTCAGGCTCTGACCAGTTCGAGCCACGATGACCGCAGGGGGGCCCTCCTCTCTCCCTCGAAGTGCTGACACAGCCACGTGATAAGACGTTCCAGGCTGCAGCCCCAGGATGTCTGTGGCAGTAGAGTCCGGGGTCACTGTCTGGCTGGACTCTGGACCTAGGAGCAGAGAGAAATGATGGCCTGGTTTCTGGCTGTTCTTCACCCTCCACACTCTGATGCCTTCTCTCAGCAGTCCACACACTGCTCACTGACCACTGCCCGTCCTCCAGCTAATCCGAAATCCACTGGCTCCAGGGACGGGTCCCCAGGCCACTCTGATTCTCGTGGCGTCTGATGCCACAACCCGCAGTCCTGGAACAGTAAGCTGGGTTTCTGGATCTGGGGATTAAAGACAAGGGTGAAGAGTCAAGATGAGGATAGGAGCAAGTCAATCACCATTCCCTGTAAGTCTCCCAAGGTGCTCACCTCTGCGGATGGTGAGGACGCTGGCGTCACCCTCGTGAGTGCCCACTCGGGCAGACACCCGCACTGTGTAGCCAATCCCAGCTCGAACATCATCTAAGTCAAAGGCTGTCTGACTGCCAGGAAGCAACAGGGTCCGCTCAACCCCTGAGAGAAGGCAGATCGGGCAGGCAGGGGTCAGTACCACACAGGAATATAGAACAGCAGTCCGTGATGGGCAAGGATGCAAGACCAAGATCTCATGGGAGATGGAAAATTGGAGGGTGAGGGGCAGTGAGAGATGAAAACAAAGATAAAAGGATGTGGGTTAAAGGGACCAGTCCTGGAGACGACACAGGATAACTGGGGTCACTGTGGAGACACTGGATATTGGGGTCAGGGGACAGAGACATGGGATATAGTATGAGGAGAGTCCGAGACAGTGGGACAAGTTGACATGGGATGACAGAGGTGAGTGCTGGATGAAGTCATGACATGAGAGATTAGTCTTAGAGGACTCTTAGTGGGGAGGCAGTGGGAATGTCAGGGATTTGGGGGGACATGGAAGTCTGAGACACTCTAGGCAAAGAATCGAGAGACTGTGACAGATTCTGTCCAGTTCAAGCCACAACTAGCTCGACCAGAGGGGGGCCCTCTTCTCCCACTTGAGAAGGACCACAGAAGGGAGGGTCACCGAGCTTGTGGCAGAGAAGGATGAGCCATGGCAGGGGTGTGGGTGGAGTGGAGACAGACAGCTGAAGAGACGGGCTGGGGTAGAGGAGAGGCAGACCCTGCGGCAGTTCTGGGGTTGACCGTTCTCAGGGTGTAGATGGGCAAAGAGACAGAGGGGTCTGTAGGAACCCAGCAGGGGCAGTGTGAGGGTGCTGCAGGCTGGGTCTCTGGTATGAGGCGACTTTTCCCGCTGCTTCGGCCTTACCCTGGGTGCTACGCATGGTGACGCGGTACTCAGTGGCCCTGGGACGGGGTTCCAAGACACTCGCACGCGCTGCCCCGGCAGTTCTATGGCTTGTAAATTCATCACCTCACTGGCCGGCCGCTCTGGCCCTGTGCGAGAGGAGACTGTAAGGCTGACTGGAGTCGCTAGGCTCTCCCACTCACCTAGACCCGCAGAGTCCTTACCAGTAGGAACCACGGTTGCAGGAGTGGCCACCTCCCGGCCCTCCAGCAGAGTGTAGAGCGTGAGGCGATACTCAGTGCCGGGCTGCAACCCATCCAACTGGTGGCGGGTCACATCAGAGGGCAGCACCACTTTCTGTGGTGGTTCCAAGCCTGCAAGACGGCAGGGTCGGCTTAGCTGAAGCCAAGCCCCAAACCCTGCCCGCCCAGCTCTCCGCTTGCACTGACCACCCTCACGACGCCACTCCAACCGGTAGCCACGGGCCTCCGGCACCAAGTTCCAGGACAGGAGGATGGATGTGGGGCTTAGGATGACAGCGTTCAGGGTCTGCTCAACCGAGGGATCTGCTCAGGGCACATGGGTATCAGTGGCCTCTGCACCCTGCCCTGCCTGCCCAGCCCAGCCTGAAGAGAGGACCCGGACTTCTCACCAGTGCGGGCAGTCAGAGAAGTGGGAGGTCCCACGCTGCGGCCAAATAGGGCGCTCACGGTCACCTCGTAGTCTGTGCCAGGCTCCAAGTGATGTAAAAACGCTGACCCCTGTCCAGGCTCACGTCCTGCTGTTGTGTCACCCCACCTGTATCGGGGCCACAGAGGGTTCAGTGGGCACTACAGATGCAGGACGCTATCATTTTTTCAGACCACGCCCCTCACTTACCACGAGGTCCCGCCATGCTACCCGGTAACCAGTGGCACCTGGCACTCTCCTCCAGGCCACCAGGAGGCTGTGGGATGTGATGTTCCGGATGCTCAGCTCCAGCCCTTCCTCGGCAGCTGGGGAAGGCCCCACCAGGGATTAGTAAAGCCATAAGTAGGAAGGGGTTTGGGGGCCTGGGTGCTTAGGAGAATGGGGTCAGAAGTTGACAGAATTGCTCACTGGTCCGAGCTGTCCCACTCACGGCCTCCCCGATGCTGTTGGCGTAGAGGGCAACCACGGTCACTTGGTATTCAGTTTGTGGCCGGAGACCTTGTAGTCGCATGCTGGTCTCACCGGCTGGGACGTTCACCTGCCCAGGGCCAGAGATCATCTCATATTGTCTGGTCAATCCCTAGCAGCTGCCAGTCACTGCCGACAATCCTTACCTCCTGTCGCTCACTTGGCAGTGGCTGTCCCAGCCCTGTCAGAGGGGTGTACTGAACCTTGTAGCCGGTCACAGGGCCACTAGCCGCTGTCCACTGTATTCGCAAGGATTGACTACTTGGCTCCGACAGCACCAGGTCCCGGGGCCCAGATGAAGTGCCATCCGCTGTGAATGGGGTTGGGGGCAGTATCAGGTCATCAGGAAAGAGGGTGGGGGTGAGGAGTACGTAAGTCAGCACTCCTAGGCTGGGGTTAGGATGGGGACCCTGGGCCAGGGTCCCCAGAGTGGGCAGGAACTTACGAGGCAGAGTCACAGGGACACCACCAGCAGTTGTACACACCCTCCGGGAAATGAGGGGCAATAGGGTCCTCAAGATGCTGAAGTCATTGACGAAGAAGAAGAAGTCACTGGTTGGCTGTGACGCAATCCGCTTCAGCTCCTCGGGGTCAGCATTCTTGATTCCTGAAGAGATTCCCAAACAGGGCTCAGTTACTTACACGTTCTCCGACTGGTCCCCACTCCAGCTGACCTCTCGCCTCAGCTAGGTTCTCACCCACGGCAAACAGCTTCACTCCCTGCCCCTTGAGTTTCTGGGCAGCTGTGTCCACTAAGTCTTGGGACTTCCCATCTGTGATCAGGATGCAGACCTGAGATAGACGACAAGATCAGTCAGGGATGCTTTGGACATTTATTTGGGGGTCACATTTGGAGGCATGGTAAGTTTAGGGAACACCTTGGGGATGCCAGGTCGTGTTAGATGGGGCAAGAAGACGTGGTCAGAAACATGGTGGAGAGCGGCCCCTGTACGGGTGTTTCCACCCTTGTAGCTGAGTTCCCGGATGGCACGGATGGTGTCACCTCCAGAGCCGAGTGCATCCAGACCAAATTCTGTTCTGAGGGGGAAAAACGGGGTAGCAAAAGAGAAGGATCATGATTTCTTCCAGCTCTGGCCCCTGGGATGAGACTTCTAGAAAGCGCCCTTGGTTCTGAGATCCCAGCCCCTCTGCCACCGAAGCGTCTACATTAGCAGATCCCTCGGGTGCTGCTCAGCATAGCAATGTTGCTGGACCTCAGCAGACCTTGAACTCTTGAGGTTCCCAGCCTAGGGGGGACAGGACATCTGGTTAGATAATCACAAGAGAAAGGTCCCCGTTGTAGGACAGTGGACACTAGCCAGACAGAAAGCCTTTCTGGTGAGCAGAGAGCTGAAGGGGTCAGAGAGCCCCGGCATGGAGATTCTGACCTGGATTCCCCATCTCTATCCAGATCAGAAAACAGAGTCATCCTGTCCATCCCCACCCCCGCCCCTCCAGGAAACTGCTTGGAAGTGTTTTAGGACAGGAACACTCTTCCGAGTTATCCCTACCTCTCTCCAGGGGAGGTCTTGGTTCTGGGCTTCCCAAAGCCCTTTTCTAGACTCTCTCCTATCTGAGGAAGGGGTCTTGGAACCCACGGTCCTGGCCCCAAGCCGGCTACTCACTGTGGGTCATCACTGTACTGCACTGTGGCAAATCGGACACCCTGCGCACTGGCTGCCCCTGAGAAAGGCAGTACCAGCCCCTCCAGGAATCCTCGCACTTCGCGGAAGTTGCTGCGGCCAATGGATGAAGAGCCATCGAGTAAGAACACGATGTCAGCGGCGTAAAGGCGCGTGCAGGTCACTGAAGCAGGGAGGAGAGATCATGACCTTTCCTAGGACTCCAGCCACCCTCCTGTGGGCACTGAAGTCCCCTGGGACTCGGGGACTGGATGGACAACAGGCCTCATCTGCCTATGCAAACAGCCAGGTAGGCGGGTGCCTGCTAGCCTTGGAGGAAGCCGCGGTGGGCTCAGAATAGAGCTTCTCAGGGAGGGCTGAAGCACCGTGGAGGAGGAGGTTGCAAGCAGGGGTGTAGCTCTGGGGCTGAAATCAGCTTCGGAGGGACTGTTGCCGCGTGGAAAAGGGCAGGGGATTCAGCATGCATCTAGGGAGCTAGAATTTGGGTGCCAACGGGCTAGGAGGCAATTTGGGGAGCCCAGTCTGGAATTCGGGGAGCCTGGAAAGAGTTAGACGCATCCATGAAGAGTTTGGAGGAATCCTCGAGGGGAAAGTGTCAGGGATAAAGTTTGAGTGGATGCATGCGTGACAGGGTACAGAGCCCCGGAAGGTGCCCACCTCTATCTCTGGGCTGGGCCCACACTCCGGGCGCCCCCACCAGGATCTCGGCAGCGCAGAGCGCAGCGACCAGGAGCCGCAGCCTCATCCTGGGTGACAGAAACCGTCAGGCAGGAACCTCACCTCTGTTCCTTGTCTCCTGAGCCTTTGGCGGGTGGAAACCCAGTCGTCGTCCCCCCTCCCCGTCCCCCAAGACCTAATCTTGCCTGCCCGTCAGCCTGCTCCCGCCGCAGCCGCAGCCAGTCCCAATCCCGCCGGCAAAGAGGAGAAAAGTCCCCGATCCCAGGAGGCGGAGCAGCAGGCGGGAACCAGGCGGCCCGCCCTCACTCCCCTCCCCAGAGGTCGCTTCCCCCACCCCACTTCTACCGGATTTAAGATATGACGCACTTAAGGCCCTCTCCCATGGCTTCTGGGAATCATCCAGGCTTTTTGACAGACGCTGTGAGAGCACCCCAATCACACTTAGGGTTATAGGTCTTGGCTGCTTTTTAGTCAGAGTGACCAATGAAGTCATTGCTGCTCTCTGAAATGTGGACAGGTCCCTGCAGACCATAGTGGTAGTAGCCCGATGGTCCGACATATTGCAGCTGGAGCTGACTCACCCCCAATCCGTGGGGGTGCCCAGACAAAGCCTCAGGCTATAGGTCCTGACAAACGCAGATCATGTGAATCAGCCATGCTTCTGTCTAGCAGACCTCCTGTGCTCCACCCTAACCTCTATGACAGGCAGAGCAGCCCCCAGCAAAGGAGAGACTCTGGGACTATCTTAGGGACCCCAGATCGCTTTGGGCTGAATCTAAGCAATGCACCCCTGCTTTAGAAGAGAGAACCTGCGTCATGCTTATTCATATTGTCCATCCCAGTGCCCTTCACTCCCTATGTCATGATCCAGCTCTAGACAGATGCCATCCAGCTGTGTTTGCAGGGAGGGAGGGCTGTCCATATGTGGAGGGATGGACCACCCGTGGTGACAGCTCAGCTCTCAGGAATCCACCTAATGCCCATGTTCCCACTAGCAGGGCCTGTCCGTGATTCAGGCCAGGTCCCACCATTTACTTGCCTTCATTCTGGCTTATAGGAATCCCCTCCTTCAATATACTCTCGTGAACTTTTTACTCAATCCCCTGACTAGGCCTGGGGCCACCCTATGACCGTTTCCTTTCCTCATTGCCTCAAAGTATCTAACTTTCCTTGCCCTCTTCCTTCAATCTTGAGCGGGCCCTTCTGGCTCAACTGTAGCCAGCTGCCTCGAATCATAGAGATCCGCTGCTCTGCCTCCGAGTGCGGATAAGGCGTCCAAGCCCAGCTTCTTAAGAAGGTCTTTGGTTATACACATATGTTTACTAGGTGGGTGGCATCAAGACAGAGAGACATGCCTAAGAAAACTAGCCCCCATTTGGGCCCCGTTTCTTTTAGTCAGTCCTGAATGGTTCAGCACAAGCCAGCAAGTGGATCTTCCTTCACCACTGCTGCTGGACAGCTTCCAGGGTGCTTGGCCCTGCAACCTTGCTCCTTTCAGGTCCTCAGGCTAAGTGGGGAGATGGGGATGGATGGAGGTTCTGTTGTTTCTCCTGGGTCTGGCCAGGACTGAGTTTTCTAGCATGGGCAAACCTCAGGGTACAGAGGAGCATTCACTCCTATTTCCATTGTCAGGAAAGCTGGAGCTTCTGTTATCACTGAAGACCCCCACTCCCCAACTATCCCAGGACAGCCTTTACAGGTCCCAGAAACGGTTTCCAACGTCAGGGTCTCTCCTCAGCAGTGTCCCAGGGCCTCCCAACCCTAAAAGGTATGCTCCAGATGAGGGCAGTAGAGAACCAGGCCTGTTCTCAAAGAGGCAACCCCCGCCCTTTAGACCATTGCCTCCTCTGGCACAGCCAAGGGTGGGTGAGAGCAGGAGATAGATGGCATGTACAGTATGGACACACATGTATGTGGGCCTGACCTTTTAGAGAAAACAGGAGGGCCCAACTTAGCATCAAGGCAAACCTCACTAGATCTGAAGTGCCCCTCAACTAAAGGCCCAGTGTGGGGTCAGAGGAGGCTACCGAGAAGGCAGAAGGCTGGGGACGACTAGGTCTATAGCAAGAACAGGGCTGTGGCCCTCTCCGGCCTTTGGCTGAGCATCCTGGCAGGCTTGCAGCTTTAGGACAGTACTGGAGACCTGTACCTACCTGCAGCTCTTCCATCAGGGCAGTGGAGCCCCAGCCTGTGAACTTTTCCCTCTCATGCTTCCCTGGACATTTTCTTCTCTGCTTGTCATGTTTCTCAAGATGGCACCATGTCTCTAACCAGGGCCCACATCCCACTGTACCCCCAATACCTCAACATTCCTCCCAAAGTTGGGCAGGTGCCGTCTCCCAGGACTACTGGGAACACTGCCCTGCTTGTACCTCCACATCTCACTTTACCTCTCCCTATGGCCCTGATCATAACCAGGCTCACCTGGATGGCCACAGAAACGTGGCCCAAATCCCCATGCTAACTCACAGCTCTTGCCAAGTGACTTTTCTTCACAATCACCTGTAGACCCCTGCCTGACATGTTTCTAGAGGAAAGATGAAACGCCCTGGCTCAGAATGCAAGGTGCCCAGAACTCCAGCAGCTCCCTCTCACGTCCAGCAGGTCTGTAGCCTTTGGGGTCAGACATTAGCTTGAGACATCAAACCTCATTCCATGAGCACAACAGACATGGCCCTCGTTCCTGGCCCTGGGTGACAGACATGGCCCTCGTTCCTGGCCCTGGGTGCTCTGTATCCATACACAGCCAGGGCTGGGCCCATCTAAGTTGTGTGCTACCCAACTGTTCCCTTCCAGATGGTCACACAGGATGACCTGAGAGAATGGCACCGTACAGTCTAAGAGTCAAGGCTTTTCTGGCTACATTAAGCAGAGGGTGCTGGGGAGACTTGGGATGGCCCCTCTTGACAAACTGCGCCAGAACCCTGCTCACATTCACAGCAGCCAAGTTCAGAGGCTCGGGCCTTTGCTGCAACCTTTCCTATAGGCCTCCTTAGGGATCTACAGAAGTCTGGGGAGTGCAGGAGGAGAGCTCAACGGGGTAGCAGAGAGAAAGCATTTGAGCTTTATTAGGTGAGGGTTAGGTCCTGGCTGCCTCTAGAAAATGGGGAGGGGACCTCTAGGCCAACAGCTCAGGACTTGCCTAGGACAGACCTAGAAGAGGGAGGGGGCTTGGGCCCCGCTGAGCTCAGGGCTATTCTTGGAGCCTGAGTCAGCGGCAAATAGAGGCAAAGGATTCCTGCCTTGCCTGTCCAGACAGCAGTTAGAAACCAAATCAGAACACTGTGCCCCGGGCTATCCTCTCTATAACCCACAGTACACACTCTGAAGCGGCTTCCCTCTGGGACACTAGTGGCCCCTCCTAGTCCATCCCAGCAAAGAACAGAGGCCACCAGAGGGTGGCTCTGTACAGTGTCTTCAGTGAGGAGTTTCTCACATAAGCTCCCAGTTTCCACACTGGGACCTCAATAGGGTACAGGCTGGGCTGTAGTTTCCCTAACTCCCACATCCCACTCCTGGGACAAGCTGGCTAAGGAATGTCCCCCATGTAGCTGAGTGGAAACATCTGGGCGAACTCCCTGCAAGCATCAAAGGCTTCCGGCCTCTGCACTGCAGCCTCCACACTTGCCCCTGGCTAAGGACACATCAGACAAGGGGAAGACAGGCAGGACTGAGGATGTGGAACACGAGGAAGTCTTTGCTCCCCAGTGGACTCCACGCCAATACTGAAGAAAGGACGACACAGATCTCAATAGGACTTTATTGGTGGTAATTGGCTGCCAAACGTCTGAGCAGCAGGAGTGGTATGTTTGTGGCAGAGGACCCCGAGTCCCTGGCCCCACCCTCTTGCCTGCCAGCAGACTTCCTGCCTAGAAGCGCAGCCAGAACATGCCGCTACGGATCCGGTTGTAGTCTGGGAGCTGTTCAATGGGGCCTGTGGGGTAGGGTGGGGAGTCAGGGTGGGGTGCCTGGCCTGCACAGGGACACCTGGCCCTGTGCCACACCCAGCTCAGAGTCGCTGCCCAGAGCAGCACAAGACAGGCTTTGAGGGAAAGAGGGAAGAGCACATTCCCCAGGGCGCTGAGCCTGTCCTCTCATGCTCTGGCCGGGCAGCCCCACCCCACATGCAGGGTACCTGTTACCTGGTGGGCTGGGGGTGGGTGGGGTATTAATGGAAGTAGCTTGGCAAGGAGTCAGGGAACTGTTGGGACAGGCTTTCTGAAAAAGAACTCCCTGGCACCAGGTTACTGGAGAGAACCTCAACTTCCTTCTCAAAGTGTAAGCTGGGAATGGGGGACTGGAGCAGAGGGGAGACAAGACAACAGCCTGAGGAAACGGCAAGAGAGCCTTCTAGACTACTCACCAAATCCAGCCACTGCTGGACACTGGTCATAAAAGTACTTGGAGCAAACCTCACGCAGCATACTGGCATCCACTTTCTGTACAGGAAGCAGAGAGAACACTGAACGACGGGCCCTGGGCACCCCTTAGCCAGGATTTTCTTGAGTCAACCCACACTTCCTACTTGTCCTTTGGAGCTGTTCCTGTCCCAAGGGTGAATGTGCAGGGTCCTCCTGCCTGGTCCACAGCCGTCAGGACCCTCTGATTAGTCCCACCCCACTGTTATCAAGTGGCAGCTGCCTTGATAACAGAGACGCTCCCATCTCCGCAGAGGTCCATCAGCCTAAGGCTCCAGATCCCCTTCCAGGGGTCCAATTACCGCAATCCGGCTCTCCCACTCGGCCAGAGGGATGCGGCGGCCGTAGGTCAGGAGGCTGCGACCAATGTCTTCACACACAGGGGTGGTGCCTTCAAGGGAAAGGGAAAAGCTTAGAGGTCTGCCCAGTCCACGTTTGGACCCACAAATGCCTCTAGGACCGTGCTCTGACCCCACTTCCGTAACAACCTGCCACAACCACAGTGGTGGGCTACCTCCACTGCACCTGAAGCTCCAATCTGCATGGGGTGGCAGGGGAGGTGTGGCTTTAAAGTCGTCTTTCCCCACCTCTCTCCTTTTCTTGTTTCCTTTGGAGACAAGGTCTTGCTATGGCCCTTTGCTGGCAGGCCAGGCTGGCTTCTAACTCAAAAGATCTGCCTGCCTCTGCCTCCAGAGTGCAGATAAAGGCATGGGCAGCCTTGCCCAGCACTGTTTTCTTTTTTAAAAAATTATTTAAGCCGTGCGGTGGTGGCGCACGCCTTTAATCCCAGCACTCGGGAGGCAGAGCCAGGTGGATCTCTGTGAGTTCAAGGCCAGCCTGGGCTACCAAGTGAGTCCCAGGAAAGGCGCAAAGCTACACAGAGAAACTCTGTCTCGAAAAACAAAAAAAACAAACAAAAACAAAAAAAAATTATATATTTAATGTATGAGTGCTCTATCTGCCTGGACAACTTTATGCCAGAAGAGGGCATCAGATCCCACTATAGATGATTTTGAGACACCATGTAGTTGCTGGGAATTGAACTCAGGTCCTCTGGAATAACAGCCAGTGCTCTGAACCACTGAGCCATCTCTCCAGCCCAGTATTTTTTTTTTTTTTTTTTTAAGATTTATTTATTATGTGTTCTGCCTGTACATATCCCCACAGGCCAGAAGAGGGCACCAGATCTCATTACGGATGGTTGTGAGCCACCATGTGGTTGCTGGGAACTGAACTCAGGACCCCTGGAAGAGCAAGCAGTGCTCTTAACCTCTGAGCCATCTCTCCAGCCCAGTATTTTTGTTTTTAAAGACAGAGTCTCATGTACTACAGTCTGGCCCTGAACTCACTGTGTAGCTAAGGGTAACCATGAACTCTTGTTCTTCCTGGCTTATCTCCTAAATGCTGGGATTATAAGTGTGAAACACCACACACGGCCAAGGTTCTTCTTTCTAAACCTGGCCACACTACAGCCCGAGTCACTGATCACTACTGGGATCTACTGTACACATCCCTCACTACAGGGACGAGGACTCACCATCCAGATGAGACACCAAGGCGTTCCTGAGGATATTTTTGCCCCGAATCACCTCACTCTCTGTAGCACTGGTACACAGGCGCATCCTAAGTCGGGTGGGGTGGGGAGTGGGTTTGAAATGATGTTCACTCTGGGAGGCCGTGTGCTGTAGTCTCTTAGCCTCCTCCTATCCCGGCCAAACACCCTGCTCACACAGCAGCGATACTGAGCTGACACTCACCACTGGCCTTGCAGGAAGAACACCATGTCATCAATGCTCATGCCGTCACAGACAAAGTGTGCGCCCAGCAGCCCGTCTCGGAGTAGGAGATGTTGAAGGTCTGGAAACTCTGGCAAAGCTTGTTAGCCACAGCAGTAGAAGCCAGTGGGCTGGACAGGTGCTGCCAAAGGCAAGGACCATAAGCACCCCTTTTTTCTGTGACCCCCAGCCTCCACTCCTCCCTGAAGGCAGGTGCCATGCCTGTTCCTAGTACTCACCATTCCACCACCATACGTGCAGTCATAGTGGCCAATGATGGCATTGGCCACCTGGAGGGCCACATTGTCCGGGTTGGCCCAGCCAGGTCCCTCTACTGCAATGGCCACGTGGGCTAAAGGCAGGGTGTCATCACGATGGCGGATCTGAAACAACACATATTAAGGCTGACAGGAAACTAGACCTCCTGAGTAAACAGAAAGGATGGGAAATGCTGGACCCTTGCCAATTCCTCGAGAATCTGACATCACGAAGACAACCATGTACCCAAGGATCCTCCCAGAGATCCCCAGCTCAGAGCACCAACCCTGCCACCAGGCAGCACACCTCACTGCCAGTGAAGCGACACGAAGTTGCACCAGGTACGGCATCCTCTTCATATACTCGAGAGACGCTGCTGAAGTGCTTCTGGGCCAGGTCTAGCAGCTGCTGGTGTTCCACTCCTGTGGGGAACAGAGTGGTGCTAGCAATTGTCCAGAGTCCAAACACAGGTAAGAGGAATCAGACAAGAGCAGGACTTCTATGTCCTCAATCAGTGAAAACATGTCATCAGAACACGATGAGGGAAGAGGATGATCCCTAGGCAGACCCTGTCTCAAAGGCAAGATAGGAATGCAGGACTAAACAGCCGTGGCCCTAGCCACACTGAACTTAAAAACAGACTTGGAAGGTGCGGACTCTGGAGATGGCTCAGCAGTTAAGAGCTCTTGTTCTTGCAGATCAGGGATTGTTCCTAACACCTACAATTGTGGTTTATAACCATCTAAAACTGTTCCAGATCTGATGCCCTCTTCTGACCTCTGTAAACACCAGGCAGGCACACGTGGTATGTAGATATACAGGAAAATAAAACAGTCATACACATTAAATCTTTTTAATTTATTTATTTTTATTTTATGTGTATTGGTGCTTTGCCTGTATGTGTGTCTGTATGAAGATGTCCCACCTTGGAGTTATAGACAGTTGTGAGCTGCCATGCAGGTGCTGGGAATTGAACTCAGGTTCTCTGGAAAAACAGCCAGTGATCTTAACCACTGAGCCATCTCTCCAGCCCCCACATTAAATCTTTGAAAAAGTATTATTAAAAAATGGCAGATGGGAGGATATTGAGTTCTCAGAGCTCTTGCCTAGCACGCACAATGCCTTAGGTTCAATCCCAGTACTATAAATAAAAGTGGGCTGGAGAGATGGCTCAGAGGTTAAGAGTACTTCCTGCTCTTCCAGAGGATCTGGGTTCAGTTCCCAGAACCAATGTCAGACAGTTCACAACTGCCTGTGACTCGCTCCAGGGGATCTAACATCCTCTTCTGGCCTCCATGAGCACCCACATGTTTGTGGCATACTTACAGTCACACACACACACAAAGTAAATAAATAAATCTCTGAAGTAGCTCAGCAAGTAAAAGGCACCTATTTACCAAGTCTGATGGCTGGGTTTGCTCCTTGAGATACACACTGGTAAAAGAGAATCAACTCCCACAAGATGGCCTTGGATGTGTACACGTTTACATACACATACATACACACATACATACATACACACACACACACCCCAAACACATAAATGCAATTAAAAAAAAGTCAGACCACCGGACACGAGGGGCAATGGTCTGTCATGACAGTTGCTCTCACCCCGGAGGCGCCATCCCCTTGCCTGCACTGAGGGAACTGCTACACTCCGGCTACAGGACTGCCTCTCAAGCTCTACCACAGACCTGACTGGTGGCCCTGAAGGAGTGGTAAAAAGAGGTGCTCCTGCAGGGCCACGATTTACCCTGGGGTCCTGGGGAGCTGAGGCCAAGTATAAGGAACATCACACACCCAAGCTAGATAGTGACAGGTGCCTTGTCTCCTCAGTTCACAAGAGGCCCGGGGCACACCTTGACAGGTGAGCACCATCACGGGACTACCTGCCCTAACTAAGCCTGCTGAGACTCAGAAAAGTCTGATGGGTTAGTAACTGACGCTGCTCTTGGTCCCCACGGTCCCTATCATGTTCTTCCTGGGTCTTTTTCTCCCACCTTGGCGGCGAGTGTTAAGCAAGCCCCAGCTAGACCTATAGAGGCCCGCATGAGAAGACTATGTGGAGTCCACCCACTTCTCCCCTTGCTTCTGCCGTATCCCACAGGGTCCCTGTCACACTGTCCCTAGTTAGCCTGCCTTACTCTGACCCCATTCAGCAGCGGAGTAAGCGTTAAAGTAATACCAGGTCAGGGCGGGCCCTACCTTTCCCCTTTCTCAGGTCCCCCTAACTGACAACTACCACCTTCTGAAATTTGTTCCAATGACATGTGCTCCCCACCAGCCTCTAACTCTAAGCTCCCATTAAAACCTCTGCTGTAATTCTGTGCCTCCCTTTTAAGGGGGCCCCAGTCACCATCCAATCTACCACAGTGCCGCTGTCAGTGGTTCTCAATGGCATGGCTCCCATAGGCCCACAAACGCTATTGTAGGACTAGGTGAGGCTAAGAGAGGTGGGAGGCATGGGCAGGGCAGAGCCAAACTGAGGCACATACTAGGAGTGCCCGTACGGCCAGTTCCAGTGGTAGCAGCAACGGGATCCGAGCCCACCTCAAAGCACAGAAGGGTCATATACTTCAGTGACAGGACAGGAACAGAGTTCCCAGTGTCCTCTGTGGTCAGAACCAGAGATGCAGGCACTGATAGGCAAGGTTTGGGCCGCCTGCCCAGGGCTTCAGCAAACCATCACTCACCCCCAGCTGCAGCCAGTACCATTCGAGGAGCCTTGTAATGCCTGCTGAGGTAATCAGTCAAGTCTGCTCGAGACAGCCTCCTGGAAGACATGCAGCCGAGTCACACAAAATGGAGCTGAGAGGAGGAATGGTGTCCCTCAAGAGCAGACTTTAACACGCCCCTCTCAATCTACTCTGTCACCAACCCCTTCGGGACCCACGGGGCAGCATGGTGAGGAAGGTGGCGCTAACCCTGGGCTCTGAAGGGGCGGGCACCAGTTTCCTGCTGCTGTACACTCCTCATGGCACACTCCCAACACAGGACAAAGTGGCACACAGAAGGGACACCTACGTGTTCCCTCCCCCAGACTGTCAGGATATCCTAAACAGAGTCCAAGACTCAAGTGAAGACTCCAGAGTCAACAGGGTCACAGGACCAGATGGGAATACAAAAACAAACAATACAGGCAGCTAGACAACCTAAACGGCATGTGGCTGATGGGGACACGCACTATTTCAATCTCAGGCAGCTCTCTCTCACCTGACGTTCTCACTGGGCCCCTCCACAGCCTGGCCCAGAGGTGTGCCCTGGAATGCTGTGGCATGCAGGTAATCAAAGATCACATTCTGCATAGATGCATCATTTTCCTGCATCTCCTGCAGGATCACATCTCGTTCCTTCTCGATCTGGGAGTCTTCCAGACTGCAGTTCTGCACAATATCTGCCAGGAGCTCCACAACTGGACACAGAAAGAAAGGATGTGTTAACCGGGCATGGCGGTGCACACCCTAATTTCAGCATTTGAGAGACCATAAGAGGATTACCAAGAGTTCAAGGACACCCAGGCTACACAGTTCAAAGCCAACTTGGACTACCTAATGGGAAGTTATATCAAAGAACTTAGACGGACTCAGTGAGTAAGGGCATTTGGCACCAAACATGATGACCTGAGTGTGGGTACCAGAACCCACATGATGGAAAGAGAATTGACTCCTGTTAAGCTTCCTCTGACCAAGCATACACCAACACACACAAAATTAAAAAAAGAAAAAAAAAGGTTAAAGAATTACATTTCCCACCACTGTACACTCGTCTTAGTTGCTTTTCAACAAGGAGACAGTCCCACAGGTAAGTCCAATTCCGGGACAGTCTGGGAGCTCTTGGAAGCCTGACTTCTGCAGCCCCGAGACCTACCCTTCCGTGCTCACACCTTCCTCCAGGTGTTACCTTTTGGCAGGTCCTTGGACAGCGCCTTGATGAGGTAAGCAGTGTGCTCCCGAGTGCTGTAGGCATTAAGATGAGCCCCCATACTCTCTACCTCCTTCTCTAAGGCATTGCCAGGCCGATTCTTTGTTCCCTGGAATGAGACACCAAGAGGACCAATCAGGGGGCTGAAGCAATGGCTCAGAAGTTGAGAGCATTGGCTGCTCGTGCAGAGGATGCAGATTCGATTCCCAGCACCCATATGCACTCACCACCATCCATAACCACATTTCCAAGAGATGCTATAGGCAAATACATGGGTATACATTTAAAAAAAAATCCAAACCAGGAGCCAGAGTACAGGAACCTGCCTTCAGAGGTTGAAATCCCAGCCATCCCTCCCTCAACAGTCTGTATTCATTGTATTAGGTAGGCCCTCAGCTGAGCAGACAGCATCATGGGCCAAAGGACGGAGACAGTCAGGGACAGAACAGCAGGGCTGCAGCACGTGTTATCTAACAATCAGAGTTCCCGTAAGAGCCTAAGCTCTCTGCTCGACTGTGGATATAATGTGATTAGCTGCTCCAAGTTCCTGCCACTATACTCCCCTGTTATGATGGACTGCAATCTGGAAGGGGGACCTCAGGCAGGGACTCATCTGATGAACACTCAGAACAAAACTAAGCCCATACGGCTCCTTCCAGAAAACATAACCAGTGATTATGCCCCAAAGTTCCCCAATCAGGAGACTTATTTTTTGGATTATGGTCTTTGAGACAGGCAGCCCTAACTGAGGGGACATGGACTTCATTAGACTTACCTTGAAAGCCAGATGCTCCAGAAAGTAACCTGCACCATTGTTCTTCTCAGTCTCATAGCGGCTGCCAACATCAATCCACACTCCTACCTGGACAAGAAACCACCAACAAAAGGAACCAACAAGTCAGTCTAGTTCCCAGTCACAGATGCCAGAGTAACTAACTGGGCACAGGCTCACAAGGTCCTCACGGCAGCAATGTGGAGAGTTGCTCCACTGGACCCCTACAGTCAGGGAGAGGCAGGCGAGCCCACAGCACAGGGAAAGGTCCAAATGACTCATCACACTGTCTCATCTCGGCTCCCTGAAACAGGTTTCCTCATGGTTATCGAAGACACCAGGAGCATTTTCGGTGTTTATTTTTGGTGTTTGAGGCACTGTCATGCTTTGAAGCCTAATCTGGCCTTGAACTCACAGAAACTCCTCCCAGCCCCCAACCCCTGCCTTATTCTCTCAACTGTGCCCGTTTACCTGGCCCCAAACTACAATTTTTAGTTCAATTTTCTTCTATGCATGAAGCCCATCCTTTGCAGACCATAGTCTATCTTCTATATTCTAAGAATCATATGCAAGTTAGGTATGATGTCACACACCTGTAATCCCAGCACTCTGGAAGGTAGAAGCAGGATTATGAGTTCAAGGCTAGCCTGTGCAGCACAGTAAGACCCTATCTTAAAAAAGAACAAAACAGTATCCCTTGCCTTTGTTCTGACAGTTTTATTCTTTCATCAGGGAAGAAGCTATTAACTTAGATACTTGGCATTTCCTCATTTTAAAATGGTACCGAAACGGTGGCACACACTTTTAATCCTAGCAGAGGTAGGTTTGAGGCCAGCCTGGTCTACACAGTGAGACCCTGCATCAAAAACAAAGAGAAGATAACTTTCTTAGTGAGACCCTCCACTGGCTCAGTGACTTCTCAGCATGGAGTTTACCATGTTGCTATGCTGGTCCTGATCTCCTGGGTTACAACAATCCTCATCTTCCAACCTCTCAATATCTGGGACTATAAGCACATGCCATTGTGCCTGGCCTCATTAAGACTTCATCCTACTTCAGTAGTGGGGATCAAACACAAAGCCTCATGAATGCTTAGCAAGTACTTTACCACTGACATCTTCAGACCTCAAAGAAGTTGTGTGTGTGTGTGTGTGGGGGGGGTGTTAAATGATTTTTAATGATTTTATTTTTATTTGATGTGAATTGGTGTTTGCCTGCATGTATGTCTGTGTGAAGTGTTGGATCCCCTGGAGCTAGAGTTACGGACAGTTGTGAGCCACCTCAAGTGGGTGCTGGTAACAGAACTTGAGTCTTCTGCAGGAACAGTACAAGCTTTAAGCACTGAGCTGTCTCTCCAGCCACCCTCCCACCCTGCCCCAGTATAACAATCTCAATATTCCTTTCAATTTTTGTTTAATTTTATTTTATTTTTTTGAGACAGGGTTTCTCTGTGTAGTTTTGGTGCCTGTCCTGGATCTCACTCTGTAGACCAGGCTGGCCTCCAACTCAGAGAGATCCGCCTCGGCTCTGCCTCCTGAGTGCTAGGATCAAAGGCTCCTTTAGATTTTTAACACAGGGTTTTCGCAGGGCGTGATGGCGCATGTCTTTAATCCCAGCACTCAGGAGGTAAAGGCAGGTGGATCTCTGTGAGTTTGGGGCCAGCCTGGTCTACAGAGTGAGTTCCAGGATAGGATCCAAAGCTACACAGAAAAACCCTATCGGGGAGTGTGGGGGGATTTTCACTATGTACCCATGGCTGGATTTGAACTCAGAGATCCGCCTGCTTCTACCTACCGAATGTGAATCTTATATTCTTTTTATGTTTTTTGTTCTTTTGAGAGAGGGTGTCATATAGCTCAGACTGGCCTTGAATTTCTTCTGTAGTTAAGCCAGCCTTGAATTCCCAATCCTCCTGTCCCCACCTCCCCAGTATTGGGATTACTGGTATGCAAGAATCATAAAGTCTCCCAGTGTGCTATGAAACATACTACTTACCCACATGACCGAGTTTTTTATTATTTGTTCATTGCTGCCTGAAGTTTTGCATATGCTTTGCAAACAGATGTTGATACTCAGACTACTGTGTAGTATAATTTTAGATAAACATGCATTTTACTTTCCGTGTGAACGGATGTGCTCCTGCGTGTAGGTGCAGGGGCCTGTGTGTACATGGGGACAGAGGTAGATACCATATCTGTCAAAACTGGAGCTGCAGGCATTCAAAGGACTCCCAGGTTGTTATCTGGGTGCCAGGATATGCACTCCTGTTCTCGTGGTCGCACAGCCAACAACTTTAACCCCGGAGCCATCTCTCTAGGCCCAAACATTCACCTTAAGTCTACCATCTTAGATGACGATCCACAGCAGCCTTTGATTTTTAACTGGCACCATACTTTCTTTGGAACTCCTCACCATCACAGTATCTTAAAGTCTGTGGAATACACCATGGTTTACTAAGCTTTCTTGGAGTCTGTTTATATAGGTTCCTTGTAGCAAGGAGGTTGCCTACCACCGTGTCCTGTGTTTGGTGACAATTCATATCACAGTCATTATTTTTGTCCCTGGAAAACTGAATCAGCCAACAAAAACATATAGCCCGAGCCAGGCAGTTGGCAGAGGTAGGTGGATCTCCAAATTTGAGGCCAGCCTGGTCTACAGAGTGAGTTCCAGGACATCCAGGGCTACACAGAAAAACCAAACAGGAAAAAAAATATATTTTTAAATATGTGTATATGTGTATGTGGCATGGTGAGATGGTGTGGAGGTTAAGAGCATCGGCTGAGGTTAAGAGCACCGGCTGCTCTTCCACAGGACCCAGGTTCAATTCCCAGCACCCACATGGTAACTCTCAACCACCTGTTAACTCCAGTACCAGGGGACCTGAAGTCTCTTTGGGCCTCCCTGGGCATCATGCACACACAGTACACATACATACATGTGGGTAAACCACTCATACACATAAAAGAAAAATAAGGCTACACACACTAGTCTCCACCCAAACTCAGTACTGGTGTTAGACCCAAATCGCTACCTTGGGGATCCAAATTCAGGTCCTCACTTGACCCCCTGGGCCATCTTCCCAACCCTTCAGAGGCACTTCTGGAAGTGCTTTCCTGGTCTAGCCTACACATTATATAGCCTAGCTCACCTAAAGTCTCTGAAACCTCATTTTTCTCTTCATTGTAAGACAATCATCACTTCTCTCTTGCCGTTGAAACAAAAAGCTGGAAAATAACTGGGCCCCGGCCTTGGCAAGCATCGTGATGCTGGCCGGAGGGCTGACGGCAGGAAGCGAGGGCAGGGCTGAAGTCAGGTACAGGGACACACCCGGCAGGCCAGTCTCCACCCAAAACACAGACACGAGGAGCCCAAGGTCATAGCCCACCCCGGGAACCACGGCGGGCGGGCGGGCGGCCTCGGGGCGCGGGCGGCCACTCACCGTGCAGGTGGGATGGGAGGACTGCTCCGAGGCCACACGCAGCCCGTTGTCCAGCACGCTGACCTGGGTCTCCGGCACGTTCTGGAGGGCCTGGGCGAAGGTGGCGGCGCCCCGCAAGGCAGGGGGCCTCAGCAGGGCCGGCTGCAGGAAGAAGACGGGCCTTGTAGGAACTGCTCTCCCAGCCCCTGACAGTGGGAGCCCGGATCTCACGCCCAAGCCAGCCAAGCGTCCCCTCCCCGCCCTCCGCCGTGACCTTCCCACGGCCCTGACCCGGTGACCTCCCCGCTCCGGCCCGCCACGGCTGACAGCCTGCTCCCCATCGGCGTGCGGAAGCCCTGAGCCCCTGAGCAGGCCAGCGTTCCCGCCGCCACCTCACCGTGCGGCGGGTGCGGAGCAGCACTCGCGTCCCGGAGCAGGCAGCCCGGCAGACTGCGGACGCCGCCATCTTCTAGTCCCCCGTCGGCGTCAAGTCGCGCCACGCATGCGCAGAACCGAGAAGGCGGAGTCTGAGGCGGAGACGCAGGCGCTGTAGGGAATGCTTGGGCCTCTGTCGCCCCCTGGCGGGCACCAGGTCCATTCGCACGGATTAATGCTTGCTTTTCCTTTGGTCCATGAGCCGCTCAGAGTCCCTCCCACCTGACTGTCCATCAACCTGCCGCGGGCCCTCCGGCCGTCCGGGTCATCGCCTTCTTCCACCTGATGGGGGCGCTGTGCACGGTTTCTCTTCAAATGCGGATGCCTGGGATGCACTGCATGCCGGCAGCAGCAGCGCCGAGGCCTGGAGGGCAGGGGGCGCAATACACGGGAATCAGCCCAAGGTCTGAAGCACCAGCCTGGCAGTGAGACCCCGGCAACAAGGTGGCCGCTGAAGTTAGTTTAAAAGAATAAAATATGTTTAAATGGTTGACCTGAAAGACGTTTAATAATATATTGCCAAAGTAGTATTGAATGTCAGCACTTGGGAAATGGAGGCACCGAAGTATCAGGAGTTCAAGGACATCCCCCCCGCAAGGAGGTCGAAACTACCCTGGGTTGTATAAGACAGTGTCTCCAAAGTGTAAAAAAACAGTATTTGTATGAAAAACCGAACAGTGTAGAGATGAATTGGTGAAATAGGACTCTTTGGGGAAAAAAAAATGAAAATGCTTTTTCTGTATTTGTGATATTTTCAAAACCTTTTTTAAAACTATCTGAAATCAGATAAAAGATAATGTGTACTGACTGAGATTTTATGTACCAAAATTATGATTTAGAAAGGAAAATAAAGTGAAACAGTCTTCTAAGTGGTAAATGCCTTTAATCCCAGTACTCAAGAGGCAGGGGCAAATAGATCTTCTGATTTCCAGACTAGCCTGGGCTACACAGTGAGCCAGGGCTGTACAGTGAGAGCCTATCTCAGCAAACAAGCAAAACAAACCGTTACCTGCTTCCTTTCTTTGAAAGACAGGCTCTCATGTAGTCCAGCCTGGACTCAAATTTACTTTTTTTTTTTTTTTTTTTTTTTTTTTTTTCAAGACAGGGTTTCTCTGTGTAGCTTTGCACCTTTCCTGAACTCATTGGTAGCCAGACTGGCTCGAACTCACAGAGATCCGCCTGCCTCTGCCTCCCGAGTGCTGGGATTAAAGGCGTGCGCCACCATCGCCCGGCCCTCAAATTTACTTTGTAATCAAGAATGATCTTGAACTTCTGATCCTCCTACTTCCCCCTCCCAAGTACTAAGATTTCTGTGGTGCTAAGAAGTAAAGCCAGTGTTTCATTAACGCTAGGCAAACACTACCAAACATCCTCAGTCCTCTATCAGCTTTTTGTTAATGTTAATTTTTAATTGAAAATTATTTTATTATCTATTATTTGTATATGTGCACATGATGTGTGAGTGGGGGGCGTGTCCTCACGTGTTCAAAGGTCAAAGGACAACTTTGGGGCATCAGGTTCTCTCCTTCCACCTTCGCATAGATCCCCGGGATCAAATTCAGGTCACCAGGCTTGTACAGAAAGCACCTTTACCTAAAAAAGCCATTTTTAGAACAGCTTTATATTTACAGAACTGTTGATCCGGTGGTATAGAAAATCCCCATGCAGTCCCACAAGCCCAAGAGAGTTCCCCCTTATTGACATCTTACACTGTATAGCTCATCTATTACTACTAATGGGCCATTATTGGTTCATTATTAACTAAAGTCCATAGTTTGCACAGATTTCCTTGAGGTTTTTTTTTTTTTTTTAAACCTAATGTCCTTTTTCTGATTCAGGACAGTAACCTTACATTTGTCTATCTTAGGTTTCTCTTGTTTATGACTCCTTTGTTTTGTTTTTAACCATCCCAGACTTTAATATGATCATTTATAAGACTTTCAATTTAATGCTGTAATGAAAAAGGAGTGTACTGTTTGGAAGGCAAACTGCAGTATAACCAAAAACAATGACCAACTTGACCTTCCTCCCCAGGTCTCCGTGAGATCTTAAGCCCTGAAGAGTAAACCGGTTGCCTCCTTCTGCTCAGTTCCGCATGCCTCACAGTAATTCACCCACTCATTTCACAGTTATGCCTTGCAGCCTATGAGAAGTTGCATCATCCAAAAGAGAGGTACATCTCAAGTATTTCAATACAAATAGAAAGACATTTAAAAGATCATTTCCCACCAGAATGTCTCTTTGTAGTGGTTTAAAATCTAAATATTTGACAATTCTTGGATCATTATGACTCATGGGTGTTGTTTTCTTTTCTTTTTCTTTTTCTTTTGGTTTTTTCCAGACTGGGTTTCTCTGTGTAGCTTTGTGCCTTTCCTAGAACTTACTTTGTAGACCAGGCCGGCCTTGAACTCACAGAGATCTGTCTGTCCCTGCCTCCTGAGTGCTGGGATTAAAGGTGTGCACCACCACCGCCTGGCGGTGTTGTTTTCTTAGAGGTTTGTTTTTTTGTTTTTAATGTATATGAGGGTTTGTCTGCATGTACAGAGGCCAGCAGATGACTTTGAATCCCCTGGAACTGGAGTTATAGACAATTGTGAACTACCATGTGGGTTCTGGGAACTGAACCTGGGTCCTCTACCAGAGCTGTAAATGCTCTTAACCGCTGAGTCATCTCTTCAGCCTCTTGTGGGGTTTTGTTTTTGTTCTTAAAAAGATTTACATTTACTTTATAGGAATTGAGTGTTTTGTCTGCCTGTATGCACATGTACCATGTGTGTGGCTGGTGGTCTCAGAAGCCAGAAGAGGAAATCAGATCCTCTGTGAGCTGTCATGTTGGTGCTGGGAATTGGACCCAAGTCCTCTGCAAGAGCAGCAAGGGTACTTAACTGCTGATCCATCTCTCCAGCCCCAGTTTTATTTATTTTTTAAATAAATTACTGAGCCAATGAGATGGGTAAGGATGCTTCCTGCTAAGTCTGATCACTCAAATTCAATCCCCAGAATTCTCATTGGTGGAAGGAGTGAATGACTCCACAAAGTTGTCCTCTGACCTCCACATGCACGCAAATTCTTAAGTGCACACACAAATAAATAAATAGATAAAAAAATTAAAAACATAATTATTTGCCAGGCTCAGACATGGTTTAATGATAGTTTATACAAGGTCATATGTTCATTTCCCAGCATCACATAAGAAAACTGGTTTTTGTTTGTTTGTTTGTTCATTTGAGACAGGGTCTCAGCTGGGCATAGTGCTGTATAAATTTAATCCCAGCACTCAGGAGACAGAGGCAGGTGGATCTCTGTGGGTTCAAGGCCAGCCTAGTCTACAGAGTGAGTTCCAGGACACCTAGAACTACATAGTGAGACCCTGTCTCAGAGAGAAGGGATGGGAGAGAGATGATAGAATCTCACTATGGAGCTCTGGCTGGCCTGGAACTTGCTGTATAGACCAGGCTGGCTTCAAACTCTTGAGTGCTGGGATTAAAGGTCTGGGCCACCATGTCTGGCTAAGAAAACTTTTTTTTTTTTTAATTTTGAGACAGGGTCTCTCTGTGTAGCTTTGGAGTCTGTCCTGGAACTCACTCTGTAGAGTTCCTTAAACTCACAGAGATCCTCCTGCCTCTGCCTCCTGAGTGCTGGGATTAAAGGCATGTGCTACTACTATCCGGCAGAAAATTATTTTTTACAATAATTTAACTTTATTTTATGTGTATTGGTATGAAGGTGTCAGATTCCCTGGAACTGAAGTTACAGTTGTGAGCTGCCATGTAGGTGCTGGGAATTGAACCTGGGTCCTCTGGAGGAGCAGCCAGTGCTCTTAACCGCTAAGCCATCTCTCCAGCCCCAGAAAACTATTTTTAAAGTAAGCAATAATGATAAGTATTTGTCATTATATAAGAACAAACATTCCTTTGTGTTTATTGCTTATTTTCCATCTGGATTCCCACACCTGTGTATTCATTACCTTGCGACTGGGTCGTGTGTTGGAAGAATAAAAGGAAAGAAAATATTTAAGAGTCAAACATGTTCTTGGCCTTAGGACTGTCCCTCATTCAGACTTCTGTACCATGAGAACAGAGTGGAGGAAGAAGCCAAGGCACAAAGCCAGAGAGATGAGGCAGAGGCCCAGGTGAGCTGGCTTGTCACCCTAGATGCCTCAGGACAGACACAAGGGATGCTGGAGGCCTGGGCTGCTGGTAAAAGTTGTCTCGGTGGATCTGGAACTTGTTCCACCTCCTCACCGCCAATGTGTGAGAGCCCTGTCTTGCCTGCGAGTGAAAAAAAATTCCTGCTGGGCCTCTGCCCTGAACCTGCCGCATTCTGGACTAGTTCAGTTCTTATTTGTGGCCAAGTGCAATGTGAAATAAACCAACTCTTTTGCTGTCACAGCAGAAAAATTTAAAAAAAAATCAAATAGATTTCTCGAGTGACTAGTCTGTGGACTATCATAAGGATGATAAGAGCTTTCCAGAAATATGAAAATAGAACATTACTCAGATCCCAGCGAGGAAGGAATATCTGAAGTGGTAGACACCAGACTCCTTGGGACGACTATGAAACACCCAAGTCCAGAGGGCGTAAGCAGGTTCTCCCAGAGGTGGAGTATGAACTTGACTGTGAAAATGGATCAGTAGCAAATTGGTCCTGCTTCAGATTGTCTTTGGAGAAAACTGACTTAAGCAAGACTCTCCCTCACAGACATTACTTTTCTTCTCTTCTTTGGCTATGCTGGCTGTCAGCTTGCTGGAGGGATTCCTACCTCCTACCCCTGTCTGCTGGGGTTACAGATGGCTCCCCCATGCCCATCAAGCTGTTACAGAGATGCTGGAACCTGAACTCTGACCAGAACTCCTGTTCCAGGAACTTTGTCACGTGTACCAAGGCAGACAACATTTATCATCATTTCGGGCCTCCCAGAATTCCTTGTGTCTGCCCTGAAGCATCTTGGGTGACAAGCCAGCTTACTTGGGGCTCTGCCCCATCTCTCTGACTTTGTGACCTTTTTTCTTTACCTCCCATCTGTTTTCTTTCCTATAATTTGATTTAATACATTTTTTATTTATTTTTCATTACATTACAAGCATTACATGTAGGTTTGTGCACAGGCATGTGGGTGCCCTCAGGGTAATGGAGTCCCCTGAAATTGTAGTTAGCAGTTGTGAATCACCCAGTATGGGTGCCAGGAACCAAACTCAGGTCCTTTGTAAGAGTAGGACACAACACACAGACACACACACACACACACACACACACACACACACACTGTCACACACTGTTTCACACAGGATCTTTTTGTTTTGTTTTGTTTTTCAAGACAGAGTTTCTCAGAGTAGCCCCTGGATGTCTTAGAACTCACTATGTAGACTAGGCTGGCCTCGAACTCACAGAGATCTACCTGCCTCTGCCTCCTGAGTGCTGGGATTGAAGGCTGTGCCACCACCGCCCAGCCAGCTATACAGGACCTTGATAAGCAGCACAGGCTGTCCCCGAACTCATGATCCTGCTGCTTCAGCCTCCGAAAGGCAGGTTACAGGTGTGAGCCAGCAGCTCTCATTTGTACAAGAATGTATCCAAGCATCTGCTGCAGTCTGGACTATAGGAGCCCCTGATGAAAGAAGAGAGAGACAGAGAGGAGAGGGAAAGAGGGAGGCTGAGGTCACAGCTCAGCTGGAGAGTGCCTACCAAGCAGATGAGAGACTAGGTTTGTTCTCTAACACAAGAAGAAAAGAAGCCTGGTAGTGATGGTGCAGAGGCAGGTGGATCTCTGAGTTCAAGGCCAGCCTGGTCTACAGAGCGAGTTCTAGGACAGCCAGACCTGTTGCACAGAGAAAACCTAGGGAAAACAAAACAAAAACAAACAAAAAAAAATTAAATAAGAAGAGAAGAAGAAAAAAACAGAAAGAGATTGAAAAATAACAGAGGAGGCACCTTCAAGGTGCTCAAAGAAAGTGTAGATTTACAGGGGAGCGTTTGGGGAGAAGAGGGAGTGACGATGGAAAGGTCTGTGGACAGGAGCTTCTTGGCCCAGGTAATAGTCAACCAAGAACTGTGTCTGTATTCTGGAAACTCGTCAAGCTAGAGCTTGTAAATGACGTCAGTGCTCTTTTGTATCACATTCTGTTTAACAAAAACTTGGTGCATAATGTGGTGGAGGAGACAGCTGAGCAGCTGAATACATGGGGGGGCGGCAGGAGTCAGAGTTCAGGTCCCTAGCACTTGAACAAAAGCTGCGTGGGCATGGAGGGCCATCTGTAACCCCAGCTCACGGGGGGAAGGAGACAAGGAATTCCCCAGCAAGCTGTCAGCCAGATTAGCTGAAAGGGTGAGCTCCAGATTCACCAAGAGATCCTGCCTTCATGTTATATAAGAAAGCAAGTGGTCAAAAAGGTCACCTAAACCCCCTCCTCTGGCCTCAAAACTCAGGTACATATATGTGCATGCATGTGCAGACGCACACACACAAATCTGCACATACACATGTAAACATACATGCACACATACTGAGGGAGGAGGGTATATGTTTGGGCCCAGCCCTTGTGAGCCAGAAGCAGCCAAATCCATGCAAGTTCAAGGCCAGCCAGGGCTACATAGCAAGATCTTATCTTCAAAAAGCAAAGCAAAACAAAACTAGGAGGCATCCTTGGTTCCTCACTTTCATAATCTATACCTAGTCCTTCACAAATCCTCTTCCAATCTTTGATTTATTTACTTTTTTTTTTTTTTTTTTTTTTTGAGACAAAGTTTCAAAACAGAGTTAGTTACCTTAATGCCTGTAACTGGGGTCCCACAGGACCTGACCATCTCCTCTGACTTTCTGGGCACCAGGCATGAAAACAGTACATAGACAATAATAATAAATATAAAAGAAAAACTCATTTACAAAAAAAAAAAAATGTGGTGTAAGAGAGCCTGTTGCTTTGAGGGTAATTAACCACTTTCGAATGGATTTGAGGCCAGGAATTAATGTCTGATTCTGTTACCTGCTCAGAACTCTATGGGGCTGGAGAGTTGGCTCAGGTGTCAGAGCACTCGCGGCCCCTGCAGAGGACCTGGGTTTGATTTCTAGCTCACAACCGGCTGTAACTCCAGGTCCAGGGGATCCAATGCCTTCTTCCGGCCTCTAAACACCAGGCACACACATGGGGCACATATATACATATAGGTAAGACACACATGCATATAAAACAAAACAAATACATCTTATTTTAAAAAGCTCATGGCTAAATTGGTCAAGATAGCAAACACCTTTAATCTCAGCACTCAGGAGGCAGAGACAGGTGGATCTCTGAGTTTGAGGCTAGCCTGGTGTACAGAGTGAGTTCCAGGACATCCAGGGCTATACAGAGAAATCCTGTCTTGAAGACAAACACATTTTAAAATAAATATATAAAAAGACCATGGCTGAGACAGTTACAGGCCTTAAGGGAAAACTTACTATTTATGCTTCGTTAAATGGGCATGTAGTCAAACTACATTGTAAATATTGATATTTATGCCCCTAGACTAGTGCTGTTCTTGGCTCTAGTCAGAGAAACTTCTGTTTGCAGTGGGCGGCAGTCAACACTGAGATCCGGAAAGGTCAAAGATACTGAGGAGAAGTGATAGTTGAATGCTTAGCCCTAAAGGAGACTCTCTGTCACCTCCTCCACCGCCCTAGGAACATCACGGGACAGAAAGAATGTAAGAGCAAGGGGTGGGGCTTTAGCCCAGGGGTAGAGCACTTAGGAAGTGCAAGGCCTTGGGTTTGGTCCGCAGCTGGGGGGCCGGAGGTGGGAAATAACAAAGCTGGGCTCACGCCTTTATTCCCAGTGCTGGAGAGTCAGGGGCAGGCGGATCTCTGTGAGTTCATGGTCATCCTGGTCTACATAGTGAGTTCTAGGACAGCCAGGGCTACACAGAGAGACCCTGTCTGGAAACAAAACATAAGTATGGAAGGATGGGAAGGAGTGTTGTGAACCATTATTCTCTGGATATGGCATGGCTGTTGCAATCTTGAATCACAGCATCTGTGACTACCCGAACACACACACACACACACACACACACACACACACATACACACACTTGTGCACATACACTTATGCAGACACATATACACACACACACGAAAATAAATAAAACATATACTTTCTTTTGAGACTGGGTCTTTCTATGTAGTTCTGGCTGTCCTGGAGCTTGCTATATAGATCAGGCTGGCCTTGAACTCACAGAGATCCCTCTGATTCCCTAGTGCTAGGATTGAAGGCATGCACCACAAGGCATGACAATAAAATCTTAAAAAGAAGAGACCCCCTCCAATCCTAAATGGCCAAACCTAAACACATACACATATGAGCAACACCTAATAGGTTCATCAAGTTGTATTCCTGTGTGTGTGTGAGAGAGAGAGACAGAGAGACAATAATAACTAAAGAGATTATGGTGATGAGATGGGGAACACCAGCACTCAGGAGGCAGAGGCAAGTGGACCTCAGTAAGTTCAAGGCCAGCCTGGTTTACAGAGGAGTTCCAGGACAGTCAGGGCTACATAGTGAGGCTCTGTCTCAAATAATAAAATGAAATAAAATAAAGCAAAAGGTCAATAGAAGTCGGGGGCAGGTGAGAGAGGGGGAAATGGAGCTAAATGGGATTACAACCCTTGGTATACATGTATGAAACTATCCAAGAAGCTATGGAAAGAAACAGAAGGATTGATAGGCCAAAGAAGGAAATGCTATTGCAAATTGAAGTATAAGCAGACAGAGATCATGTGGCTGCTGCAATGACTTGTCAAGTCTTTAGTGACTCATTAATTGATCTTCCATAAAGAGTGAAGTGAGGTCAAATGCTCCCACACACCCATTACAAACTGAGTTTTGTTTCCTGATCAGACTTCGTTTCTCCAGCTGCCTCTGAGGCCTACTTCATCAGCCTGCTCTGAAACCCACCGCCAGGTGTGTGGCCTCTGCACTGTGTTGGAAGGTCCTGGCACTCACCTTACTCTTTTTTGAGACAGGGCCTCCTGCAGTCCAGGCTAGCTACATGCCAAGAAAGATGTTGAATCCCTGCTCCTCCTGCCTCTGCCTCCCAAGTGCTGGGCTCTCAGGCACAGGGCACAGCTTTGGGCTCCCATCAGCCTCTCTCTTTGCTCAATATTTAATACATTCACCTGTTCCAGGTTTTTCTTTATTTTGTGAAAAATATGTTAAACTACCCAGGACAAAATTTTGCAGCCTCACCGTTGGTGAGATAAGCACATAATTGGTTGTTATTAAATACATCTACAATGTTGTGCAACCATCACCACTATTCCATTATCCTCAGCAGAAACCCTGAGCCATTAAGCAATCACTCTCCATTTCTGTACCAGATAACCTCTGCTGCTCTGTATCTTTATGACTGCCTGTCCTAATGCCTCCCACAGGCAGAGTCATACGGTATTTGCCCTGTCCTGTTCCTTTACTTGATTTAACATAATGGGCTCAAAGGTTTGCCCATGTTGTAACATGTACAGGCATTTTCATTCCTCACTGGCTGTGGTGGTGCAGGCCCAGAATCTTAGCACTCCCAAGGCTGAGGCAGGAGGATCACCAAAAGTTTGAAGTTAGCTAGACTACGTATTGAGTTCTGGGCTAGTCAGGGCTACTGAGTGAGAGCCTGTCTCAAAGAAACAAGCAAATAAACAAACAAATAGGGGCTGGTGATGTAGCCTAGTTGGTAGGGTGCTTGCCTACCATGCACAAAGCTCTGGGTTCAATCCCCAGTACCACATAAAGCTAGTGGTGGCACATATAATCCCAGCATTTGAAAGGCAGAGGCAGGAAGACCAGAAGTTCAAGGTCATCCTTAGTTCAAGGAAAAATGGGTCAACTGAGACCTTGTCTCATAAAATAAATAAGTAAATAAATAATAAAAAGAACTTGATTCTTAGACAGACATAGTAGTGCATGTCTTTAATTCCGTACTGTAGAGGCAGAAGCCGTACATTTGTGGGTTTAAGGCTAGCCTGAGCTCCATCATAAGGCTTTGTAGTAAAATATGCACAAAAGGGCCAGGCATGCACACCTTCAATCACAGCACTCAGAAGGCAGAGGAAGTTGAATCTCTGAGAGTTCAAAGCCAGCCTGATCTATAAAGCAAATTCCAGACTAGCCAGGCCTATGCAGTGAGACCCTGTCTCAAAACAAACAAACAAATAACAACAAGATATATATATATATATAATCACAAAAACTTTCCACCGTGGCTATTTCGGAGGACAGTGCTGGGAAGTCAAACTTAGGGCAAGCACCTACTCTGAGGAAGCCCTCTGCTACTGAGAACACCGCCAGCCCAATAGTGGGGCCGTTTAGGTGGCATGAATTGCACAATGTTATGCAACCACCACCTTTTCTGTTTCTAAAATGTTTGCATCATCCCGGATAGAAACTAAGTAATTTCTCATTCTCTCCTCCTTCTGGTGCCTGGGCACCTCTAGTGTACTTTTTGACACACAGGTACCTCAGATAAGAATAATAAATACTACAGTTTTTGTCTTTTTATATCTGCCTAATTGAATCCACCAAATGATCTCCAAGGTTCATCTGCTTTCTACCGTGTATCAGAAATTCGGTATGGGGTCTGGAGCATGGCTCGCAAGTTCAGGTGCAGGTTCAAGTGCACACACGTCAGGGCGTGACTGCCAATAGTTGGTTCTCTCTCTGCCTTGTGGGTCCAGGGATCAGGCTCGTGTGGTCAGGCTTGGCAGCAAATGCTTTTATCCTCTGGGCCATGTCATAGGACCCTTTCCTCTTTCTTCTCTCTCTCTTTTGTTTTTGCTTTTCAAGACAGGGTTTCTCTGTGTAGCTTTGGTGCCTTTCCTGGAACTTACTCTGCTGGCTTCGAACTCACAGAGATCCTCCTGCCTCTGCCTCCCGCCTGCTAGGATTAAAGGTGTGTGCCACCACCATCCGACTCCTTTCCTCTTTTAATTTTTTGAAATAACACCATTTTGATCCCCCCTTTTTAAATTCTCATTTATTCTATGATGAGACACCTTGACGCAAACTTGAGACAAAATGGGTTTATTTCCGCTGCTCTTCTATATCACAGCAGTCTGGCACATTCTACCCTTTTGTCTCTTTATATTTCCTTACTGGCTCTCACCAACTCTGTGTGTGCTTGTGTCCGCACAGGTGGACCTGAGGCAGCTGATGTTGAGAGTGGTCCTCCATCACTCTTTACCTTATATATTGATAGGACCTCTCAGTTGAATCCGAAGCTCCCTTACGGCTAGCCCAGCTAGCCAGCTCGCCCTGGGCATCTCCTGCTTCTGCCTTCGCCATGCTGGAAGCACAGGCCGGGCGCCGTGCTCACCCTGGAGTTACGTGGATTCTGGGGATGTGAACTCTGGTCTTCACACTAGTGTTTCGTCCACAGAGCCATCACTCCAGCTTCACCAGCTTCCTGTAGGTTTGTTTGCTTGTTTGTTTTCTGCTTTTGTGAATTTGGTTTGTTTGATACAAGATCTCACTACACAGCCATGACTGGCCTGGAACTGACTGTGTAAACCAAGTTGGCCTTGAACTTGGGATCCTCCTGCCTCTCACTCTAAGGTGCCAGGATTACAAAGCACCCAGTCACCCCTCTTTAAAACAGCTATTTTTATTTTTATTTATTTATTTAAATTTTTTTCAAGACAGGGTTTCTCTGTGTAGCCCTATCCTGGAACTCACTTTGTAGACCAGGATGGCTTCAAACTTAGACTATTTTATTTTTAGTCATATGTATATGTGTCTATGAGAGTTGTATGTACAAGTGATTGCAGGTGCCTGCTAAGTTCTAGATGCCCCAGAGCTGGAGTTTCTGGCTATTGTGAGTGGCCTGATATGGGTGTTGGGAACCTAACTCAGGTCTACAAGAGCAGAATATGCTCTTAACCACTGAGCCATTCCAGCCCACATCCTGCCCCTCCTAAGATTTTGGATTCTGATATCAGTATTCCCAGAACTGGCATCCTGAATATCAGGTGTAATGCTGTTGATCCCTAAGGGTTGCCGATTTCTGCTTGTTAAGAGTTGGAAGCACTTGTGTGTGGCTTTCCAGATGCTAGCATTGTAGGCATGAGCCAACACACCTGTCCCATGCTCTTTCCAAAGCTCATACTTTCTATTGTGTGTGCTCACTGAAATTTGTTCCATTGTTTCTGAGATCAGTCAGTGACCTGGAAAAAAAGCCTACGTTAAATGGCTGACATGGAAGAGGATGTGAAAGAAGAATTATTTCTTTAAATGCCTGCACCTGGGAAGCCACTTCAGCTTGTAGGGTGGAGCTAGGGCAAGAGACTGAAACAGCTGAGAATAACTGAAATTTCCCAGCTTTATTACCTCTCTCCTGGACATGACTGTGTTCATCCAGACAGTGGAGCCCAAAAGACATTGCTGGGGGCAGGTCCTGCCAACTTGGGACACAGAGGGATGGGTTCCAATGTTCCCTAACCCACTGCCTGTCCGAGTGTTGTTTAGTTTTGTTTGGAATAGGGTCTTATGTAACCCACGCTGATCTGGGATTCCACTGTCGTAGAGAATGACTTTGGACTCCCAATTCTCCTGCCTCTATTTTCCAAGTGCTGGGATCACAGTTATGTACCACCGAACTTAGCTCACACTTTATTATATTATTATTTTTTTTTTTTTATTATTACTATTATTGTGTGCTTTTGAGACAGGGTCTCTCTACATAACCTGGCTGTCCTGAAACTCACTTTGTAAATTAGGCTGGTCTTGATTCTCCTGCTTCTGCCTTCCAAGTACTGGGTTTAAAGGCCTAAGCCACTGCACCCAGCAACTTCAACAATTTGAGGTCAAGTATTGTTCTGGCCTGTTGCCTGGGAGTTTCCAGTATCAACTCCTAGGTGATCCTTTTTATTTTCCTGCCCCTTTTTTAGAGACAGGGATTTGCTCTGAGGTTCAGGCTGGTCATAAATGTGCAATCCTCCTGTCTCACATCTTAAATGTGGGGTTACAGGTGTGTGCAGCACTAGAGAGCAAATCTGGGGTGGGGGGTCTTTCTGTAGATTAGCAAACACTACCAACTGAGCTACAAGTCAAAATTTCATCTAATGGTTGAAGACAATCTTGGATTTTTCTATGATCTTCCTCAATATGAATTTTAAAATTTTATTACATTCATATTTATTGTGTGAAGGTACATCCATGCCACAGCACATGTGTAGGGTCAGAAGACAATTCTCAGGAGTCAGATCTCTTCCACCATTTGGACTTGGGATCGAACACAGGTCATCAGGCTTGGCAGCAAGTGTCTTTACCCACTGAGCCATGTAATCGGCCCATTTTCAATGTTCTTTTAGCCTTTGCCCACCTGATTCCAAACCCCACAGTTTTAGAATTTGCTGCAGCAGTACCTAATTCTTGGTATCTACATTTTCACTAGTTTTTATTCGTTTATCAATTTTTCGACAGTCTTGATGTGTAGCCCAGGCTGACCTCAAACTCTTGATCTTCCTGCCTCAGTCTCCCAAGAACTGGGATTAAAGCTATTTGCCTGGCTCATATCTTCATTACTTTTCTGTCGCTGCTGCAATAACAAGCTGGCCCTGGGCTAAGGGGTGTAAATCAGTAGTAGAGTGTTTGCCTGGGATGCATGAAGCCCTGGGTTCAATCTCTAGTACCAAACAACAACAACAACAACAACACAAATTTAGTAGTTGGAGCCATACACATTTATCACCTCATAGCTTTGTTATCTCATCGTTCTGTAGTTGACATGGGTTCCATCGAGCTAAAATCAGGGCCATGATTTTCCCAGGGGCTGTAGGGAGTTATCTGTGCTCTTGCTTATTAAGGTTGGCACGTTTCAGTTCTTAGTGACTGTAGGTTACCTTGCTGGCTGTTGCCTGATTGTCCCTGATCCTGATGCCACCTGAATTCTTTGGTCCCCGGTTCAGGATGAAGGACTCTTACTCTGAATCACTCTGCCTCCTGCCTGCCTGCCTCACCTGCCTTTTTTTGTTTTTTTTCTTGCTTACTTTGGGCCCAGCAAATTTATCCATTATAAACGCCCTAATTTAAGACCCCTCTCTCTAGTTTCATGTCAGATTCTTTCTGCCACGTACTGCGTTAGGCATTAGGACACAGATGTCTTTGTGGCACCATTATTCTGCCTAGCACACCCCTCGTGGAGCCATTAGTTCACGCCACTCTTCCAGCTCTCCACAGCCCTTTCCCCCCGAAATCAGAGCACCTTAGATCTGGCACAGGCTGAGATCTGGGTACCCACTGGTTCCTTGTAGGTGCCTGTCCTGACTGGAGTTCTCCCTCCCCTGTGACCACTCTGCTCTTGGTCCTGGACCACAGCTGGCCAGCGTTCCCCGCATCAGAGTGATTGTCTTCTCAGGTCTGTTTCACCAGTAGTGGCACCTCCACTTGTGAGCAGGTGAAGGAGGAGCCAGCATGCACTGGAGTACACGCTCATAGCCGCTGTGTAGGGCCAGCAGGCAGGAGTGCTCATTAAACCCTGTAGGATGCAGGGGTGCGGGTGGGGCCTCAACGAAGCTTTGTCTTCAATGTCCTTCACTTTCAGGCCTTGAGAAGGGCCCAAGGAATATGTCCACAGAGACTCGTCATTGTGGAAAACCTACAAAATTAAGATAACCTAGGGATCAGCAAGATGGCTTCCTGGGTACAGGGGCTTCTTCCACTTAGGCCTGATGAGCTGAGTTTGACCCCTGGAATCCACATGGTAGAAGGAGAAACTACACAGAGTAACCCTGTCTCAAAAAACAAACAAAAACAACAAAAGGAGAGAACCAACTTCTGAAAGCTGTTCTCTGTCACATGTACCCGCCATGGTAAACATGTACTTGTAAGCTTGCATGTGTGCATCTGCACATGCGCGCGCGCGCACGCGCACACACACACACACACACACACACACACACACACACACACACACACACACACACACACAACACACTCAAAATAAATAAACCAGCTTAAGATGACCTAACTGTGTCCACTCGGGATCTCTGCCTTTGCACTGATCCCTCTCCAGCCCCTTCCTGTCTCAAACAGCAGCTAGAGAACAGTGGAGGAAGTCACCCAACCTTGACCTCGGGCCTCCACATGTTCACCTCTGCACACACACACACACACACACACACACACATACACACACACATGCACACACACACAATTTAACAGCAATACTATCAGCAACTCATGTGCAACATTCATGCAGCACTGTCAATAATGGGTTAGGAAAAACAAAATAACTTTCCTAAACAATCAACAATTAAAGCATAAATCTTCATGTTAGAGGGAGGGCTGAATTATCTTCCTAGTGTCAGTATGAAAAAATTCACCTCCCAAATTATAAATGGGTTATCCTATTTTAAAAATATGCATTTTAAAAAAAGATTGATTTTAGGGACTGGAGAGATGTCTCAGTGGCTAAGAGTACTGGTTGAAGCTGGGTGGTGGTGGTGCACACCTTTAATCCCAGCACTTGGGAGGCAAAAGTATCTGAGTTCGAGGCCAGCCTGGTCTACAGAGTGAGTTCCAGAACAGCCAGGGCTACACAGAGAAACCCTGTCTTGAAAACTAAAGAAACAAAACAAAGAATGTTGGTTGATCTTCCTGGGTTCAGTTCCCAGTACCCACGTGGTGGCTCACAACCATCTAGTCCTAGAGGATCCAACACCCTCTTCTAGCTTCTCTGGGTACCAGGTGTGCATGGGGAGCATAGAAATGCATACAGGCAGATACCCATACTCATAAAATAAAGAATAGAAATTTTTTAAATTTATTGTTATTATTATTTTGTTTTCCTTCCTTCCTTTTCTTTCTTTCCTCTTTTTCTTTTTTAGATAGGGTCTCACTATGTAGCTTGGGCTGACCTTGAACTCAGTATGTGGACCAGACTGGCTAAGTTCATAGAGATACACCTGTCTCTGCTTCCTGAGTGCTCATATCAAAGGTCTGCACTACCATGCCTGGTTGATTTATTTTAGTTTTAATCATGTGTATGTGTGTATGTCTCTCCTGTTGGGTCACATGCTGTGTACAGGCCCACGTGCCTCTGACTGGCTGATTTCCTGCCTCTGCCTCTCATCTCCTAGAAATGCTGGGATTCTATGAGTACCATTGCATCTAGCTTTTCACATGAGTTCCTGGGACTGAACTCATGTAGTTAGGTTTGTACAGCAAGTATTCTTATCTGCTGAACCACCACCCTGCTCAGTTCTCTCTCTCTCTCTCTCTCTCTCTCTCTCTCTCTCTCTCTCTCTCTCTCTCTCTCTCTGAGACAGGGTTTCTCTGTGTAGCTTTGGCACCTTTCCTGGAACTCATTATATTAAACTCTACCTCCCTAGTGCTGGGATTAAAGGAGTGCGCCACCACCGCCTGGCTGCTCATAGTTATCTTATATAGAAGCCATCACACCTTTAATCCCAGCACCTAGGGGACAGGGGCAGACAGAATTCAAGACCAGTTTTGTCTACTTAGTGAGTTCTAGGTCACCAGGACTACGTACCAGGACCTTGTCTTAGAACAGAACAGAACAGAACAAACAGAGGGCCAAATCTATAGCAGGATAAACATTACAGGAAGGTGTCAGGAAGTTCCCATGCATGTTATTTTTTCCGGATTTACTATTACAGTATTTGTCAACTTAAAGCCCCTTTTCCAGCCACATGTTGGGACGCACGCTATAATAGCTGCCCCTAGAAAGAGGAAGCAGGGGGAAGACACGAAGTTAAGTCCAGCCAGAGCTGTATGGTTAGACTCTGTCTCGAAACTCACACACACACACACACACACACACACACACACACACACACACACACACACACAGCGTCTCTTTTAAATTCGTTGTGATTTTTCTCATTTTGTTTCTTCTCAGAGCGATCAAAGCCAGGGCTTCATGCATGCTAAGCTCATACTTTGCCAGCTGAGCCACAGCCCTGGCCCTTTTCTCGTTATTTTGATTTACTTCTGTTTCTCTTTGATTTGTGATTGGAGTTTACTTTTCTGAAACACGGGACTCTAAAAATTTCTATTCCCCGGGCCCCATTCAACCAGGATCACCCAGGGAAGAGGAAGGGAGGAGGGGTGAGGGTCCTTCGAGGTAGTTCAACCCTCACGCTTACTCCAGAGACCTTGGAGCTGCTTGGGCATCAGAGTATGTCTGAAGTTGCCACAAGTAAAGGCAGTTAGGGATCCCTGACTGGCCCTAGGTTGGGGCTCTAGGGGCCTGAGCTGGGAGTGAGGATGGGGTTCGAGATGGGGCATCTGAGGAGTGTCAACTACTGGACCCCTTGGGGAGAGACTCGTAAAGGTATAGGAGGAACCCAAGCCAGCTGCTTTCTGGTGGTGGCCCTGAGTTTACTCACCCACCTACCTGAGATGAGACAAGGACAGGGCAAGGAGTGGGCACTACCCCACTGAGAGGGCAGTGGTGCCTGGGACTGCTTGCCCACCTGGCCTGTGCACCGCATGGTCAACAAGCCACTGCCCCTAACAGTGGAAGGGTCTAGACAGTCCCACAGATACACACGCCGGTGCCCCAAGGCCTTGGGCCATTCACCACTCCAGATGACAATCAGATAAAGAGAAGCCTGTATTGGGTCACCCAGACTGAGCGGGAGTCCCTTTTATTTGCATTTGTTGCTGGGAAGCCAGGCGCTGCAGGTGGCCCTCAATGTGGACCAGGATGGCATCCAGCATGTGAAGGACCCTAAGGACCAGGGTGCGGTCTGAGACCACTGGCTGCCGTTTCCAGTGTTTGCAGGAGCTGGAGGTCACCTGTGGGAGCTGAGAGTATAAGATCAGCGTGAGAGCGGAAGAGGGTGGGGGCGGGGGGGGGGGCAGCAATGGAGCTGGAGTGAGAGGCTGTGGGGCAGTGCCAGAGGCTGGGGAGACAGGTAATGGGTCACTGTGGATCTGCCGGGGGTTAGGTGGTCCTGGGGCCCATGGAGGCTCAATGAAGAGTGGGAGTATTAAATGGGGGCAGACGGGTCAGAGTACTGGCCCTGAGCAATGGTTAGGGATGGACTGGTGTAGACAGGGGTTCCGTAGAAATGCAAGAGTAGGACATAGGGGTGAGGACAAGGCCAGGCAGGAGGCCAACAAGGCTCTAAGCCAGGCTGATGGAGGATGTGGGTGAGCAGAAGCAGGGACTAGAGAAGACAGAGGAGAGCTGTACTGACCTGACCCTTGGCGACCCGACAACGCCACCGGTACAACATCACGCGGGAGACGACCAGCATCATGGTGGTGGTGATCGTGATCCCAGCCACGGGGTAGACGCGGTTCCCTCCCAGGGCCATCCAGTAACCAGGGCAGCCGAGACTGCTCCTGCAGCTATCCAGGCTGTTTGGCTGGCAGCCCCAGGGCTGCAAGTCCAGCCCCACTTGGTACCAGAGGGGCCGTGACCAGGCATGGCTAGGGACAGGCATCACCAGCAGGGACAGTGATGCCGCTAAGAACAGTGAGTACAGCATGGCTGCGGGCCACTGCCAGAGGCCGGAACCTGGGTACCTTGGCAACCAGCAAACACCCCTCCCCCAAGAGCAGTGCCCCCCCCCCCCTCCCCCGCTCTGAGACAGTAGGTTCCAGCTAGGCCTGTAGCCTTTCAAAACACAGCTTGGCCAGATGATGGGACATGGGGGTGGGGGGCGGCTGATCAAATAATGCAGGTTTAGGGCCAGGTCCCTTTCTCCCAGGTGGACTAGGTATGAAAAGAACCTCTTCCATGCTGGCCTCCAACTCGCCTACCGTCCCTCCTTAATCTAGGCACCCTGATGCTTATGCCTTTAAGGCTCAGTGTTCTAGGGGAGCTACCCCACAGCTTAACACACCCAGCCCAGCTCCGCACAGCATTGTGCACAGCAAGAACTCAAAAGTGTAGCTTCCTTGAAGGCCCCTGCTGGCTGCTGTCCCTGTCCCTACCCAGGCCTCTCTCAACCCTTCCTTGTTCTGGGAGCATGATTTCCCTTCTAGAAAAGCCCCTTCTTCTCAAGGTTAGAGCTTCACACACTGCCAGCACCCCTCCCGTGACTACCTTGGTGATATAGTCCACTTTCTCTAATATGACCCTACGTTATTTTCTTTAGAGATTTCTGGCTACCTACATCCTCATTCATCTTTATTCTCAAACCAGCTTCCTCCTAGCACCCAACCAAGGCCAGCCTGACAAGTTCTTGTTTGAAGTCTGCCTCTGGCTTCAAGTCTTCATTCAAACACTATTTATCAAGCACCCAAGCCCAGTGCCAGAATTCAGTGCTACAGAACAGACAAAAAAGCTCTGCCTTTTTGGGCTGAGGCTTTGGTGGGAGCAGAGACGGCTTGTAAACACTATGGTGCCGGGCACGGGCAAATGCCGTGATAAAAATAGGAACAGGCAAGGGTACCTGGGTGATTTGGAGGGCAGGGAGACTCAGTCTACTGTTGGGAACTTGCCTAGTGCCTAGCACTGAACTTGGCACCTGGAACGTACCTGATGAATAGGGAAGTTCATGTGTTCTGGGCAGGTGATGTGGGTATTGCTTTGTTCTGGTCATGTCCATGTGTTTGCTTGGGTAACTCACCAGGCAACTCAGGAGGCTGTTGATCCCTCACTGATCAGGAGCCCACTGCCCCATCCTTCCCACCACGGGATCAGTGGCTGACGGTGTTCCACCAATCCCAGTGTCGCAACTCTATGAGTAGGCAATTCCTACCACTGATTTTTAAATCCAGCAGCAGACCCTGTGAATGGGGGTCAGAGGTTCACTCTATATCCCCCAGAAACACCGACTCGGCCTTGCCTCTTGTCAGGCTATCCTGAAAATGGCTTAGTCCTGAGCTACAGTTTTGATTCCATTGATTTTTCTCTTTGGAACAAAAGGGTTGTCTGTGTGAAACTGAAGAGGACCCTGAGCATGTAAAATCCCAACCCAGCCCGGGCCCTATAGCTGCCCTGCTCGGCATGCTTTCTGTCTGGCCCTGACCTCCCTGAATCTTACACCCCAGTTATGTCTACCTTAGCGTTTATAAGGCGGTTTGGGAGCTGATCTGAGGACGACGGCCCAGCCACACCCTGACCACATCACAGCAGAGCCTGAAGTTGGACAGACACATTTATTCCCAAAGCGTAAACCCACATCAGCTCCCTTCCAGCACCCAGCCAGGGCCAGCCTGACTGCAATACCCTGCCCCAGGCCTCTAGCATTGAACATGGAGTCCCAAGGCATCCATCCATGAGTTATATGTGCATGTACATGGAACAGAGTCCTGGGTGGCACCTGGAGGTGGCCTAGAGGCAGGAGTTTCATGAGGGTGACCTGTCACAACCTCCAGAGGTAGGTAATCTCCAGCAGCAAAGTCACAGTTTAGTGGCCTGTGTGGGCAGGAGAGGAAGTTCCAGTTAGTTTCTTTCTTCCTTTCTTCCTTCCTTCCTTTCTTTTTTAATTTATTTTTATTTTTATGAGTGTTGATTGGTATTTTACCTGCATGTATGTTTATGTGGAGTTACAGACGTGAGCTATCATGTGAGTGCTGGGAATTGAACCCAGGTCCTCTGGAGGAACAGCCAGTGCTCTTTTTTTGTTGTTGTTGTTTTTAATTTTTCTTTTGGAGGGCCCCCAAAATATAACCCGATGGAACTGTGGCTTAAACCTCAATTCCTTTTCCTCATGTGTCAAACTCTTCAATGTGCCTATGGGTCCCTCATACCCTAAGCATCCTGGATTACATCTGCAACACACCAGAGATTACCCCAATCTCTAGATGACACCCTTGGGTGCATGGATCTGCCATAACTAGCCACACATTTGAGCTGTGACCATCTCAGAAAGCATGAGAGAGAATGTCAGAGTATAGCCAGTGCTCTTAACCAGTGAGCCATCTCTCCAGCCCCCAGTTAGTTTCTGAAGGACATATGTGACCGCCTGCTCCTGAGACAGCACCCTCCCTCCCCACAAAGAACTTTCTTCCGGGCAGGAGGGGAGAGCAATGGGTTCAGTGTGGCCAGAGCCCTGGGCAATAGCACGGACTTTCTGGAGTTGGGGTCAGGGTGGGGATAAGCAACAGATTAACAAAACTGCTCAGGGGTCAGAGGCAGCTTACCAAAACAGGGCTCTTAGAGCCAGGCTTCCGGTTGTGGAGGGCAAAGGTCACAGCGTCATGGACAGAGACAAAAAGATTCTGCTTTGTGATAGAGTCATCAAAGAAGTGTCCAGCCTCAAGCTGGGTGACCACAGGACCTGTGGGCAAGGAGGAGGTCCTGACATTCAGTACCATCGGGAGACCCAGTCCCCAGGAACCCTAGGAATCTCTGACTCCTGCTACCCCTGAGGCAACTTACAGCTAGAAACCTAGTCATTCCAATGTCTGTGTGTTTGGGTGTCTATTTATGTGAATATGTGTGTGTGTGTGTGTGTGTGTGTGTGTGTGTGTGTATGTGTGTGATGTCTCTGTGGGGTTTGTCTGTGTGTCTATATGTCTATGTGTGTCTATGTGTGGGGTGTGTCTGTCTATATGTCTGTCTATGTCTGTGTGTGTGTGTGTGTGCATGTCTCTGTGGGGGTGTGTCTGTGTGTCTATATATCTATGTATGTGTGTGTGTATGTGTGTGTATATATATCTGTGCAGGGGTGTGTCTGTGTGGGAGTATGTCTCTGTGTTTATAAGTCTATATGTCTATGTGTGTCTGTGTCTATATATCTATGTGTGTGTGTGTGTATATATATATCTGTGTGTGTCTGTGTCTGTGTGGGGGTGTGTCTCTGTGTGTGTGTTGCTTGCACCCAGAGGACACAGCAGGACGTCAAATGTTCTGTTCTTATGTCTCTCAACCTTAGTCCCTTGAATCGGGGTTTCTCAGTCACCCTGACCGACTAGCCGGCTCCTAGGAACCATCTGTCTCCACCCACCGAAGGCCAGCATCGCAGCACGCACAGACATGCCCGGCTTATTTTACATGGTGCTGGGGATTTGAACTCAGGTCTTCCTGTGTGGGCAGCACTGAGCCATCCCCCTAGCCCTGCTCCTGACTCCTGTCTCCCAAGGCCCGCAGTTCCAGAAAAAGATTTTTCCTTGTGCTGCCTGACAAGCCCTTGACCGGAAGTCCCGCCCCCCGCCTGGACTGCGGCTGTCCGCACTCAACGCACTGTAACAGGCTGCGATGTATACTTCCACCTCGATCTCCCGGAAGTCACGGAAAATCTGCAGCAACAAAGAGGGCGGGCCTTAGAGGGGCAGCAGTCGGGCAAGATTTAGTGGGGGAGCTCAGAGGGCAAGTGAAGGGGTCAGCTTGAGGGGTCCTAGCCGGCCATAATCCCTTACGTTCTTCAGGGTCTTAATGCACACGGTGTCCACAAAGGAAAGGGTGCTCAGGTCTAGGACGAGGCTGTGGAAGTCCGGCTGGGGCAGGCCTAGGGACTTCAGTGAGGTCATGGTTGGGGCCTTGACATCTTGATTGCTGGCGACCACATTGTCCAGCTCCTCCTCTTGGTGCACCTGCAATGGATTCAGAAGTGCTCAAGGACCATCCATGACGGAGCAAAGGTATGCACATGGTGTACACGGACACCCAGAGCCAGACAGGAACTATAAAGGCATGTAAAAATGCAGTTATATGAAGGCATGCATGGGACACATAAGGACACAGACACGGGTTGCTAGGAGAGACATGTGGATCTATAAACACAGGAGGGACATGTAGGGACACAGGAAAGCGTACTCCAACATGCACAAACTGCTTTGGTACTTCCTGGGCCAAAGCTTAACAAAGACACAAGAAGGGAAGGTGCTGGGAGATCATGTCCCACCCTTAGTTAAACAGGGTGGAGTGAACAGGGGCCTAGGGACAGACAAGATGGCCACAGGCATTCACCGGCCCACACTCATACACACCTTATACCCTGACCTGTCTGAAGCTTTGTTTGAACTTGGCATCCCTTTTTACCCCTAGATTTTCCCAATGTTCTAAGCTCTGTCCCCTATCCATGAGCATAGACTGTGTGGTCTTGTTATATCTATAAATTCAAGGTCTTCATCTAGATCAGTCTGAGATTATAGACAAGAGCCCGAGGAGAATTTGGTATCACAAGGGTCCTGCAGCGTCCAAGCCCTCACCCCATTCCTCCCATCATTAGCCCAATGCCTTCAAACCCACACTAGCAGGTCATGGCTTTTCTCATGCAGCATGTGTGGACACCCACATCTTTGCGGGTCTTGGCTGGTCCCTCCTCCACATCATTGCTTTTGATGTCTTCGGAGCTGGTGTTGACGTTGACTGAAACTGAGGAGATCTTGGAAGAGGTAGCCTAGGAGGGAAGAGGGATGATGGGAAAGTTATCCCAGGTGCCATGTGACAGCCATGCCAGGTAGACCTGGTATTGACCCTGGCATTGGGCAAGAAGCCACAGCAGGACCCAGGCTGCAGGCCTGAGAAGTTGTGACAAGAAAGGGACCTGCTGTGGTGGACGCTGAGACTAATCCAGGAGAGGAACACAACATCTCAAGAGTTTGCCCTGCCCCGCCCGGGGCTGAACCAGGGTCCCTGGGGGGCTGAGGGAGGAAGGGGAGGGACAAAGAGTAGTAAAGAGAAATGATGGGGGTGAGAAAATGGGGCCAGGACCAGACTGGGAGGAAGGCAAAGAAGAGTGCCAGAGTGGCTGAGGGTCGCGGCCGGGTCCGCAGCAGGGCTGGGCCAGGAGCTGCTGAGCGACCTGCACCTGTTTCTGGGTCTTCTTGGCTTTCTTCTTCATCCGCTTCATCTTCATCTCCTGCTTCTTGATCCGTTTCTTTTTCTGGGAGATGAGGTGGTCAACGTCCACACCACACTAGACACCAAGGCAGAGGCAGGGTTTGGGTACTCTGGGAGATGACGATATTCAGATCCCCCCACCACACACGCAAGCAGGGGGACCCCAGCCTCACCTTCTGCTTCAGTGAGTCACTGTAGAGCTCAGCATTGGCAAAGTAAATGGTGGCCGAGGAGCGGAAGATCTTCACGCCAGGGATCTCCTTGGCCTGGAGACGAGGTGGCATTGGGGCGGCCGAGCTTTCTTTGCCTTCCACTGAATCCTCCTCGCTCAGTCTCCCCTCTTAGCCTGCTGCCCTCTGCCCCCAGCTTGTGACTGATGCCCTGCCAGGAGTCTGGGCCAGGAGCCTGGCGACATCACCCTCGCCCTGCGCTGCACAGAGCCGCGCCCTCCCGACCCTCCCGTCTTAGACCAGGTTTTGCGGTTCAGCTCTCAGCGCCCGTTCCTGAGCCTCCCATCCCTGCCCTCTGCTGTTTTCCGCACACCGCCGACAGAAGAAGCCACCCTAAGCTCCCTCCACTCCCACCTCCCCAGTTCTCACCTCATCCCACCCCCAGCCCAGGTCTCTCCCCGGCATTTGGGCTGTACCACGCGGGCCGCCTCCCAGTCACCTGGCTGCTCCCCTCCGTCTTCTCCAACACCGAGACCCCCCATTCTCCTCTGCATTCTGCCTAATCACACTGCAGTCGGCCTCCAAGGCTTATTTTATTCCCGACTCTCACACAACCTTTGTTCTCAGAACATGACATGAGGCTCTTTATATGAACTAGCAACTGGGGAGTTTGTATTCCCACTGAGCAGACCAGGAAACAACCTCCCCGACATCCTGTGCCGCCCCCGCCCCCAACCCCTCCATTCTCTTGACCCAGGGGTACTCTACAGGGTAGGGCTTGTTCTTCTGGCCCCAAGACTGATCTATCCACTTATGCCCTGAAGAGGGTCACAGACCCAAACTCCCCTTTTCAAATTCCAAGAACCAAAGCCAAAATGCTCCCAGTGTGTGTGTGTGTGTGTGTGTGTGTGTGTGTGTATGTGTGTGCGCACGCACCTTGCATGTGAAGACATTGGGTGGCTCCTCGCCATTGAGATAGGGTCTCTTACCGAACCTGGAGCTTACCAATTGGCTAGACTAGCTGGCCAGTGGGCCCCAGAGATCCATCTGTCACTGCCTTCTGAGCCCTGGGGTTACAGACACACATGCTGCTATGCCTGGCATTTATGTGGGTGCTGGGGACCCAAATTCAGGTCTTCATGTTTATAAAGCCAACAGTGTACCCTCTGAGTCCTTTTCCCAGCCCATCCCCCAGTGTTCTTGTCCATGTGGAAGGGAATCAAAAGGGCCCGTTTACCCTGTCTGCCCCAACCGTCCATTTAGTCCTGCCACTCACCCCTGAGTATTCTGCCACGTCTCTATAAATATCCGTGTCTGGCACCTGCCCCAGGACAGAGTAATGGGGCCTGAGGAGAGAGTTAGGGGCGGAAAAAGGAGGCAAAGAAAAGGCCATGAGAGGGGAATGAGGAACTTGGGGTGTCCCCAGAGATGTAAGGAAGGTTGTGGAGAGACAGTGTGAAACTTACTCCCTCACCAAGTCTGGATTGGGAGTACCAAAAGGAGTTGACTCACAGCTGCATCCGGATCACCACGAGCAGCAGGGAGAATACTATGGAAACCGCCAGGCCAATGTCCAGATTCAGCAGGATGGTGGCCACAAAGGTCACCAGCCAGATCAGCTGATAACAAAAGGACAGGGGTCAAAGGGTCCTCTGGCACTAGAGGCCCAAAGCCCAGTCCTGGGCTCCCAAGCACCTCACCAGGTCCACTCGATTTGCCTTCCAGAGAGAGCAGATGTCAGAGAACTGCTTCATCATGCCCTTTAGATTCACAATAATGACGGCTGCCAGGACGGCCTGGGGCAGGGAGAATGTCACTAGGGTTACTGAGAGGTTCCTAGAGGCTGGCAGCCTCTACCACCCAGGCACGACCCACCCAGACTGGCCAAGCACTTGGGCAGAGCCCATCCTACAACCAGCTACCACCCACACTAGCCTTAACCCCTTGAAGCTGATTAGAAAGTTCTAACCCTTGACCGCTAATTCCAGATTGTGTCCCCACGAGCTCAACCTTGTATCTCTGAGCCCCTCACACGGAACTAGACTGACTGAAGGCTGGCTGGGAGGGATGGAGACTCACCTTGGGCAGGTCTCGGAAGAGTTCCCCAATTTTGACGATAATGAGGAGGATGAACAGGGAAGATACGGCTCCGGCAACCTATCGGGTAGGGGTTAGCAGGGGGTGAAGGTGAGGAGGGGTGGGCCACCCTGGCCGAACGGCACGCTCACCCAGACGGACATACACCCACAGCTGGCCCACCCTGGCCGAACGGCACGCTCACCCCGATGGTGTGCCCGCACACGCATGCCCACACCTGAGGCCCACCTGCGTGTTGCCCCCAGTGCTCTCCTGTACCAGGCTCCGCGACATGGAGCAGCTCACGGGGAAACACTGGAAGAAGCTGCCAATGAGGTTACTGAGGCCAAGGGCCACCAGCTCCTGTTGGGGGAGTGTGGTGTGAGAAGCACTGCCAGGGATGCCAGGTCACTCTCCTGGTATGTCTAGGCGGACACACTCCCAACCCCCATTCCTGCTCAGTGGCCTCCAGTATCTGGCTGTTGTCCCAAACATCCCATTCTCTCACCCTTATCACTTTCAAGTCCTGCCTGACCCTTCTCTCGCTCACTCCTGTCATCTGGGCCTGTGTACACCTGTATGTCCCCGCACGATCCGAATCACAGACCTGGTTACTGTCCACACGGTAGCCATGCCTCAGGGCAAAGATCTTCCCGAGTGAGATGGCGATGGCGAAGCCCACCACAGCGATGGCAAAGGCGTTTCCCACAAGCTTTGCAAACAACTCTGTCTTGGGTGGCACTGGGGGTATCAGCCTGGGAGGGACATCGGTGAGGTCGGAGAACCGCTCTGGCTCTGGCTGCCCCACCTCCCTGACGGCACCAGCGCTTACCCTGTGGTGATGTTGCCCACCACGTCGATCTGGAATCTTTCATTCAGATTTGCACCAAATGAAATACCAGTGGCCCCAATGAGCTGTGGAGACAGGACAGAATTAGGGGAGGGAGGTCCTGCCAGTATCATAAGGGGGGAAGGGTAAACCATTATGGGGGACAGAAATCTTTTTCTGAGGAAGAAGCTGTGGATAGGGGGAGAGGTAAACATTACCATGTGAGGAAAGGGATAGGCTGCCCAGGCTGGTAAAAAGCCAGTAATGGGGTTCCCTGCTGCAGTCGCCCCACAACACCCAGGAATCCTGACAGTGGGCACCCCATCTGGTCCTCAGATACCTGGAGGTTGTGTACTGGCAGTGCAGATCTGCCCTCCCTTCCCCTTCTCCTCCGCCCACCGTGCCCTGGCACCCGAACCAACCGTGAGCAGTTCCCCAGGTATGGGCAGGGGCAGATGCCGCTTTAACTTTTCATTCAACAGTTTCACCATCACAAGCACCACTCCGGCCACAAGTGCCGTGACCACGGTGCCGGGCACAGTCTGCGGCAGCTTTGAGCAGACCTCCAGCACTGTCTGAGGAGAAGCGGTGTTATAGCCAGGGTTCACGGTCACGGGGCCCGGCACGCCTGCCCTCCCTCGCCCCACCCTCACTCACATAGATAACGGACAGCGGCCCAGAGTACGTGGTCAGTTTGATGCCGAACACATACTTGAGCTGCGAGACAAGGACTTGCACAGAGGCGGCTGTGGTGTAGCTGCGGACCAAAGGCTCCGACAGGTAGGTGACCACGAAGCCGAAGTGCACCAGGCCCAGCCCCACCTGTTGGGGGGTCAGGGAAAGTCAGGGAGGCAGAAATCATTAGGCCAGAGGGATCAGAGGGACAAATGACAGCCAGAAGACATGGGGTAAGGCAGACACTAAGGGGTGGCTGTTCCGAACCTGGAAGAGGCCGACCAGGAAACTGAGTGTGTAGGCCACCTGCACTCGGGCATCATCAACCGTGGCGTTCAAGCCTTGCACAAAGGCCCCGTCTGCAGTCAGGGTTTCTGTCACGCCGCCCACCATCACGGACATCACAGCAAAGGTCCCTGAAGGGGCAGGACAGGGCGGGTCTGAGGGAAGAGGATGCTGCCCTGCTCTGGAGCTCTGCAGAGCCAGACAGACATCCCATCCCGAACAAATATCCTTGGCCTACAGTTATACAAATGGAGACAGCACTGGTTAGACATGGCCAAGGTCAGAAACGACCCTTGAGCTCACGAGCTCTTAAGGCTAGCCTGTAATGGTGACCTCATCTCACCACCTTGTCTCACCGGGGTCTAGTGTTCTGGGACACAAAGGCTCTCTGGGAGCAAGAAAAGGATCGTAGCCGGGCTGGACAGGCCTCTCGGAACTCCCAGGCCCCATGAACTGTCTCATTCACCCGGAAGCCAGGGCTTAAGAGATATTCTGAACTTGTAACTCTATAGTCAGTTTCCTAGTCCTTCTTGGGGTGGTCCATATGCTATTCTCTTAGTGACCTAACACCCACACTGCCCTCTTCCCCAGGCTGCCCAGCCCAGCCTGCCCCTCCCCTCTACACAAGACACCCTCTATGAAAAGCTAGGCCTGACTTCACTTACCCACAGAGATGTGTCGAGAGGTACCAAATAGGAAATAGACGAAGACGGGGTAGAAAGAACTGTACAGGCCAAACATAGGAGGTAATCCCGCCAGGAGGGCGTAGGCCAGGCCTGGAGGCAGAAGGTTGTAATGCAGACTTGGAGAACAGGGTCTCAAAAAGGTAGGGGAATCCAAGCCCCGGGTTCAGGGGCCATAGTTCCAAGAACAGGGCCAGGGCTCCTGGTTTGGGGTTCCACAGACCACAGAGCTTACAGTCCAGGCTGCTGAAGGTTAGCTCACCCTGTGGAAGCTGCATGATGGCCACACTGAGGCCAGATAACAGATCACCCAGGAGCCAGTCACGCACAGGATACCGGGGTAACCAGCCCAAGACTGGGACATAATGGAGCAGAAGAGCATGGGCCCGAGCACGGGAACATCTGGGGACATAAGAGTCTGTTAGAGCCAGGACGTGGGTCCTGCCAGAACACCCCAGTCCTTTACCCTCATCGTTACCGAAACCAGGCTCGCCACTGGTAGGTCTTGGTCACTGGGCCCCAGTGCCCCAGATCCTCGAGCTGCCCCTGGGTCAGCAATGGCCTTTCCACATGGTAGTCTCGTCTTTGCAGCTCCATCTCCTGGGCTGCAGACAGGAGTGCCTGTGTCTGTTGCGTCCCGTGGTCTAGAGAGGTGAGGTCACAGCCACACAGTGAGGATTCCCGCGTCCCAACGTTCCCTACACTTCTACCTGGGACCACAGTGTCGCACACCTGAGTTTCCCAGGCTCAAAGATCAAGGGTAGATCCAACCCTGCTGGTCCCCGAGGGCCCCGTGCTCACACCCAGGCAGGGGCAGTACCTGAACTTTGGCTGCTGGAAGCCTCTTTCTGGGCCAAAGTCTCTCCAGGAGGGAGAGTGGGATGACCACGACTTAAACATCCAGCTCAGGTGTGGCTGCCCAGCCCTGAGTACCACTCCAAGTTCATGTCCAGGTCCGGGTCCAGGTTCAGACCGGCTCCGCCTCCCAGCCCCTACCTCTCCCGGCCTCTTGCCTTCCCTGAACCAATTCCTGTCCGGTCCTTTTTCCAGTCAGCTGTACCATAGGCCCTGACTCACTGGCAGAGAGCAAGTTTAGAGAAAGGACCGAGCAAACCAAAGATCTGTAAGCAATACTGCCCCAAGCTTTAGGACAGGGCCCACCTAGACACCTCTATCTCCAGGGTCCAAGCTCTCACCTCCAGAGACAGGCTCCCACTTGAAGTAGGGAGAATTCACCTGGAAACAAGAATTTTCAGAAGCCAATCCTACCTAGAGGGAACCCTTCCCAGAGAGCCATCACCAGCCAGGCAAGTTCTGACCTGGGGGTGAATCTCTGGGAGGTAGTGGGAGAAGGGGGTGAAGGAGGGAAAAGGTTCTCCTCATCTGGGGAGTTCTCTCAGAAGAAACTGAGCTGGGGGAGACTCCATATGGAATGCAGCTCTCCTCTGCGAATATATTTCGGGGAGTGGGCTAAGTCTGGAAGGTGAACTAGCATTTGGGGAAAGTTTTCATCTGTCAGTTCTGATCTGGAAGCAGCTACAACCAGGGGACAGGATCCCACCAGAGGGGTAGGACTCACCTGGGAAGAGCCTCTAACGGGGTGTCCAAGTTGGAGGAGGGAGCAGAGCAAGCACAAGGAGGATCCTCCGGGGTTCTCTGCACCGCGGGCTGGCCAGACCTCAGGGCCCCTCTCCCCTCCTTCTAGATCACTCAAGTCTTCTTAAAGGGCTCCCTCCCCTTACGAGGCAGCACGCGCCCGGGGGCGGAGCCTTGATCCTCGGCCCCGCCCTTTGGGAGGGTACAAGGGCCCTGAGCGCCAGAGCGCTCACAACCACGCTGCCTCCGGCCGCCGCTGGTCCACGGCCAGGGGAGAGCCTGTCTCGCAGCGGTCCGTCTCCCGGTCCCAAGGCGCCCAGCCGGCGCACCTCCAGCCGGCGCACCTCCTGGGCCTGGGCTCCTTGGCAGGCAGCAACCTCCCTGCGACCCCGCTGGTCAGCACTCCAGGGACTTTCCGCCTCAAGAGCTAGGGTCGCGCCGGATCCCGCCCCCATCCCTCGCTGCTGATGGACAACCACCAGCGGAAAATCGGCAAGGCGGTAAACTGAGGCTGTGCAGGCGGGAAATGCCTGCTGGGAATTCGGCGGTTCCCTTTCAGAACTGACCTAGGCCGGCGCGGGGGCGGGTCACAGGACTGCTAACGTTTCGTGGACACGTGGGATTCGGGCGGCGCCCTGTAACTCACCGGACCCATCGGACAGCCCCATTGCCCTCAGGTAGCTCGAGTGCCGCTGTTGGGACAGCTCCCGCGGGAGGCCACTACCGGCGGGAAGGTGGCGCCAGGCCGGGAACGAGGCCGGCATCACGCTCCACCGCCAGGATGTGCATGCTCAGACCAATGAGAATTCTAGGGTGGAACCTAAGTCGTACTCTCCGGGCGGGGCGAGCCCGGAGATTGGGGGTTTAACCCTTTCCTTCCCGGAGGCCTAGTTTACGTCTTCCCCCGCAACACTAGTCGGTCGCAGCCAAATAACCAGCTGCCTGGAGCGAGGACTGTAACTAAGGAGCTGTGCTACGCTCGGCCAATAATGTGTCTCCGTGCCCCTGAATGAATGGACCCAATCTTACGTTCTGGCTCTGTGGAGGCCCCCGTAGTGCAGGGGAGAAATCCTTGAATGATCTGGATGCCTAGAAGTGTAAGCAGGGACCCCAACCTCAACTGTGGGAAATCTAGGTCTGTAGGGTCTCTCAGGGACCCCCAAGCTGTGAGCACCACCTCTCTTTACCTCTAAGACCGGGCACAGTGGTCCTCAAGACCTCCAGCCCACTCCCCCCCCCACACACACGTTTCTCTGTAGCCCTGGCTGTCCTGGAACTCTCTCTGTAGAGCAGGCTGCCCTCTGTATCAGCGATCCACCTGCTTCAGCCTCCTGAGTGCTGGGATTAAAGCATTCACTACTCGCTTCTCAAGGCCTCCCTTTCAGTTCTGGCTGCCTATGCTGCAAATGGAGCTGGGAGGGTCCCTTCCCACGCTGGAAACCCACCCCAGCCAGCGAGCTAGGAAGGGAAGGAAGCTCCTCTGGGCTTTCAAGCTTCTGGCTAGATCCAAGTCAGAAGGACCAGGAAGAGTGTGGGTGGGAAAGGCACACACCGAAAAGCAACTCCTAGGTTTAGTTTGACAAATGGGCAGGACCACAGATGTCGGGCTCCAGATAGAAGGGAGCCCACACACTACTGCCTAGCCCCGGAAGGAGGCTTCTCGTGCCCAGCTCCTGTCTCTAACTTCAGGCTCCAGTCACAGGGCGAGAGGCCATATTTCAGAAAGAAATAGGAACCTGGTCCAAATCTGCCATGAAATGGGCTAAAAATAACTGGGTGTTTTGGAGGGAGGAGGGCTCAAATTCTTTCAAAGGTCATTCTGGGTGAACCTTTCATAGCAACAACCATCTTACATCTGAAACAGAAAGAGGAACAAGTGTTTTCTATAGAAGTTTATTCCCAAAACAGAGCGCGGCTTCCCGGAACAGTTTACACAGACAGGAAAGAGGGCCACTGTGCTGAAGGGGGACCCCAGAGACGGTGTCTACAGAACCTAGGACATAGCGAGGACACTCCCCCGCAGACAGGCCACCCAGCCTTGAAGGGCAGAAGTCAGGTCAGCCTGGTAAGGAGAGCTAGGGACCTGGCTGGTAGGATTTGGCACAGGCAGTGAAGTGGGATTTTTGAATCTCAGAAACCACCTCCCAAGTGTACACATGGGGTGGAGGCGGCGGCGGCGGCATTTGCACAGAACCCTAGCCCTGAGTCTCCTTCAGGGTGTGCGGTTAAACAGAAGACTCAGCTGACCTTTGACCTGGGAAAGGTCAGGGTTAGAAGCCCCCCTCAAGATGGCCAGGTCCAGGGGCATCGCAGGTGGGTCTTCCAAGCCCCTCTCCCACTTCCCCTACCTTTCACTTGTAAACAAATGGGGGGGCATTCCCAACTGTAAACAAAGTGTCTAAGTTCAGTGTTTTCAGTTGTAGACAGTAAATAAAAACCAACAATGTAAAAAAATAATCTTGACCTGTAAACAAAGTAACAAAAATGTAAAGTCCCCAGTCGTGGGCATCAGACAAATAACAAAGAGTTTTATGAACAGGATCCTAACAGTCATTCTTCTCTCTGTAAGGGACTAACCGGTCGGCAGTCACTGCTCTGCCTGTGCCAGGAGGATCCTGTCAGCAGTGGGAGGCCGGGGCACCTACATTCTGGGTCTTGGATCCCCTTGTTCCTGCTCCCGTCGCCCGCCCCACTCACCCCTCAGGGGGGCAGTGTTGCTCGGGCAGGGGAAGAAGCAGGGACAGAGGGGTGGCCCCTCCACCCACCCCCTGGTAGGAATGTCTGATTAGAGGCCCACGTCCCTCCCCAAGGGAGAAAGGGAAGCCTTGATCTGTAAACATGACTCTGCTGCTCCCCTGGCACCCGCAGCAGCAGCCCTAGGTCTTAAGGCAGTAGGTGGCAGGGACTCCAGGTAATATACACCCACATCCACGGGGTGGTGGCACAAATGAGCCCCGGAGGGGGTGGGAGGACCCCTGTTTCGAAGACCAACCCCCAAACACAAGAGTTTGGCCTTTGGGGCCTTGGAGAAAATGCAAAGGTCAAATCTGCACTCTGGGCCCCAACAATGTTCAGATCAGTGTGGGGATGAGTCAGGAGAGAGTGTCCCACCTGTCCACTCCACCCGTGAGATGGAAAAGAAGAGCAGATGGTTTCTAAGGACCCAAATGAGGCCAGCTGCATCTCTCTCCCATCCCCTTCCCCTTCCAGCCCAGTCTCAGACCCCTGGGAGACAGAAAAGCTGAAAAATAACATAAGCATATCTCTCTGGTTCCAAAGGTACAAAAGTATAAAAGTCCTCCCTTCAGCCCCCACCCTGCACCTGTCACACGCATGCCCACAGATGCGCATGGGACCTTCATACTGCACCACACTGGGTCGAGGGGAGGGCTTGAAGGCTGCCTTGGATCAGTCCTGACGTTTCTTCCATCAGCCCAAATCCTCTGCTGTCCTTGGTGGCTCCTCATCTGCGGGTCGGCCCCTCAGGAGTGACCTTCACTTCTGGGAACTCTGTCGAGTTGAATGTAGAAACGGAAGGCCAGGGCTAAGAGGAGCGTTCCCTGTCAGCCCTCAGCCCCTGCATGCCCACGCCAGGATTCTGAGCCCTCCAAATGCCCATGTGGACCTCCACTCCCTAGCCTCATTAGCAAGTGGCTGCCTAGGTCTCTCAGGGTTTAGGAAGCCACTTTCTACACAGACACTACACGAAGCGTCGGTAAGCCAGATAAGGTCACAGATCTCCACATTTCAAGGAGTTTGTTTCTATAAACTAACTCTACAGACGAAGAGCTGCTGTGTAGCTTGTACTGTGCCAGGGTCGGAGATGAGGGATGGAATGCAAACCCAAACTCTTGTGACTCTAAAGCCTGGGTCCCTACTCAGTCCTGGCACTTCTGCAGAGCCCAAGGCTAGACTGCAGGGGACCCAAGTGGGTTGTCTGTTTCTCACCCTTCCCTTTCAGCATCCCTCTAGAACTCCAGGCCCCCAAGCCCTGCTTCCTCCCCCCTCTCTGTCCTCTCAACATTGGGCCCTGCCAGTCCTCTTGGTCCCCTGCCCCATCCCCAGAGACCCTCTTCCCTCAGGTCATCTCTCACCCAGAGCTTGACCTGGCAGTTTCTCCTGGACAGACAACTCTCCTATTGGCTGGTAAGACCTGGCAACTCCCCGGCCGGGCCCTGCTCACTCTGGGTCTGGCAGCGCTTTTCCCTGCTCCCCCTTCCTTCTTGGATTCCTGTGTATCCAGCCACTTGTGCTAGCTCTGAAAATCAACCCGTGGATGCTCTGTAGGCCTTGAGTTGTACTGTGCCTAACTCCACGGTGCCCACAGGGGGGAGCAGTTTCATGCTGATGGAATACAGCACGGAGTGAATGACTTCCTCTAAAGTGACTCCTCTGTCTGGCATAACATGCTAGTGTTCCATATGACCTCTTAGGCGGGGCTTTCGGAACAAAGATTCCTCTCATTGCCTCATGCAAATGCCGGGCGGGATATTTCGTACTTTGATGCCTTGACCCCTGCCTACACCCTCCACTAAGTGCCAGCCTTTGGGGGCACTTTTGGGATGTGTAGGGTTGGGAAGCTGGCCCTAACCATACAGCCAGCAAGTTCCAGCTAGTTCTGTTCCCATGTCATGCTAGAACTGTTCCTAACACGTGGCCCCCCTGGCTGTGCTGAACCTTGGGGTAACCCATATCTGTGGGCCAACTCCCAATTCATTCTGCAGTGGAACTCAGGGGTGGGCACATGGGGAAGCTGCTCCAAGCTGACGAGAGTGTGAACAGGTGTCTGGGCCCCGCTTACTCTGAATCCGGGGACAACTCCGAGATGCTGTGGGATGTGGCTGAGCGAGGTGTGGAAGGCCCAAGTGCAGAGGCTGTGGCCGAAGGCGTGGCAGTGGTGTGAGGGCCCGAGGGCGTGCTTGAGGACTGCACAGAAGACAGGGCTGAGGAGTTGAAAGAGGCAAGGATAGAGGAGAGAATGTCCAGTTGCTCTGTGGAGGGGCCATGGTTCGGGCCACTGGCCGGGTCCTCCCTGGCTCTGAGAAGCTGTGGGGCTGGTCCAAGGGCCTCTCGTGAGGGATGCCGACTAGGCACCTGGTCCAGCCGCTCCCGAGAGTTCGAGATCCTAGATAGAGAGTCCAGGGGCCGAGATGGTAAGAGGGGGTCCCTTGAGAGTTGCCGCTGTGGAGATGGGGCCAAAGGTGGGTGATGTGGGTCAAGGTCCCGGTTGCGGCGGGGTGGGGGCAGTGTGCTCAACCATTCTCGGGGTGCCCCTAAGTCCAATGCATCCCGTGACCCAAAGCGTCCAGCCATAGTGCCAGGGTAGTCCCGGGGTGGCTGCCTCCGTGGTAGGGTGCTGCCCCGATCTCTGGGCTCCAGGCGGACTGGTGTAGCATCCAGGTGTTCCTGGGAGCCTGGCCGGCTCAGGGGATGCAAAACGGGGGCAGGAACCGGAACTTCCTCTAGTCTCTCCCGGCTCAGCTGTCGCCTCAGGAGCAAGTCCAGCTGTTCTCGAGAAGAGTAGCGGCTGGCTGGCTGCGAAAGGCTACCTGTGCCCCCACCTGCATAGATGCGACCATAGGAGGCAGCCGGAACAGCACGGTGGCCCAAGGTAGCTGCACGGCACCAGGATAGCTCAGGAGTGCCTCGAGTCTGGGACACCAGTGGGTACTGCAGCCTGTTCTTCAGGATGCCTGTGGAGGAATTGGGGACAGGTGTATGACAAAGAGCAGGCAGGGATCTAACCAAGGAAGTGCCAGTTCCTGGGATCTTGTACAGAACTAAGGTCAGAGGCAGCCAGAGTCCTAGACAGACAGAGTAGGAGGTAGTAATCTTGTGAGTCAAGCTAGGGCAGTCATGGGGCAGGGGCAGGGCAGACTCCCGAGAAGTCAGACTCAGGATAACTCTAAGTCGTGGAAATGTGGGCCTGGGTCAGAAGGGCAGGAATTCCCTGGGTTGGGGCAGGATCGGTCTCCAATGCTCCCGTGATGCAAGACCAAGGACAGAAACCTCTGTGCTGGTGCAGGGACAACCTTGGGGACTGCTACAGCCAGTGTAGAGACCAAGAGCTTCCAGACCAGAGCAGGAGCTCTGGGCTCTGAGGCTCAACAGCCTCTATGGGTTTGCACCATGAGTGGGAATGGAGAAATGGAAGGAAGATGGCGTCTGAGGATCCAGGAGTACAAGGCAGGATCTGGAGGGGCGGGGACTCCATGGATCAGGCAGTCTCTGGGGACCATGAAGCAGGGTTGAGGAACAGGAGCCTGTCAGACTGGAGCAAGGTGACCTCCCCATTTGGGATCAGGAAGCTGAATTCCCACCGAGTCTGGGCCTAAGCAGCCTTCAGGACTCCTACAGTCAGGGCGAAGGACCAGGAAAGGTCATACCTTTCCTCTGCCGCTGGGCCCGGCCCATTGAGGTCTCATCCCCACTGGTCAGGGCCAGATCTGGCTGGTTGTTGTTGGCTGCGTCTTTGTCGGTGTGTACTCCCAGGCGCCTTTCAGAGCCCCACGCCTGCAGAGCACACGGGGCCGCCTCGCACTCTCCCAGGGCTGGCCAGTAGGTCAGGAGGTCATTGCCGTCCATATCTGTGAAGCCAGAGCAGGTTACAGGAGCTCTGGCTTGACTCCAGGGTCTCCTAACACTTGTGATCAGACTCAGTGACCCCTGCACCTAAGGACGCTTCAAGCCCTGGCTGTCCTCACTGAGGACAGGAAAGGGAGAAAGCTGGCGAGATGGCTGGGCAAGGAGGCAAAGCACTTGGCCACCAGGCCTGTTAGCCTGTGTTTGATTCCCAGGACCAAATGGTAGGGAGAACTGACTCCCACGAGCTGTCCTGTGACCTCCACATACACACCGACGCACACACACACAAAATGAAAATATTTTCCCTTCTCAGATTGGTGGAGCCACTGAAGGAGTGTCTACTGCTGAGTCTTTATCCTTAGCTAGAAGCAGATGGATGAGACGGAAGTTAGATGGCTGAGGTTAGGAAGACCAAGATAGACCCCAACTCACAGGGATGCTAGGCAGCTGAAGGGACAGTAAGTGACCTGTAACATCTCTGACCTCATGACCATAGCCCAGGTTGCTCCTGGGTCCCCAAGCACTCCTAGAAATCTGGATGGGAGTGGTTCATAGGGTCCCAGTGAGTCAGGCTCAGGAATCCTGAGGAGGTGGTAAGGTCCCTACATTACATCCTGGTGAAACGTGGGAGTCCCTTGATCACCCATGGAATCAGCAAGTTCCTCTCACCTTTGGGGTGGGCGAGGAGCCTCTCACTCTGGGCTGCCCTGCGGAGTGGACGTTGGAAACGTCCTCTCGTCCGGCCATTGTCCTCACTTTCTGAAGATGGGATGGATAGACTCCTCTCCTCCTCCAAAGACAGATCACTGTCAGAGTCAGAGTCTGCACCTGAGGGTCAGGAGAAAGGTGAAGTGGCAGGGACTTGAGGATGAGGAAAGGTCTGGAGCTAAGGGTCTGGATGTGGGCGAGCAAGACAGCAGGGGATTAAGGTGGGGCCTGGAGGGAGCTTGAGCGAGGGGTAGAAACAGAAGGGCTCGAATTAATCAGGGCTGAGCTAGATCAGAAGTAGGTTTGGACAACCAGGGATGGGTAGGTGCCTTCCGAGGCAGTGACCTGAGAGGAGCTTGTCCCACCCAGTTAGGCACTGCCCCCAGTTTAGGGTAGAAGGCAGATCATCAAGATACCCTCTGCCCCCCTCCTCCCTGACCCAGGGCTCCAACTCCACCAGCATCTCGATGGAACATAGCCACATCCAGGTCAGTGGGGCCAGCATGAGCCTGGAGGCTGTGCTCGGTGTGGTCAGCAGCTGAGCCGTGTCGAACCAGAACGTTGTCCCTGGAAATGCAGAATCCCCCATCAGAGAAGAATGGGACCAGGTGCTTTGGAAGCTGGGGAGTCTTTGAGTGCATGGCCTGCTGCATGTGGAATGGCTGAGGGTGCCTCTGGGTATTTGTTAGAAGACATTTGGGCAGGGCGGCAGCAGAGTTCCAGGTAGCCACCCTCCCTGAGATCTGCTAAGGTCAACGCTGGTGAAGTGGGACTAGACTAGGCCATTGTGGTCACTCACCTGAGGTAGCTGTGGCCCCGCTGGCTGTCCTGGTCCTGGGCCCTGCCGGAGCGGGCACTGCTCACTGAGGAGACAGTGGACGCACCAAGAGTGATGCGGATAAGGCCACTCTCCTCAAAGAGGGCCGTGTTGTTGTAGGCGCCAGACCCCTGAGGGAGGTGGGTGGACAAGGCTGTGAGCTTCTTCTGAAGGAGCCTCGGACCCAGGCATCCCGGGGCTCCCAACCCCACCTTCAGCCCCGGCATTCTCTCACCGTCCCGGGTGCTGGCCTTGTCTCCTCAGGAGCTGCCTTCTTGCCTAGACAGGCTGGTGTCCAAGCAGCCCGAGCATCGGCATTCAGGACACAGAAGAGCAGCAGTATGGCCAGGCCCTGTGGGTCAGTAAGGGTCAGGGAAGGTCACTGAGAGGTCAGAAGACATAAGCTCAGAACACAGCCAACAGGGCATCAGTCGGGGCCAATAAAAGTCTCTGTGGGTCGGCAAAGAAGGGAGGCCGGGTGTCACAGGTCAGTGTGAGTCATTGAGGAGTCCGAGGGAGGGGGTGCCAGAGAGGGAGTCAGGGACAGGCTCAGGACTAACAATGAGAAGACCAGATGGCCGGAGGGCTGGAGTCAGCGCTGGTGTGGCCAGCAAGGGGTCAGAAGCTGCAGCGTTGGTGAAGGGCAGCCCCGGATCAGCTCCCAGCCTGATCTCAGGGACTAGTTTGGTGTCAGCTCTAGGCCTGGGGTCAGCAACCAAGGTCAGGGTCTGGTTCTGATCAACGTCGTCACAGTCATTCAGTCAGTGAGCTCCGGGCCTGGTGGTGACAGTGCCACCCTAGGGCCAGGCTGCTGAAGCCCCGTCCAGGTCTGGGGAGGGAGAGGGGCACCAGAGGTACCTGGAGGCCACAGAGTCCCGCATGGAGGTAGTGAAAGGCCAGCACGCTGTGGTTGACAGCCAGGAGACCAAAGAGCCAGGAGGCACTGACCAGCAGGAGGAGCAGAAAGGAGCCACGCAGGGTCCTGCTGTAAGGACATGGGGGACACGGGGACACGCGGGGTCAAGCAGGGCTTATGTAGGGGACATCAAGAAAACACCTCACACAGCAACGTGGAAGTCTCGGGAGGACACTAAGGAAGATGGGCGGTCACACCAAGAACAGGGAGAGCATTCAGGGAGCCATGAGGGACCATGGGAAAGACAATGGAGTCAGGGAGCCATGAGGGACCATGGGAAAGACAATGGAGTCAGGGAGCCATGAGGGACAACAGAAGATAGGAAGACACGAAAGGGGGCGACGTGAATCATTCAGGTCGTGGAAGAACCCTGGGAGACCCAGGGGATTGGGAGACAACAGAGCGAAAGCACATGTGAGGCCAGAATATGGCGAAAGTACCAGAGAGGGAGCACAGGCCAAGGCACTAGCGACTTCCTTCCCTTCATGCAGGATCCGGAGCCCAACCTCCACCAGACCCCACCCGGGAGGAGTCTGCCATCTTGAGGACCCCTGCGTCCCTCAACTAGCCAACTCACAGCACAGAGGTCTTCTTGGCCTCCCTCTGCCCTGTGGAGCAGGATGTGCGGGCAGCGAGGAGAAACATGGTCCCATTCATCTACACCCACAGTCAGGTGGAGCAGGGAGAGAGAGACAGACAGTAAGAAACAGAAAGAGAACAAGTCCACAAGCCCAAGCATGGAGAGAGAGAAAATGAGAGGAGGGGGAGGGGAGAGGGGGGAAGGGAGGGGAGGGGAGAGGGGGAAAGGGAGGGGAGGAGAGAGGGGAAAGGGAGGGGAGGGGAGGAGAGGGGGAAGGGAGGGGAGGGGAGGGGAGGAGAGGCGGAAGGGAGGGGAGAGGAAGGGAGGGGAGGGGAGGGGAGAACATGACTCAGAAGGAAACAGAAGAGCTGAAAAATCACACAGGAGTCAGACGGAGAGAGACGTCGAGTGGGGTCATGACAGCGACACAGAGACATGGGGACAGAGGCAGGAGGGATGGCCAAGGCTTTGACCCGGCTGACCCCCACCCACCCCCACTCCCATGCCAGCTGACCCCCACTCCCATGCCGGCTGACCCCACTCCCATGCCGGCTGACCCCCCACTCCCATGCCGGCTGACCCCCACTCCCATGCCGGCTGACCCCCCACTTCCATGCCGGCTGACCCCCACTCCCATGCCGGCTGACCCCCACTCCCATGCCGGCTGACCCCCCACTTCCGGCTGACCCCCCCACTCCCATGCCGGCTGACCCCTACTCCCTGCCCCACTCCCATGCCGGCTGACCCCCACTTCCGGCTGACCCCCACTCCCATGCCGGCTGACCCCCCACTTCTGGCTGACCCCCACTTCCATGCCGGCTGAGTGGGCGTTCACTGTGACAGACACGAGACGGAAGCAGTCCAGGATGCCTGTGCGCCACCACCTGCCACGTGGTCCAAGTCCCCCCTCCTTCCAGAGAATGGAGCGCACAGTGGCCCCGAGAGCAAGACACTCACCACAATGACAAGGATGATAGGGCCAGCGAAACTCCAGATGAGAGGTTCATGGATGGAGATCCAGCAGAAGTCAGGGTTCCCATAGCCCTCCGGGTCCAGCCCAACAGCAAGGCCTTTGGAGAGGGGAGAGGTTGAACCAAAGGTGTATTCTAAATTCTGACTCCCTCGCATGGGAAGGAAATGGGATAAAGGCACACAGGGTCCTCCCTGAGTAGGTGATGTGGGGCATGAGGTTGAGGGATCACGATCGGGTTGGGGGACACAGCCCGAGGTCAGACCATATGACGGGCAGAGGTTGGGGCTCACAGGCCTGAGTGGGTAAGACCTCACCCAGCAGCACAGCAGGGCCGCCCCAGCCCAGGGCGTGGTAGAAGCGCATGGCACCACGATCCACATTCCGAGGCTCGACCTGCATTCGGTAGAGGTGTAGGCCCTGCACCAGGAGCCAGGCAAAGGTGCTGAGGAAGAAGTAGTGCAGGAGGATGGCGACTGCAGTGCACAGCAGCTGAGGCAGGGCCGGGAGACTGGGTCAGGATCTCCTGCCCATGCCACCTGTGACCCCGCCCCAGACATCCGCTCTCCACTGATGTCCCTAACAACAGCGCTCGATTCCACTCAGCATCCTGCCCCCAACCACGACCTCACTGGGCATCCCTGATCTTAGATCCTGAGCTTTGGCCCGAGGCTTTCCAGGGAAAGGTGGAGTCACACAGTTCCCCTGGCCCTGGCCCTGCACCTGGTTGTGGGTCCTGTGGATTCCCAGCAAGAAGAGGAGCTCTGCCACTCCCAGGGCAGCTGCCACGTTGGCGTGGATCCCGCGCACATTGGACTTGAGGCTGCGCATGCTCAGCAGGACAGCCGCCGTCAGTACCAGAGCAGCCACAGACACTGCCAGGACCACGTGGGTGAACACCGCCAGCAACTCCAGGTCTCCCTCTAGCCGCTGTGGAGTTAAGGGTGGTCACTGGGATGCCGGGTGGAGAGCGTCCCTACCCTTTAGACTTCCCGCTTCTTTGGGCCGCTGAACACACGTCTACCTCACGGGGAGAGGCATCCATAAGGACTCCAAACGTGCCTGTCCGGCTACAGCGACACCGTGCATGGGATCCATTCCTGTGTACCAGCTCGCAGTCCCTTGCCGTCCACATACCATGCTGGTCTGCCCTGTATCCAGAGGAGAGTTAGATCTACCCTTCCATCCAGGATGTGTTCCATTGCAGGCAGAGATGTGTGAGATGGGGGGGGAGAAGAGGGTGCCTGGATTTGGGGGATAGCATTCCTCATGGGCCAATTGCACAGTGGCATAGATAGGGGCCTCGGGGACAGGCCGGGACACCTCCCAGAGGTGAAAGGGGACACAAGGTTTCCAGAGTGGGGTGGGTCCTCACGGGCCAGGTGGATCCCACTGCACACAGATCGCCTTGCTCCGATTCGCTGTCTGTAGTAGGCGGAACTCAAGGTTGATTGGGGACACCAGAACGCCCCTGAGGAAGCTGCGTCCGTGGAAAACAGCCACGCTGACCACCGGGGAGTTCATAACAGGGTTCTGGGGGAGCCTGAGGAAACAGCCATCTGGTCTTGGACACTGTTGAGCAAAGTCTGACTGCCCACCCCCTCCCCATCTTCAAACCACTTGCCACGGCTGACCAGGGTCTGGGATACCTCCAAAGCACACGTTATTTCTAAGAACACTGTCCAGCCTCTGCTGGGCTGCCAGGGGCTTCAGACTCACTGTCTAGACAGGGCTCTGAGGCCTGAACAGCTCTGGCCTGGCCTGGCCTGTCAGCCTCAAACCCTCCCGTCTCCCATTTCTATCAGACTTCCCCAACCAACCTGGCTATGCCTTTCTTTATCAGTCAGTTGGCCTATCTATACCTGGGTCGTGTACCTTTCTTGTGCGTGTGTGATGGTCCCCATATATGTCTCTGTCTGTCACCCTGCACCCCTGCTACTCTTTATAACCAAACAAACTTCACATGGAACCCAGTTGAGGCTGGCTCCCCAGAGCTGTGCGCAGGATCATCTGTTTACCTGTGGACCGGCTTATCTGCCCATGGAGGAAAGGAGTACTGTGTTGGGGAGAAACCCACACAGAGCTCAGGGTGGAGGGACTAGGAGCAGCTCTGTGCCTGGTACCTGGCGCCCCGGCGCTCAGCCTGGAACTGGGCAGGGAGAAGCCCTCCCAAGGTGCGGTACACGAGGAGAATGACAATGGACAGCCCAGGCTCCGGCTCCGGCTCCAGGGGTGTTGGTGGGGAGACCACACTTGAGGCTGTGGTGTTTTCTGTGTTGCTGCTTGTGGGCAGGACTGCCAAGGGAAAGGAAGGAGCCAGGGTGACTTCTGACCATGCGCACCCACAGACCTAGCTCTGAACCCAAGCTGGCATCAGGCACAGAGCCCTTCTACACAGATCCAGAACCTGGGAGGTGGAGGGTGCAGGGCCATGAAGGGCCATGGGCAAGGTAGCAAAGCTGGAAAGGTAAAAAGATGGCAAAGAATGATGGAGGTAGCCCTCGGAAGGTCTCACACAGGAGCCATGAGGCGAGGGAGGTCTGGCAAGGGGAGAATCAGTGAAAGGTGACATGATGATGTTGGTGAAAGGAGACACAGCCCGGCTCAGAGGTCACCAGAAGGGCTCCTACCTTCAGATGGGGATGGCTGTGGGGACTGGGACGGCAACAGCACGTGTGTATGAGGATCCCAGGCATCCTGGCCCCGGAAGAGGTTGCTGTGGTAACGGGGGTAACGACGGGCTCCCGGAGCTGAACTAGGATGCTCCATGCGGTCAATGCTGAGCACTGCCCAAGAAAAAGCGGGGCAACATCTGTCAAGGGCCTTCTTCCCGTGCCAAGGGTTACATTCCCACCCATGCCCATGTTACACCTGAGCGTCACAAGCTGTATTTCCTTGGTACGAGTGCAGGGCATGGCCCTACAAAGCACCAGGGGCTGGAGCAGTATTATGGCCCAGCAGCAGCAGCAGCCCCAGGGCTCCCCTGCCCTTCTCCTGTCCCATCCACCACTCACTGATATTGGGTGTGACTAGTCCGACCGGATTTAGGTATGTCAGTTCCATATTCCTTGCAAGTGTGGCTGCATATTCCTCCAGGTGCCGCACTAGCCCTGCACTTCCTGGGGAGCCCCCGGGGGCCCGCTGTCCCAGGGCTGCCCACAAGTCTCCTGTCTCTGGAGCAAGCAGTGCAGAGCCGGCCCACAGCAGATTCTAGACGGATGGAGATGGAGTTGGACTCACCCAGGTGGTGAGGATGTACATAGGGATGGGGCAGGCATGAGGGGGTCTAGCCAGGTATTAGTGGGGGCCCGGGAAGCAAGAGGGCAAGACTGAAGTGGACAGGGCAGAGTGAGGTTGTAGGACCTTCACTTTTCCAGAGGTCAGCAGGGGTATAAGCTGGGGATCCGGGGCTAGAGGGGAGGAACCATGGAGCTGGGGGTCAGGGCCATGGAATAGGGGACATAGAACACAGCCCACCTCATTGAAGTGGGCATCTTGTGTGGCTGTCAGCCCGAAGCCCTGCTGATGGCTTTCAAAAGCCAGCAGGTAGGCCAGCAGGCGGGCAGTGACTCGGACATCTTGGCTAAAGTAGTGGTCAGTCTGGCCGGTGACCTCCCGCAGCCTCTGGGCCAGCTTCTTGGCCTCCACGGTATCCAGTGCTGTCTTGTTCAGCTCTAGGCCATCCAACTGCCAGGACAAGGATGGCAGTGGTTGTTCTGTGATCCTGTAGGCCTTTCTCAAAGCCTTACAGGGAGAAAGGCTTGGACAGATGAAAGGGTAACTAGGAAATGCCCAAGAGGTCAAGGGCTGAGGTGTGTATTGGGCCCATCAGAGGCCCGAAGGTCTTGGGGGCAGGGCGCTATCTGGGCAGAGTCTCACCAGCAGACTGAGCTCTCGAAAGGCAGGCGAGGTACAGTTGAAGAGGTCAGGTTCCAACCAACCCTGGTCCTCGTCACACATCCGCACCGCAGCACCTGGGGGCAGGCAATCCCTGGTCAGGCCTGGAGCCTGGGTCCTTTTGCTGTTAGGTGGCCACAGCACCCTCTTCTATCCCATAAGGAGCCTTGAGGTAGGGGCCAGAGTGAGAAGCATCTATGGCTAGGTGCCTAGATGCTGCAGCCAAAGCCCAGGTGGGTTCCAATAGCTTGTTGGTTAATTCTCCCGAGGATTCTGAGAACCATTCTTACCACTAACCACATAAAGAAAAGTAAAAGGAGGTGCTGTAGATAGATACACACACACACACACACACACACACACACACACACACACACACCACACACCACACACTCTCTCATACAGACTCACTCACTCATTCACACAAATGGGCTTTGACAAGCTTCCATACAGGTCAAAATTCAACAATGCTCATTAGCTGCACACACAGATGTATGAACAAGCAACACACACACACACACACACACACACACACACACACACACACACGCTGCTCTCTTGTATACTCACAAGCATGCTGACACAGACAAGATCTTCCAGAAGTACCCCATCACCCAAGTGATGTGAGAGTAGGGTTCTCATACAAGTTTTAACTACCTCAATGGTGACTTTATCATCATTGCCTTCCCATGTCTATGCAGTTGGGATAGAAGTTGAATAAGTTGTGTCCACCAGCAAGAGACCCTAACTTAAACCCAGAACCCCATCCCCTCAAGACAGACTCACAGACACATGCACAGGCACAGAAGGACACGCACATGAGCATGCATACACAGACAATCTCTGTCCAGCCACTGCAGAGGCCTCGGGCAGCAGGGAGGTCCTGGGAGGCCCTCAGAAAGCAAGGAGAAGCTGCTGGGTGACTCTGACCAACGGGGAAACCCTACAAGGACCTTAGGAAGTAGGAAAGAGTATGCAAGGTCTTAGGACGTGGGAAAATATCTGAAGGATCCCCAGGTGATGAGGAGGGATCCTTGAGGACCCTGGGCACCAGAGAAGGTCCCTAGGGTCCTCAGATCACAGGAGGGGGTCTCCAGGAGCTTAGGAGTAGGTTTTAGAGAGCTCAGGCAGCAGGGAGGGATCTGCAAGGACCTTAAGCGGCAGGAGGGGGGGGGTCTGCAAAAGCTCTGGCAGTGGGAGGGGGCAGCGCACCTGAGCAAACACGTACCCCTTACCTGTACCCCGCAATCCTGCCCAGAAGCCAAGAGAAACAGATGGAGGCTTAATGAGAGTACAGGAAGAGAACCAGAGCCCCTGAGAAGTTTAAGGGGCCCACGTGGATTTCCACCCTACTCTCATCTCTTCACAGAGATAAGACCACCCAACTCGGTGAAAGAGGCGGCTGTAACGATCAGAAAACAGACCTGCCCCACCCTTAGCAACAACGCTACCCACCACACACTCACCCAAGGCCCCCCGGGGACAGGGTACTGTGGCCAAAACACCAAACTTCGTCTGGGGCCACCACACACCAGATCTCAGGGACTTGGGGCAGGCATCGTAGAGTACTAGGGAGAAAAGAGTGTTGAGCCGGGTGGCCAGGTCTAAGGCAAGTGACACCATACTGACTGCTGTTCTCCCACTCCTAGGCCCAGGCCCAGAGCCTCCCACTCCCTGCTGGCTTCTAAAGAGCTGGCCTGTTCAAGTCTAGGACAAGTCAGCCAAGTACACATAGTAAATGCAGGGCCCCCGGTATATAACTGGTCTCCCTCAGAAATGGCTTCCCAGAGCCCTCCACCTCCCGAAGCCAGGAGTGCCACTGGCTCCTCAGCATGGTGAAGCCGGCCCTCCTGGATAGATGGGGGTGGACAGGACTTGCTTACCTCGGCAGCCACTGGCTGTCACCTCTGCGAAGGGGCTGTCACAGCTGTTACACTGGCGGCCAAGGGCTCCTGGGCGGCAGGGGCACTGCCCGCTGTGGGGTGCACATGAGCGCGAGGTGGAGCCCACAGGGTAGCAGTCACACGGGAGGCATGAGTCACTGCCCCTCGGTCGATAGTGGAACTCCTGTTTAGGGATGGGTCAGGGGCCTGAGGTCAGAGGTTAGGCTTAAGGGAAGGGTCTTAGGTGAAAGCTTGGGGGATAAGTAGAATCAAGGGCAGAAGTTAAAAAAAAAAAAAAGAAATTTAAAAAGAGATCATAGACTAGAAAACTTGCCTTCGATGAAGACAAGGAAGGGTTTAGAGGTCAAGGGTGAGAGGTGGCAACTAGAGTGTCGGACACAGATTCAGAGGTTAGGGCGCCAGTCAGGTGACAGAGGTCAGCAAGTTGGACAAAAATCACAGGTAGTGTCCAAGGGAAGACTGAAAGGTCAAGGGTCAGGGCAAACCTTGCAGTGGCACCGCCCACTGGTCTTGTTGCAGTTGGGGTCAAAGCCCTTGTGGACGTTACAGTTGCAGGGACCGCAGGTTGGGCTTCCCCACCAGCCCCGAGGGCACTGCTGGTCCATCCTGCAATGAGAGGAGATAATGTGCGCCCACGACATTTCAGTGACCTGCTTGTCCCCACAAGGTCTGACCGTCATCCTAGTCCCCAGCCTCTCACCTGTGCTCACAGTGCTGACCAAAATAGCCACTTGCACAGTCACAGGTATAGCCGTGGGGGGCTCCTCGGAGGTGCCGGCACAATCCCTGGTTTTGACAGGGGTTCAGGAGGCAGGCATCCACACACCCTGGGCCGTAGTAACCTGCAGTTTGGGTCAGAAGCTCAGAACACTGGTCAAGGAGCAAAGAAGTAGGATCCTAGCCCTCTCGGTTCCTCCAGAGCCTTCTCCACGGCCCCTGGCTCCTCCCCCAACTCCCTCAACACCCACCTGGCCAACAGGTGCAGGAAAAGGTCTGCCAGAGGTCTTTGCAGTCAGCATGGGGTGGACAGGGCCCGGATGCACAGGCGTTGCTCACAACACAGCCTGGCTCCACATTCACTCTGTGGCTGGGAGGTGGCAGGGCTGAGGACCCAAAGGGTGTAAAGCCAACCCATATCCCCTGCAGACACAGACAGCAAAGGGTGAGGCTCGTGTCAAGGCATGTCCTGCGGAACCAGCCACCCAGTCTGATGTCCCGTGACATGCAGTCTCCCTCTTTTCCTTCCACGAAACTCAAGGCCTCCCAAACATCTGCATCCAGCCCCCTGTAAGGATTCCTGGTTGTGCTGTTTCTGACATGTATTCCAGAAGATCCTTGATTATCTAAGCTAGATCTTACTTCCGCCAGAGGAAGGTTTGGTTCGTCTCTGATCTCTGGGTCGTCTAGCCCCCCTCCCATGCCCACATGCACCTAAATGCTACTTTTCAGGTCCCTAGTGACCCCATATCATATGCTCATGCTGATTCTCACCTGGATACAGCCAACCAGACCCTGTGGACCCTCCTCCTTACTTCTGGGGGGCAGGCCTCCTACATGGAGTTGCTTTACTTTCAGGCTCTGCAGCTCACCTCCCACAGCCATGGTGTCCTAGAAGAAGGGGACAGTCAGCACGAGAAAAGGGGTACCTAGTAAGCCCCTGTCATATCCCAGAGTCAGAATGGCTCTCTTCTAGCCCTGTATGACCATGCTTTGTCCCCTGTATCAGAAGAATGGTTTGGAAATGAGTCGCTCCTAAGTATGGAGAACTTGCTGTGGTATGGGTGATATATAAGAGAAAAGCTTCAGTTACGAGCTGAGCTCAGGGCTGTCTGCTCTTCTAGAGGATCTGGGTTTGATTCCCAGCACCTACATGAAAGCTTACAACAAGGGCTCTGATACTCTCCCGGGGCCTCCCTGGGCACCAGATATACATATGGTATACACGCATACACAGAGGCAAATACTCATACACATCAAAAAAATAAAAAATAAAGAGTTAGGCTCAGGCAGGCCCTTCCCTCCTGGACCCAGAGCCAACCTTGAAATTCCATGATCTTATTTTTTGAGCATTTGTATGAGTATATGGTGTGCTTATGTGTATACACATGTTCATATATGTATGGGTGCATGATGTGTATAGAAGCATGTGTATGTTGGACATGCAGAGGCCCAAAGTTGACACCTGATGTCTTCCTTGATCACTCCCACTTTGTTAATTCAGCTTGCAAAACCCGAGCCATCAATGCTGGCTGGTCTAGCGGGCCAGCTTGCTCAGGGGATCGGCCTCTGCCTCCTGAGTGCTGGGGTTACAGGCAGCTGCTGTGCCTGCCAGTGGGTTCTGGGGATTGGAACTTCAGTCCCTACAGTTGTGTAAGCAGGGTTTTATCCTTTGAGCCATCTGCCCATCCCTGGAATGCCAGGATTTTGACTTGGTAGGTAGAAATGAGGGAAGACAACAGAAGGGGCTTTCAGGAGTCAGGCAAAGCCAAAGTCCTGACTATAGTGGTACCACAAGAGCAAGCCAGAAATCAAGGTAGCCTACCTGATACAAGAGGGGCTGCCTAACAGACCAACCCGGCTAGTGGAGTCGGACCAAAGCAAAGGGGTAGGAGAATATCACATTTGGTAGTTGGAGGAGTGGGAAGGAGCTGGACAGAGGTGGGCTTAAATAAGTCTGCTTGGAAAGCTGAGAACAGACTACCCTGGGGTCAGAGGTCAGACCTGGAAGAGGTTGAAGTCCAGTGAAACCAAAAAGATATGATGGCCCCTTCGGCCACCTGGCTCCTCCTGCAACTCCAGCCGAAGATCATGCCACCGGCCATCACTGACAGTCATCTGGTCCAACAGGAGGTGGGCAGCATGGCCTGAGGCCCTGCTTAGTGTCACAGACAGCAGCCCCCGATCTAGCTGTGAGCAAAAATGCATAGCCCCAGGGTTAGGTTGGGATGAGGCTGGGTGGTGAATTCAGAGGGTTCTGTGGTCAGGAATATGCGTTCCGAACAGTAGAGACAAAGCTATACCACATGCATAGTGCACTGTTCGGGGGTACTGTATTATTGATACGGGTAGTGAAGGACTGGAAGAACAGACATACCTGGCAGAGGAGCACGCTATGTGGCCCAAGCTGCACTTGCATCAAAACCCCTTTGGTTGCCCGTGTTCGAAATGCTAGTCCCAGGTACCATGGCACAGACACAGTCACGTCATTTCCAAAGTCCCAACTCAGTGAGCCATTGCCGTAGAAATGGTAGGGATGGGCCATTGCTGAGGACATAAGAGAAGTCGGGTTACACATCCTACCCCAAGAACAGGCCTTACTTACTCTGTATGGTCCTCCTGCCCCACGATGCCCACTCACTGAGGCGACAGTCTTTGCCACCAAAGCCCACAGGACAGTCACAGCTGAAGCCACCCCAGCGCTCTGAGCAGGTGCCGCTGTTCTTGCAGGGGCCCGAGGCACAAAAGTGCAACTTGGCCTGACAGCCTGGAGAGAAAGGAACAAGGAAGGTATGAGAAGCCTGGGAGAGGAACTCGAGTGCTGGGCATTGATGGCAGAGCCCAGAGGAGCCGAAGTGCTCATGATTTCATCCTCGTGTTCTAAGGAAGTCGGCAAGTGAGAGCATGGCCTTAGGCTGGACGATAGTATGGATCTTGCCATGTAATACTGGATTGGGGTCAGATGTGGAGCCATCCCATGCAACCCTTCACCTCCTCCTCATGATGGCGACAGGGACATGAATGGGGACAAGCAGCTTTGGGGCCTACCTGCCATAGTGCCGTTGTTTGCAACAAAGGCTGCCATGTCCATTCGGCGGCCATCAATGTGCAAGTCTCGCATGCAGCCAATGAAGTCCTTGTGGGACACGGGGAAGTTCTCGGGAAGGTTGGGGACACCCCCCAAGAGCAGAGGGCCAGTCAGGTCCAGGGACCTGGGGGTCAGGAGCCAGGGTCATTGGTGGGTCTAGAGCCAGAGTAGGGTTGCTCCTGGGGGCCACAGGAAGTAGGGGGTAGAACTAAGGGAAGGGTAATTGGGTGAAGAAGACAAGGCCAGGCTGGGAAAAGAGTTAAGACTGCAATTGTGAGGATGCAAAGAAGAGATCATGATGGGCGGGTGGTCTGGAGAAAGTGGGGGACTTTGATTTGGAGACAATGAGGAGGAATGAGGCATTTGGGTGGCTGGGGTGGGGGATGGAGGAGAGGGCTTGAGGGGTGAGATCAGCACTCAAGGGTCTCGGGGGCTATTTATGAGATAATGGACTAGAGGCAATGTGTGTCATTAGAGACTTAAGATATGTAGAGATTTTAGAGGACAGAATGCCTAGAGACTTCTGAAGACTGTGTGGAAGCCAGAAGCCAGGGGCAGAATACAGGCTTGGGGGCTAGACGGAGCAGGCTTCCAGTGTCTTTGGTCTGTGGTTTGGGAAAAGAACAAGGAGTCTGGCAGCCTATGTGAGGGGTCGAGGTGGGCTCTGGCAGGCAGGGGCCATGAGGATGGGGTGGGGCCTCACTTCTTGGAGCTCGTTTGCACACCAGCAGCTGCACATGAGTAGTTGCCAATCTCAGCACCAAACTGCAGAGCCACTGCCACATTGCAGTCATCCACACTCAACACAGCCACCTTGTCCTTCGAGGGGCCCTGAGCACCCCCTAGGGCATCTGTCCGGGGCTAAAGACCAGGCACACCAATCAACAATGCCCCTATGGTAATTCCTGAGGAGAATGCAGAATCCTGACTCCCCCACACAGCCCACCCATGCCCAAGGTGGCGCCCACCTTGTTGTAGTATCTCAGATGCACTGTATGCCACTGTCCATCACTCAGGCCCCCTGGAACTGTGGGGCTAACCACTGTATTGGATTCACCTGTGGGGAATATGCGTGCAGAGCGATGTCTGGAGGTCCCGAGTGGCACCATCCCAACCCAGTTACATAGATACAGATACTCTTAGGGTCATGCTGGATAATTGGATCACCATATCCCCTGGTGACCACACTGGCTGGACTACAGTGTCCTTGAACACATAGGAGAAACTCAGACTTCTGGGAGAGATGGACCTTCCCTGAGGGAGTGGCCACAGCGTCTGGTCCTCACTGTTGTCTGCTTGGCACTGAATTGAGTGCTCAGATGCTCAGTGAAGGACACCTGAGGGGACTCATGCATCGACTCTGCCAGCCATCCCAGGAACACATGCACCCCACTCACTGTCACAAAAATCCACGGGAGCACCCACCCGTGGAATATGTAAGCCGCACTTGGCCAGCCACAAGCTCTAGAGCCAAAAAGTCATGCTTCTCATTCAGACGCCCGTTGTAGAAGAGTAGCCCGCTGGGCTGCACTGTTGCAAACCTGGGTGAAGTGGAATGGGACCATTAGGAGCAGACATCTCACACCCTCCATTAGAGAACCAGCTCAAAAGCTGAGCCAAAAGAAGAGCGTGGGAGATGCCAGTGCATCCCAGCAGGGATCAGGGGAGAGGGTGGTGCCCGGTGAGGACCTCGGGACTGGGCAGTCAGCAATCTGGGTCAGGGTCACATAGGTAGAGACAGTGGAGAGACGTGCAGTGACACGGGGCGGGCACCTACGAGAGGGACAGCGTGAGGTGGAAGCGCTGCCGCAGGCCACGGAACATGACGAACGAACTGGGAGGGAAGGAGCGTGCGGCCACCTCACAGCGCGGGCCCTCGAAAGCGCCGCCCGCGGGGCACTGACAGCGAAAGCCGCCATTGGGCGCGTTGGTGCAGGTGCCCCCGTTGCGGCAGACGCCGGGCACGCAGCGTCCAGCTTCAGTGTCCAGCTCGCAGTCTTCCCCTGCAGGGCAGGGCCGGGTAAGAGGACGACGCCCCGCCCACGCCCCGCCCACGCCCCGCCCACGCCCTCCAGAGGCCGGCGCCTCAAGGCCGAGTCCCTCGGCCTCTGAATGGTTGAGCTGCCTGTGGGCACGCCCTCAAATGGTGCCTCGGGGACACGCCCACAGTCCCGTCGCCCCGCCCCTGCCCCGCCCCCTTGCTTAGGGCGTCTGTGTCTCCACCAGCTTTAGACTTTCCGCAGGCTGGGCTCAGCCGCGCCTCTAACCCGACCAAGTTGCCTCAAAAAGGATGCCCGGTGCTCACTCGCACTCCGCAGTCCCGCCGCTAAGCTTCGCCAGGGCTTCATCCAGCGCGGCACGCGACTTACCGGTGAAGCGCGGGCGGCACACACAGGTGTAGCCTCCCTCGCGCCGCGCACATGCGCCGCCATTGCGACAAGGGTTGGAGTAGCAGAGGTCGAGCTCAGTCTCGCAGAAGTCTCCGGTGAAGCCAGGGGGGCAGCGGCAGCGCAGACCGGCGATGGGTTGGATGGGTCGGAAGAGCGTGGAGGCCGAAGCCAGGAAGGGCGCAGAGGAGTCGAAGCGGAGCACTGACACGCATTTCATGTAGTTCTCGCAGGGCTCGCGCAAGCACACGTTGTCATCAAAGGGCAGCACGTCGAGCAGCGAGCGGGCGGCCAAGGCGGCACGGCGCACGTACAGTTGCTCCTGCAGCTCCTCGGAGCTGAACCAGGGCCCTGCAGCGCCTGCCCCAGCCCCACGAGGTGCCAGCGCCGAGAAGCTCACGTTGAGCACGGTGCCCCCCACGTCCGTGTCGTTCTGGATGTTGAAGATGAAAACGTCCTCGGTAGGTGTCGCGAGCACTGCAGCCACGCCTTCGAGAAAATGGCCCAGCAGCGGTGACAGGAAGCGCTCTTGCCACATGTTCTCCAGGCGCACTGTCAAGCTGTTGGCCAGCAACTCCTCCGTGATGATGACCACCCGCAGCACACACTGTGCTGTAACACTGTGCAGGCCATCTGCAGGCAGGGGCAGGGACAGTGATTAGTTTCGGGTCAGTAGCTGCCTCTCCTTGGAATACAAGAGGTCTGGGGCCTTTGAGTCAATAGACTGACCCCTAACAAGGCTCTAGAGAGTTTGGGGCTAGTAATCACCATCTCTCCAGCATCAGGTAGTGACTAGCTGCTGCTTCCTACTCCAGCATCCACAACATGAGAAGCTTGAGTCAGTAATTTACCCAGCTCAGGTCTGGCCCCTTAGCACCAGGGAGCTCCACCAGCCCTGTCTCAATAATTACCCATGAGTCAGTACTCTAGGAACATACAAGAAGTTCCCTAAGTGCTCAGTAATCCATACTCCCAGTCATTGTGATCAATAGGCTACCCCCACTAAGGACAGAAGGAGAAGCCAGGACCGCTGGCCATCTATCCCTAACTTCCCATCTTCCTCCATTGCAGCAGAAACAGCAGGACACCCCCTGCAAGAAACAACTGGGGGGCAGGTGTGCCTTTAATCTCAGCACTTGGGAGGCAGAGACAGACAGATCTCTGTGAGTTTGAAGCCAACCTGATCTACAGAGTTCAAGCCAGAACTACATAGTGAGACCCCGTCTCAGAAAACAAAAAAAAACAAAAATCCCAGCACTTGGGAAGCAGTGGCAAGCGGATCTCGGGTTCAAGGCCAGCCTGGTTTACAGAGTGAGTTCCAGGACAGCCAGGGCTACATAGAGAAACCCTGTCTGGAAAAACAAACAAAAACAAAATGAACAAAAAAGAGAGAAAGAAAGAACGAAAGAAGGGGTTCCAGGGCAAGGCTATCTCTTGCCAGTCAACTGCTCTCCCGAGGCACTAGATGAGGTCCTGGACCAGCGAACACTGAATGCAGTTCTCTAGAACTCTGAATCAGCAAGCTCCAGGAATACCATGGACCTTAATGTATACCCACACTGCATCCTCCTCAGCCGCTTTAGTTAGCAAACTGCCTAACACTCTAGGTCTGGGTTCTGTGAGTTCAGTGTCCATCCTGAGATGACAGTAGGGTGCTACTCTGCTTTGTTCATCTCAGATCAAGCCTGTGTTGGGTGGTCCATAAAGACCTGCTGTTGAGAGAACTGAAAGTCAATGAAGATCTCACCTCCTCTGTCAGTGCCAGGAGTCCCAGCTCCAGGGCTGAGACCGAAAAGACTCTCTAAACCTCTGGCACTTCCAGAAGGTAGGATTTCAAGGGTCTTTTCCACCTGATCTTGTCTATGAGAGAAGGGTTTATGAAAGCCACTGGATCTCTGGACATTTCCAAAAGGAAAGGTCCTTGGCCTGCGCTTTGGATAGCAGCATGGGCCCATTCCCTGCCTGGGGCTGTCAAAGTTAGTGCTCTCCCTGACCACTGAATTGAGGGCAGACTAGACCCAAAGTCACCTTTATCTAAACATGGCCATGAAATGAACGAACTTTCTGGCTTTTCCTAGAAACACGAGAGCATCACAAAGAACCTCTGCTCCTTCCTTCTTTAAGGAGAGAGGAGCAACCCCTATATGAACAGCTATTTATGGTTCTTAGAAGCCCTAGAATCTTTAGGATTCTGCAAAGACTGTCCAAGAACATAATCTGAGGTCTATGGGAGATCTTACTGGGTACAGGAATCCACCACTTTAGAGATTCTGGTTTGAACCCTGACAAGATCACTAGGTCACTTGCCTCCCCCGCACCCCTCACCTGTTACGGTTACCAGCATGGAGGCCACTAGTGGGCGGTTGTTGTCCAACTTTCTGCTGAGTCGAAGCTCCCCACTGGTCTGGTTGACCACTAGAAGCTGCAGCTCATTGCCCCTCTCAAAGGAGTAAAAGAGGTGGTCAGAGACATCCGGGTCATAAGCTGGGATACGCCCAATGATGCCTGAGGGGAAAGTGTCAGAACGGTTGGATACATAGTTGTTGAAGAGGATCTGGAAGTTGTTGAGCACAGGACTATTGTCATTCTGGTCAACTAGGCGCACATGTACAGTGGCCCGGCTGACCAGAGGAGCAGAGGTGGCCTGCACCACAATCACATATTCCTGGCGAGCCTCATAATCCAAGTCTATGAGTGCTGTCAGCTCTCCAGAGAAGATGTCCATTTGGAACAGCTCAGGGATGTTCCCTTCCACAATCTGGTACATTATGTGGGCATTGGGGCCTTCATCAGGGTCCACTGCAGTGATCTGAGCCACCACGGAACCTACAATGCTGTTCTCCTTCACCCTCACTTCGAACTCCTCAGCTGGGAAGACAGGTGCATTGTCATTCACATCTTGTACGGTCACCTGGATACTGACTGGAGTCCGAAGTGGGGGCACACCACGGTCCACTGCATAGGCAGTCAGCTCATACACGGGCACTGCTTCCCGGTCCAGCCGCCTCACGGTCCTGACAATGCCAGAGGTGGGCTCAATGGTAAAATCCCCATCCCCATCTTCCCCATTCTGGAAAGTATACTGAACCCGGCCATTGGCATGAGCATCCCGGTCAGTGGCTGAGATCTGCAGAACACTAGTGAAAGGTGGAGCATCCTCAGAGACCAAGCCTGTATAGTGGGAGGCCACAAACTGTGGGGCATTGTCATTTACATCATTGACCATTACCTCCACATACGTGGTGTCTGCTTTCTGTGGGATACCATTGTCCCGGGCAGTAATGGCCAGTGTATACGTCACTTGGTCCTCGTAATCAAGTGGAGCTTGTAGTGTGATGGCCCCTGAGTCTGCATCTATTCGGAACTGGGGAAGGTTGTCTTCCAGAAGATAAGTGATACGAGCATTTTCACCTACATCGTCATCAGAAGCACTGATGACCACCACAGTGCTACCCACTGGCCGATCTTCGTTCATGCTCACTGAGTAATGAGCACTCTGAAAGACAGGCCTGTGTGTATTGGCATCTGTGATGTTGATGTGCACATAGCAGTGGTCATGAAGGGCACGGTCAGACGCAGTAAGCACCAGCTTGAAGTAGCGTTCCTGCTTGTAATCCAGGGGCAGCGCCAGTGTCACCAAGCCCACGCCACCTTGGGTGCTGATAGCAAAGCGGTTCCGGGTGTTGCCACCTGTGATTTGGTAGCTGATGGCACTGTTGGCATCTCGGTCTACTGCAGTCACACTGACCACACTGGTGCCCACGGCTGCATCTTCATTGAGCCGAAGGTGGTACTCTTTCATGGTGAATTCAGGCCGATTGTCATTGACATCCAGCACAGTTACAGTGACACTGGCTGAAGCAGAGAGTGGGGGTGAGCCGTGGTCTCGTGCCTCCACACCGAAGAAGTAGTGTTCCACAGACTCCCGGTCCAGGGGACCACTCACAGAGACCCAGCCAGTGGCACTGTTTATGACAAAGGGTGTGTCTGGTGCTACACCAGTTAAAGAATACTCCAGCCTGGAGTTCTCCCCGTGATCTGCATCCACTGCCTGAATGTGAATGACTGAGTGACCCAGGGGAGCATTTTCCAGGACAGAGACCTGGAAGGGTGTGCTCACAAAGATAGGAGTGTGGTCATTGATGTCTACCACCTGGATGCTTGCCAGGCCTGTGTTGTTGGACAGAGGTGGCCTGCCTGCATCTTGTGCCCGGATTCGCAAAGCGTACTCTCTCTCTGCCTCAAAGTCCAGAGGTGCCACTACCTGGATCTCACCTGTGAGGCTGTCGATGGCAAAATGGCCACGGCTGTTGCCGCTGATGATGTTATAGTGCACCAAACCATTGGCGTCCTTGTCCTGGTCTGTGGCCGTGACACGTAGCACCACTGTGTGAGGACGCACATCTTCTCGCACCTGTGCCACATAGCGCTTCTCGCTGAACTGGGGCGCGTTATCATTCTCATCCAGCACAGTTATGTGCACTCGAACGGTGGCTGAACGTGGCCCAGGCTCCTGGCCCTGGTCACTAGCTTCTACCACCAGCTCGTAGCTTTCCATGTGTTCCCGGTCCACGCGGCCACTGGTGCTGATAAGGCCCGAACGTGGATCAATCTCGAAAGCGGCAGCCGCCTCCGTGCGTGCAGCTGGCGACCCTACAAAGCGGTAGCGCAGGTTGGCATTAGGTGGCGCATCGCCGTCTGTGGCACGCAGCTGCAGGATGGGGTAACCTTCTTCCACATTCTCACGAAGTGTTTCCCGATACTGGGCTTGCTCAAACACTGGCGCGTGATCGTTGCGGTCTGCTACTGTCACAGCCACCATGGTGGTGGCTGAGAGGCGCGGTGAGCCGTGGTCCTGTGCGGTCACTCGAAGGTAGTGGCGTTCCATACTCTCACGGTCCAGGGCGGCCGCCGTGCGGATGAGGCCACTCTGAGGATCAATACTGAAAAGCTCCAGCGAGCGGCTGTTCATGAGCGCCGCCAGCGAGTAGACCAGGCGCCCGGCCTCGCCTGGGTCCGGGTCCTGCGCTACCACGCGCAGCACCGCTGTGCCCGCTGCCTGGTTTTCAGGTACCAGTGTCTGGTAGTTGTATTGAGGAAACTGCGGGTGTCGGTTTGCGGCACGACGGGGACGACCCTGGTTCTTTGAGAGGATTTGCTTGGCTTCAGGGCCAGTTTGGAACCCTGGAGGGCGCGGCCCAGGGCGCTGAAAGAGGAAACGGCGGCGGAAGAGACCGCGGGAGCGCATGCGCTCGGGAGCCGGTTCGGGAGCTGTCCGAGGCTCGCGGGGTGCTGAAGCCGGTGTCGGAGCTGTCCTCACAGCACGTGGTGCTGAATTCTCCCTTTGGTCAGATCCCAAAGAGCCAGGGAGGCAGTCCCGCCGAAGCGGCTCCCTCTCCGTTCGAAAAGTCGCGGATCTCTCACCCTGACCCTTGCGTCGTGGCGCCCACAGTTTCCCACAGCAGCGAGAGGTTTCCACTCTCTTGCGGACGCCTCTCCTAGCATTACGCTGGAAGGACACTGGCCTGGAGCCATCAGGCTGAGCCAGAAGGTCCGAAGGTTGGGGAGAGATGTTCCCCAGAACCGGATCCCCTGGGGACAGAGCCTCGAGCGGCAGACCACCTCTTCGTAAAGGTCCTGTCCGCCCACAAGAGGAGATCTCTGGGTGCCAACATAACAGATAGCCTGGACCCTGAGCAGCCTCTTGCTCCCGACTACCCAACGCCTGGACCACCAGCTCCGCGTCTGGTTGCTCAGGAGTCCCTCGACCGTTCCGGGCGCTTTGCCTACCGACTCGGAGCCTCATGAAGACAGGCTCCCTGACTCCCAGGCCAGACTCTCCATCCTCCCAGACGCCGGGAGGCTCGGGACAAAGAGCTACGGCTCCACTGCCGATCTGCGCTCTTGGCCCAGTAGCAGTAGCTACCCCTGGGTCCCAGCCCTGGTCCCCGCCGCCCCCCAGCTCCTCCCGGCTAAAAGGGAACAAAGAGAGGAGAAGGAGCAGTAGTATCGGGGTCGACGGTCCCCGGAGACCCCACCATAGAGGCCGCCTCGCCATCACCCCCCGCCTCCCGGCACGGCCTCCGCCGCCCCCCGCCCGGGTCCGGGCCTTGGGCCCGCCCCGCCGCTCTGGCCCCCTCCTGGGCCCCTGCCGCCGCCCCGGCCCTCCGCCCCTCGGCCTGTCGCTCCGCGCCGCCTCTGCTCTCTGGGCACCATCTACTCCGCGGCCAGAGCCCCTTTGGCATACAGCCCCGGCTTTTGCCGCCCCCACCACAGCATCCCCGACGCTGCTGCCGCCTCCCGACGCTCCAACATGGCTCCCGGCCGCTCCGATGGTTTGCTCCACCTCCGCCCCGATGCCCCAAACCCGGTGGTACAACCCGTTGCGCATGGCAATTCTTGCTATCGAAGCCGCTGCCGCCATCTTTATTGAGGACAGAAGTGCTGCCCACGGTGCTGAATGGAGCGGGGAGTTTCTCCGCTACTCCATCACCGCCCTCCCTTTCCTCCTAATGCGTTGTTCCTTCTTGGTTTCCCAGCCTTTCTTTAGATTGAGAATCTCGACTCCCTTCCGGAGCACTAGTTCCGAACACCAATTTTGGTCTGAAAATGTCTTGTCATAATGCTCTGGTGTTCTCACCGCTCTGGGCAGCGTTGCCATGTAGAACGGGGACGATAATGACCAGACACCGGCCTTTGCCACTAGCAATAGCGTGTTCAAACAACAGTGTTAGCTATTAACAAGTTTAACTTATGAAACGTTGCAAATATTTCCTTGTTTGCCCCTACAGAGCAGGATCTGAAAATAACCCTCCTGAGGCAGGAAGATAAGCCAACTCTTCTCTGCCTCGACAGTCACTAGCATCTCCCAGACTTGGGGCTCCTGCACTAGACATCACGTCTCTCCAGGCTATGGTTCTTTCCACTGTTCTGAGATGCCACGTGGAACCCAGGGTTGCACCACAGCTGTGAGCCCAGCTTCCTCAGATCCCCGCCCCTCGTCTGCGACAACTGCATCCTTTAACCCCTTGAAGAGCCTGAGAGAAGCTCAGTTCTCCCTAGTTCTGGTTCAATCTAGCTTTCTGTCCAACTCCTGGCACGCGCGCATCTCAACTAACCAATAGGTGGACGTGGCGCAACAGACGTCACAGAATACGAGAGTAAAGGCGGCGCATTCCAATCAGAGAGTCATTGTTTCTATTGGCACAATGGGAGACCCCGCCCCTCTCGGAGGACTCCATTGTATGCGGGATGAAGGAGGGCCTCGCGGGTGCCAAGCTAGCCAGCAGAAATAATCCAAAAGGCGCGCTACACCGGTCGGCCTCCAAACGTGGCATTGGTAACGAGCTGCAAAGCCAGGTGCAGAGCACTATGGCATTCTGGCACCGAGACAGAAGTCAGGCCCAGGACCCCAGCACGCTGAACTGGGTGCGGTTCCCCCGGCTGAGCGGTTACTGCTTCAAATAGTCCAAGAACTCTTGGCCAAGACCTCTGGCCCGCCCCCAGATGGTAGCTATGACATCACCAGCAACCAATCAACGCATTCTCTCGCTCCTCCGTTTCTTTGCTTCCGGGAGGCCGGTCTCACGCGGGGGCCTATCTCACGCGGGTTGTACCCCAAGAGGCTGCTAATATCTGCCCATGGGCTTCAGCTGGGTTTTGGATCTCCGAGTCTTAAGAAGGTATTCAGGGTCAGAGTTCCGTGTCAGGTGCACCATTTGTGAGAGCCGGTGGAGTGTCTGCAGAAGCACTAAAGGATTGCTGTTCCCGACTGGAGGAGAGGGGACCTGGTTTTGGACGTGCCCGCCGGTCTGTGGAAGCTCGTGGAAGGCACAAATCTGAGGTCGAACAAGGAGGAAGAGAAATGGGATCACAGAAGAGGCCCCTGAATGACTTTAGGGATCTGGACTTCCGGTACAAAATGCCTGAGCAGCAGTTTAGGGAACCATCCTGGTTCTTGCCGCGTGGGCAGACGTGCAAAGGCACCGTGGCTGAGGGAAATCGAGTTCCGTTTCCCGCCCTGGCTTCCACTCTGGGTCATGTCCACTACGGATGGCACTCCGTGCGGCTCTGCATGTAACTGTCTCCACTGTTCCTCTTATGGATGCTGCGCTCTGGGGCCTCCCTCACCTCTCTTCTTATACGCACTCACTTCTACGTCCAGCCCATTCCCTAATGCACCTTCTGGAAAAACAAAAATGAGGAGATGGTTCAGCTGGTAAGGGTGCTTGATGCCCAAGTCTGAATGAACACGAGTCTGATCCCTGGAACGCAGATAAAAGTGGAAGGAGAGAGCGGACTCCACAAAGTTACCCTCTGATCTCTGCATGCTACTCCACTCCATAGTAACACGTCCACATTTTCAAATGAAATGTTAATTCTCTCTCTGCTTCTGAGTACAGCTTTGCCCCTCCTTCCCCCTCCACGTGGTTCATCCTCATTCTCTTCTCAATTATTTCAACGACAGGGTCCGCTTAGGGCTCAGAGCCCTAGATTTGATGTTGCTGTGAGGCAAGATAAAAGACCAGACAGCCGAGGAGTGAGGGCTTTAGGTCCTCACCTTTTCCATTAGCCTCAGAATTCAGTGCTATGTACATGTTTAGGACTCTGAGGTCCTGGGTTCAATCAAACCCCCACACCAGAAACAAAAGAAAGAATATTGGCCTAGTGTGGTGTCACAGGCTTTTTTTCTTTTTCTTTTTCTTTTTTTTTTTACGTTTACTTATTTTTATTGGCATATATATATATATATATATATATATATATAATTTATTTAATGCCGAATGCTGTTTATTGAAGGAGGGAAGAGGTCTTAAATACAGGCTTACAACAGTTGTTGTTTTTCAAGACATGGTTTCTCTGTGTAGTTTTGGGGCCTGTCCTGGATCTTGGTCTGTAGACCAGGCTGGCCTCAAACTCACAGAGATCCTCCTGGCTCTGCCTCCCGAGTGCTGGGATTAAAGGCGTGGACCATACCACCTGGCTGTCACAGGCTTTTAATCTAACACTCAAGAGACAGAGGCAGGCAGATCTCTGAGTTTGAGACCAGTCTTGTCTAAGCAGCAAGTTCCAGGCCAGCCAGGGCTACATAATGAGACCTTGTTTCAAAATAAAACAAGCACACATAAAAATCCTATCTGTAACTCCTCACCTCTTCACTGGGCTATACCCAAACCCACTTAAAATGGAATGTGTATCTTTCACCTCTGGAGGTGTACAGAATTGCTGGAGAAAAACACAAAATTCTATTAATTGGTCCTATTTTGCATTCATGACCACAGCCTTAGTATGTTAGAGGGCCTAACCAGCTAATGTAGTAAGGCAAGAAGACCAATTTAAAAATATATATATGTAGTGGGCATATTTCCCAGTTGGTAGAGTGCTTGCTTATCATATAAAGGCTTGGGGTAAATCCTCAGCACAGAATAAACCAGGTGGTGCGTGCCTGTAATCCCAGCACTCAAGGATTCTCAGTTCAAGTCCTCAGATACATAGGGAATCCAGGACCAGTCTGAGCTACATGAGACCCTGTCCTAAAAATAAAATTAAAAAATCCAAGGGAACCTAAGGGTAAGTTGTCTTTATATTTATTTGATTGATTTGATGTGTTTGTATTGCCTGCCTGTGTGAATGTTTACCACGTGTGTGTTCCGTGCCTGTGGAGGTCAGAATAGAGCATCAGATCCCCAGGAGGTGGAGTTACAGATGATGTGAGCCATCATGTGAATGTCTGGAACTGAACCAGGGCCTTCTGCAAGAGCAACAAGTGACTCTTAACTGCTGAGCCACCTCTCCAGCCTCAGAAGGGCAAACTGTTAAAGTAGGCTTAACAAAGTCGTTGGACATGGGGCTGGAGAGCTGGCTCAGTCGTTAAGAGAATCTACTATTACAGAGGATTCTAGTTTGATTCCCAGCACCCACAGCAGGCCATTCACATCTGCCTGTAACTAGCTCCAGGGGAAATCTGATGATTCTGACCTCTGTGGGGATCTGTACTCGTGTACACACACACACACACACACACACACACACACACACACACACACACACAGTTTGAAATAGTAAAAAAATAAATCTTTAAAAATTGTTAGATAGCTAGGCAGTGGTGGCACACGCCTTTAACCCCAGCACTCGGGAGGCAGAGGCAGGCGGATCTCTGTGAGTTTGAGGCCAGCCTGGGCTACAGAGTGAGTTCCAGGAAAGGCTCCAAAGCCACACAGAGAAACCCTGTCTCAAAAAACCAAAACAAACAAACAAACAAACAAAAAATTGTTAGACATAAAGTCAATTTATAAAAATCAATTCCAATTTCTTTTATCTCAGGAACAATTAGAAAATAAAAATCTGGGGTTGGGGATTTAGCTCAGTGGTAGAGCACTTGCCTAGCAAGCGCGAGGCCCCGGGTTTGGTCCTCAGCTCTGAAAGAAAAAAGAAAAAAGAAAAGAAGAATCTAAACTGACATTTACAATAACATCAAGTAACAGCAAATGTTGAGAGATAAATTTAATGAAAAAATCGATTATACATATACAAAACACTTCAAAGCTACTGAAATCATCATAAATGGAAGGAAAGTTATGGCCAAATATTGAAAGTCAATATCATAAAAGTGCCTGCCAATTTTCTGTCAATTGATATATATGTTCAGTGCAACTCCAGTTGAAATCTCAGTGTGTGTGTGTGTGTGTGTGTGTGTGTGTGTGTGTACACTCATAAACTAGATTCTGAAATATAAAAACAAGAATACTTAAGACAGGAGCTGGAGAGATGGCTCAGTGGTTAAAAGTACTTGCTGTTCTTGCTGATGACACAGGTTGAATTCCTAGCACCCACATGGTGGTTCACACCCATGTTTAGCTCCAGTTCCAGGGTCCAACACTCTTCTTTGGCTCTATAGGCTCTAGGCATGCACATGGTACATACACATACATTCAGGCCAAACACACATAAACAGAAAAGTTAAGTAAAAAAATTTTTTTTCAGAGCTGAGGACCGAACCCAGGGCCTTGCGCTTGCCCTACCACTGAGCTAAATCCCCAACCCCACTTTTTCTTTTTAAGAATACTTAAGACAACAGTGCTGAACAAAACCAAAGTTAGGAATTCAACTGCTATTTATTAGATATGAGGTTTGAAAAGCTACTGTAGGGTGTTGGTTTAGGGATAGTACACTACTGTTATAAATCTAGGGAGAGGCATAAACGTGTGACCTGGAAATTTTTTTAGATTTATTTTTATTTTATGGGTGTTCTGCTTGCATATGTGCTTGTGTACCACATGTGTGCCTGGTACTCACTGAGGCCAGAAGAAGGTGTCAGCTACCTTGAGACTGGAGTTATAGACCACTGTTAGCCACCATATGGGTGCTGGGATTTGAACCCAGATCTTCCAGAAGAGCAGCCAGTGCTCTTAACTGTTGAGCTATCTCTTCAGCCTCTGTTTGTTTTGTTTGTTTATTTGTTTTGAGAAAAGTTTCACTGTAGCCTTGGTTGGATTGGAACTTGTATAGAGCAGGCTGGACTCAGTTCACCGAGATATGCCTGGGAGTGCTTGGATTAAGGCTTGTATTACCACTCCTGGCTTGGTTTTTTTTTTTTTTGGGGGGGGTGTTTTTTGTTTTCTTGTTTTGTTTTGTTTTTTGAGACAGAGTTTCCCTGTATAGCCCTGGCTGTCCTGGAACTTGGAGATCCACCTGCCTTTGCCTCCTGAGTGCTGGGATTAAAGACGGTGTGTCACCACCACCCAAGTTTAAAGTAAGGTTATTTAATAGATGCACTAAACAAATGAAAACATCAACAAACTGGAATACATAACAATTAACAAATTCTTATTATTAAATGGCAATGAGAAGGGTGCGGGCCGGGCAACGGTGGTGCATGCCTTTAAATCCCAGCACTCGGGAGGCAGAGCCAGGAGGATCTCTGTGAGTTCGAGGCCAGCCTAGTCTACAGGGCAAGATCCAGGACAGGTACCAAAACTACACAGAGAGACCCTGTCTCGGGGAAAAAAAAAAAGAAGAAGAAGAAAGAGAGAAAGAAAGAAAGAAAGAAAGAAAGAAAGAAAGGAAGGAAGGAAGGAAGGAAGGAAGGAAGGAAGAAAGAAAGAAAAGAAAGAAAGAAAGAAAAGCAAAAAGAAAAAAAAAAAAAGAAGAGCCAGTTAGGAGTGACACGTGCCTGTAACCCAAGCACTGGGGCTGAGAAGGGAAGATGTTATTTGCTGGCCAGGGCTAGATTGTGAGACCCTGTTCCAACAACAGCAACAGTGACAGCAATAAGGAATAGTAACCAACCCACTGTAGCCCTGTGATCTCACAGACTCGGCCTCTTTGAAGGCTGAGATAGAAAAGTCATTCAAGTTGAGACACCATAACAAGATCTTGATGGATGGATGGATGGATGGATGGATAGATGATAGATAGATAGATAGATAGATAGATAGATAGATAGATAGATATAGGGAGAGTTTTACTGTAAGTATAAAATCTAAGGACTCATGTTTAATACATATATAAGTCAATAAAAGATTTACAAATCAATATATACATGGATAAGAGATTTGAATTATTAACATTACAGCTGAAAATAATTGACTAGTCAGTAAACTAATGAAAAGGTGCTTAATGTCTTTAGTCATCAGAGAAATACAAATGAAAAAAATTGTATTAGAATGGTGTGTTGTCCTTCCATCAAAAGAGGGAACAGTTGGGGTGATGGCCCAGCAGTTAAACCATTTGCCATGTAAATGTGAGGACCAGAGTTTGGACCTCTAGCACCCACATGAATATTGGATGGGTGTGGTGCTGCACATAATTCTCCAGCTCAGAGGGCAGATTGGATATCCTTGAAGCATCTAAGCTAATCAGACTACCTATATTACTGAGCTCTGGGTTTGATTGACAGACTCTGTTTTAATGAATAAGGTGAAGAGCTATTGGGGAAAGATGCCCATTGGCCTTGGGCCTCCACCTGAACATGCATCTGCACATATGTGCTCATACATACACAACACATACAGATTAAGAGAAAAAGAAAGATTCTCCTCATTGTAGCCTCAGTTGGTGTCTTTTGAGAACTGAGTTGAGCTCTCCACCCTTCACAAGCTGTGCATGAGTAGCTTGGGGTCCATTGCATCTCCCACATGGACCAGACCTTTAGGGACCCACTTTAGGAGCCATTTCTGGTCCAAGTAATGCCCAGCCCACAGATTCCTACTGTCCCTTCTGCTTCTCCAGCCCATCCAAACACTGCCCTTTATTGGCAGGGAACATGCTTTCTGTTCCTTGATCCTTCTCTCGCCTAGCCACATCCCACATCTACTCTTCCAAGCAGCTGGAGAAGTGTTGGACTTCCCTTCCTGGGAGGAATCTTTTGGTTCACCACAATCTAACTTTATGGCTTAAACTCTATGTTGTGAGATCATCCATCACCAGGGTGTTTGCTGAAGGGGTTTTGGAGTCCTGCCCCTCCCCCAGAATGTTTGGGAACATGACCCAGTATTTATGTAACTGTTGGCTAGGACTTCTGCATCTCTTACAGTCATGTGTAGGGCTCGTTGGACAGTCCTGCAATCTTGGGTGTGGACTTCTTGGAGCTTACATTGTTTATCTGGGAGCCAGCCCTAGGACAGAGGACAGAACAGCCAGCTCTTCCCACAAGGTCTGTGTGTACATCCTGGCAGAGCAAAGCAAATGGCAGATGATGTCTGATGTTCCTGCTTCAGCTTCCCGGGAACCCTCTGCTTTTCACTGAATTATGTTGTCTCCTGAGAACAACAATTTCCTGCCTGTAGCACTCCAGTGAAAAGTCACAGCTGGAAACCAGTATCATTAACTCTGGATGTGCGTGAGTAGGCTGTGTCCCTCCACCAGACGCCTGTGAGCTGAGCAATCTGATAGAGCCAGTGGCTAAGGAGGAACACTGCCTGGAATTCACCAACATTCTCTCTACCCCATAGGTTTCCTCTGAAATGCTCCTGCCTCACTTTCCTGAGCAACGGTTGAAGCCCTACACTGAGCTGAGCTCTGTCTGCTGCATGGAATGTGTGTGAAGGCTGGAGGGTGGGAACGTTTTTCTCTATAGCTCTGCACCTTTAAATTTTTATTTACGTTTAAAAATGTGTATGAATGTTTTGTTTGCATGTCCACTACATTTGTGTCTGGTGCCTGCAGAGGTCAGAACAGGGCACCAGATGCCCTGGAAGTGGAGTTACAGATAATTGTGAGCCACTTTGTAGGTGTTGGGAACCAAACCTGAGCCTTCTTCAAGAGCAGTCAGTGCTCTTAACCGCTGAGCCACCTCTCCAGGCCCTGTATTTAAGGAAAAGGATTTTTTTTTTTTTTTTTAATCTCGTGTGTATGCATAGGTATTGAGTGTGAGTTTGTGCAGTGCCTGAAAAGGCCAGAAGAGGGCACTGAATTCCCTGGAGCTGGAGGAGCTGGTGCCAGGTTGTAAGCCTCCTGATGTGGGTGCAGAAATTGGACTGGGATCCTCCCTAAGAACGCAGGTGCTCTTCACGTTTTAACCGCTGAGCCATCTCTCCACCCTCCTCCACCTTCCATTTTTTAATTACATTTTATATTTTGTGTATGTGAGCATACACAGCAACGTAGCACGTGGCGGAGGACAGCTGGCAGGAGTTGGTTCTCTACCACGTGGGCCCTGGGGATCAAACTCTAGTACATGCTCCACACCTGGCTTTTTACAAGGGTACTGGGAATGTAAACTCAGTCCTTCATGCTGAGGTGGCAAGAACTTTACTAAGTCTTCTCTCCAGCCCCTGCCTTCGGCGGCCTGTTATGATTCTGGGTGTGTGGATCTGTGTGAGGAACAGGGACCTCAGTCAGGGAAGAAAGACCTGAAGAAGCAGACTCTGTTGCTGCTGTCTGAGGGCCTCACTCCCCACTTCCCCAACTTTTAGTGAGAGCCACCATGCTGACCTGAAAGAGAATGAGTTTTTTGTCAATCTCCAGCCTCTAATAATGCAGGAATGCACCCTTAACCCCATCCTGGTTAACACAGTCCTTCAGAATATAAAAATGATAAGATCTCTGAGAAGAGATCGATCAGAGAATCATGGTGGACCAAAAATAACAAGAGAAACAATGCTAATCAAGGCCAGCATGCTCAGGGAGAGCGAGCTGGGAGAAGGGCCTGCTCCACTTGAGACTAACTGTGCAGGGGCAGGATGTGTGAGGCCCTGGGTTCAGTCCCCAGCATGAGAGGGAGGGAGATGGAGAAGGAAAGAGAAGGGGGGAACAGAGAAGAGCTGTAACTGTGCAGGACTAGATAACTTTATTTTTCATTTTTGGTGAGACAAGATCTCACTATGTAGCCCTGGCTGGCCTGGAACTATGTAAACTAGGCTGATTGTGGGTATCCATCTGCTTCTGCCTCCCAAGTGCTAGAATTAAAGGTGTGCACCACCATGGCCAGCAAAAAGATATAAATGAAACTCAAGAGACAGATACCTACAAGTGTGTCCCAGGGTCACTTGGCTGACTGGGCCCTAGCAGGCTGGATAGGACCCTTAGGACCACAGAGGCCAGTCCTGTCAGGGCCCATCACTTCTTTGGACTGCAGATGTCAGTATGAGGTCCTGAGGCCCCGTGTGCCACACTCATCCCCCCCAGGATCATACAGGGAAGCCCGATTCCTGATGCCTAGAATTTATTTCTGAAGGAGAGCTGTAGCACATAGGAAAATACACATGGCTTTCGGTCTACTTTTTTTTTTTCCCCAGAGAAAATAGATTCTGTCATTGGCTTTCTGAGCACCATCATCCTGTTCCATGAGGTTCCAGGATCAATGGCCTGTCTCAAAGATCCCGCTTTCAAGGCAGCAGCCTAGCCAAGGCCTCTGGGGTTGAAAGCAGGGGTCTGGGGGACCACAGTCCCTAAGCGGGTAAGGGCTGCACATGAGCAACACTCACTGCAAAGCTAAGGCAAAGAACAGAGCTGGCGGGAGGGGCCTCCCCTCTCCCTAAGGACATGGCTTCCTGAGGCTCAAGACTCAGACCAGGCAGTGGGTAGGGATGGCGGTGGCCCAGCCTGGAGCAGCAGCAGGACTTTGGGTATGCACATGGGTATGGGGGGTTGGGTGGCATGCTGAAGAGGCAGCTATCAGCACACAGAGGGTCTTCAGCTTGCACGTTTCCTCTGCCCCAATACAGTTCCCAGACTGTGGTCCCCAATCCTACACTTGGCCCCTTACACTGACTCTACTTCAGGTAAGGGGCCCGGCTCAGGTCCCTTCTAGTTCTTTATCCCCTCATAATGTCTGTGCAAAACGTTCTTAGAGCAAAGCCCCTGAGTTCCCTGCACCCTGACCGGGGCTGCAGAGAAGGGAGGAAAGGGAGGTGCTAGCTGGGGACCTCTCCCAGCTCTGGGAACTCCTTGTACATCTCTTGGACAATCATGCGGTCCATCTGGCACTGGGGTGAGGCCTCTTCCTCGGCCAGGATGCGCCGCAGCGTAGCCTGCAGGTCTGAGAGCCGATGACGGTGCTGCAGGTAGGACGTGGAGCGAACCACAGAATGCATCAGGGAGAGGTACTCCATGCGCAGCTGTGGGAAGAGCAGATTGGCTCAGAGACCCCCGGAGAAGGACTGCAATCCCCTTCAGAGAGGGACTGGCCATTACTGCCCCGTGGGCTCTAGGACTACAAACCAGCTTGTACTTCTCAAATACCAGAACTGCATCTCTAGGACCTAGAATGCAGTCAACACTAAATGGCTCTTAGAGCTGTTGAATAGTGAATAAATGAATCACTCCAGCCACAGAGTTCCAGAATACGGCTGCCCTGGGAAGTCCTGCCAGTCCTTTGGTGCTAGGTCCCCTAGATACCATGCATGACAGTCAGAATCCTTGGCTTCCCGCTCTGTCTCTTGCCCCAGAAGATCTTAATTACACCCACAACTTCAACAGTAATCCGCTCTCATACATACACCTCCCGCAGACCTGTCCTGTGAGTGCCCAACAAGAATATCCAGTTGCCTGCTTGTCATCTCCTGCATAGCTCAGACGCCTCAAATCCACGCACCTTCCACCAACCCCATCATCTTCCCCCAGCATCCCCAGGGTGAAAGGCTTCCCATGTTCTTTGCTCTAGGACAGAAACATTGCTTTGATCCACAAGTTCAGGCCCAAATGCATGTGTCCCGATCCCCGTATCCAATCCCAACTTTCTCTGCAGTGTCTGTTCTCCTTGTCCTGCTGTCTATCTTCTCTCTCGAACCTGGGGGGGGGGGTCTTGTGCTTTCTAAACCCCGTCTTCTGCTCTCAGCACCCACAATTCACCTGTCTTCACTAGAAAGAACAGCAGAGCCCACCACTGCCTGTCCCCTGCCTCATCTGCTCATCGCTTACAGTGGTCCGTTCTCTCTAATACGTGGCCCATTTCCCTATGCTTACTGGAGAATCCCCCCTAGGTCAGGGCACGTACCAGCACCTCCACCTTTAAAGACCCTTCCTGATCCCACAGTGTCTCCTTTTAGCACCTGCCTCCACTTTTTTTCTGTTTCCCTGTACAGAAAATTGGTGACCTTCACTGACTGCTTCCAAGTCCTTCCTCACTTCCACTCCGCCAGTAAATTAATAATTTCTCACACTTTCCGTTCAGACTCGACCCTCCACTGCACGGGCTCTGCCGGGCCAGTCACCACTGGTGTCCACGCAGCAGATGCAAAGGCTAACTCTCCGCGCCACCTTCTCCCCGCTCCAAACACATGGGCTGTGGATTGCTCTCGCTCGCCAGGTTTTGTTCCTGGGTTTCTCCTTCTTTGAGCCCTGCTCTGTCAGAGCTAAGGTCCAAGTTTCCTGCTGACTCCATCTAATATCCCAGGTGACCACACGCTATCACAGGCTCTCTGTCGTATTTCTGAACAGACTATTCCAGCATGTCTCTAGTCCCAACTTACCCAACGCCTCCCTGATGCCCTGGCACCTGAGTATCTTGCAGTTACCCCCTAAACAGTTTGTTTATTTTTTTTTCAGTTTTGGGGACTGAAGCCAGGGCCTCATGTATGCAAAGCAAACTCTATCACCTGAGCTATCCGCAGTCCTTGTCTTCAATCTTAACCCACTCAAAACACAACTCTCCCCCATCACTCACCGGCACTCCATCCACCCAGCTGCTCAACACCAATCCAGGAGCAAGCCCTGCCAGGCCCACCTCCAGCACAGCCCAAACCGGTCCTGTTTCCCCACCCACGCCTGCCACGGGCTTCCGGGCTCCCAGTCAGCCCTCACACAGGAAGGCAGTGAGTTACTTCCTTTTCTGAGAAGCAGTCCCAAGGCACGGAGGGCCACAGCCTCAAAGGCTCTGTAAAAACCACTGCGTCACCTGCATCTTTCCCACCCCGACGCCCCAGACAGCCTGCTCCAGACTGCCACACACAAGGCTGCCGTGGGTTCTGACACAGCTGTCCTGGCTTCCGAGTGGCCTTCCACACTACCTGCCCCCCACCTCCACCAATGTCACAGTCACCCCACTTTGGTTACGATGTCACTCAGCTCCCACGCCCCCTGCAGCAACCTCCAGGCACCTTGTCTCCAGGCGACAGGTCCGCAATCTGCCGCACAGTGATGTCAATGAGTGCCATCATGTCTGTGTGGTAGAAGATGGAGGCGGTGGCAGTACTGCTGAACACGTCCTGCAGGAACTTGAGGACCGAGTGTGGTGGCTGCGGCTCATGTCTGAAGATCCGCACAGGGTCATCTAGAAGGCAAGGTCACAGGAGTCAAGGGGGTCCTCGTTGGGGTCCCAGAGTCATCCCGGAGGACTAGAGAAGTCAAAGCAGGGGAGGTGAGGGGGTCACAGGGCATCGGCGTGACATCCATGCAGACTTCTAGGCTCTCACCCCCTCTGTTCAGAAGCAAAAGCAGCTTCTCGGAGAAGATCTTAACGTTGGTGTGTTTGCTCAAGGCAGCCATGATGACATTCTGGTCAGGAGCTGAGGGAAGACATGGATGAACATGGGTGAGAGGGTAGTACGGAGCCCACCAAGCCCCACCCGGGTCAGCCACCCTCCAGACGGGCTCACCCCACCTGTCAGGTGCAGGTTGAGAGCCAGAAGCAGGTTCATGCAGAGGTCTGGCAGCTGCTCTGTGGTGTCCAATGGAAGGCCGTCCTCAACGATGCTTAGCAGAAACTGGGCAAAGGGTGTGCCCAGGTGTTCTGAAAGAGGAACATAAAGAATCTGCTGTGGTGGTACTGTGATCCCCAAATTATTGTGCACACTAATAAACTTATCTGGGGTCAGAGAAGAGAACAGCCACAATATTAAACATAGAGGATAGGCAGTGGTAGCACACGCTTTAATCCTAGCATTCCAGAGGCAGAAATCCCTCTGGATCTCTGTGAGTTCAAGGCCACATTGGAAACAGCCAGGCATGGTGACACTTTAATCCCAAGAAGTGAGCTTTTAATCCCAGGGAGTGATAGCAGATAGCAGAAAGATATATAAGGTGTGAAGATCAGGAACTAGAAGCTGGTTAAGCATTTGGCTGGTTAAGCATTTGGCTGGTTAAGCATTTGGCTGGTTAAGCTTTCAGGCTTCTAGCAGCACAGTTCAGCTGAGAGCCATTCGGATATGAGGACTCAGAGGCTTTGAGTCTGAGGGAACAGAATCATCTGAGGAATTGGCGAGGTGAGGTGGCTATGGCTTGTTCTGCTTCTCTGATCTTTCAGAATTCACCCCAATACCTGGCCCCAGGTTTGATTTTATTAATAAGACCTGTTAAGATTCATGCTACAATCTACAGACTCAACTCTTCCTTGCCACACAATCCAGCCTCCTTGGCTTTCTGTGAGCCTTGGGAACACCCTCTCCTTGTCAGGCTGTAGTCAGCAGGCCTCCAGGCCCTTGGGCCCGGCATGGGTCCTGTCTCCAACTCATCGGCAATCTGCACACTTACCATAGTGTGCGTAGGGCACTGCCTCTCCCATGGAGAAGACCATGGCCAGGACGAGAGCTGAGTAGCAGAGCTTCTGGTGGTCTAGGAGGGTAAGGTAGGCAGTCAGCAATCCCCGGAGTGCCAGGCATCCCCAGCAGGTGGCAGGAACACTCTCCGAGGGGCAGGGAGCAGCCCCCACCCCACCTCACCCTGTGTGTCGGTCTGCATGTCTCGTGCCAACTCCACGGGCAGCACGGATGATACAAGTGTGGAGATGATGGCTGCATCGAGGCTGCACATGGCACCAAAGCATTTGAGGAGCAGCAGCCGCAGCGATGCTCGGTGTTCCTGGAGGAAGAACCTGCATGCTCAGTGCCCTGACTCCTGCCCACATTCCTCTGGACCCACTCCCTGGTCTCATACGTACCATTTGGTAATAGGCCACCAAAGCCAGGACAGACTCAAACTCATTCCTTTTGCACATTTTTTTGCAAACTTCAGGGTCTGCATCAGTCTGTAGAGAAGAGAAAGGAGAGTCACTCAATGTGAGATGAACATGTGTGGGCAGAAGAGACCTGAACATTAAAGATGGATGGTCCCTACCCCATACCAGGATATGCAAGAGTTCTTCCAAATAGCAGCGGATGACATCCTCATCCTCATACAGCGCCCAGCTGCGCTGCTGGGCGTCATCCTTTCTTCGAGCTAGATCTGCAAAGATCACCTCGAGTCTCTGCTGGTCGTGGCAGACCTGGCCTGAAGGTAGGGCTGTGCTCAGGTCCTGGGGGAACAGGGCAAAGCATGGCTCAGTAAGATCCCTGCACATCACCAGCTCCAGGAGCCTCCAAGGCCTGGGCCCCTAAGGCTATCTCTGAACTGAGGTCCCACAAAGTCCACACTGGGCAGGGCAACTCCAGTCTCGACCTCCTGGTACAGGATCCTGCTTAAGACACAGCTGTGGGAATCTCTAACGTCCTGACTCTCACCCTAGACCTGGATGAGTAGCTCCCAGGAGGCAGGCATCGACTCTGTCCCTCCCCGAATGTGACTCAGAATCCTCATTCCCGTTCTACACGGGATGCCAGCTGCTATGCCCAGGCATACACATCACTGGCCTACTGCCCTCTACTCACTCCAACCAAAACCACAGGTGGAGCCTAAGGAAATACCTTTGGCTCATCCAAACCCCAACAGGTAGTCAGCACTCACCACCCCCATCCCTTCTCCTGACCAGTAACCTCCAAGACAGGGTCTGTCTGTGTAGTCCTGGCTGTCCTGGAACTCACTCTGTAGACCAAGCTGGCATCCAACTCAAGAGATCCACCTGTCTCTGCCTCTTGAGTGCTGAGGTTAAAGGCGTGCGACACCACAGCCAGCACCAGTGTCCTAATTTGGACAAGGGACCACAGCTATCCTGAAATGCCCGCATCTCACTCACTACCATCCAAGCTGGCAGCTAGCTCACCAAGCACCCTTTTCCGTACACTTCCGAAGCTGGCAAGGCATTGCTCTCACCTCTGGCCTGTGTCGATTCTTTCCCTGAGCTCAGAATCCAAAGCCAGAAGGAGCCCCAGCAGACAGTGGGGAACCCCTCCAGGTGGCGGGGGGCTTGCCCTCTTCCCACTCATCCTGGTCTTAGCGCCTGCCTCAGGCCCACCTGCTCCCATACCACTGCGCTCCAGCCATGCCAGCCACCGTCTTCCAGTTCCTCCTTCCTGTGAGCCACGCTCTGTCCTGCCCCTTGGTCCTTGTCCAGGCTGAGCCTCTGTCTAGAATGTTCTTCCTCCCTTTCTCTGTCATGGGTCAACTCAAATGACCCAGCGCAACGAAAGCCAAGAACCAGGCTTGGTGTTGAACAAATACCTGTCACAGACAGCCTGAACAAACGTGTGAGGGCAGGAACGGGGAGGGACTAGCAGGCTGGCTGAGGGTGGAAGGCTCCTTGGCCATACTGCCCACCCTCACCTTGCCCTCTACCAGCGAGAGGAGGACCTGCTCCATGACAGGAGAGCTGGCCGGTACGGAGGCCTGTATGTGACCCACCACGACACCAATGGCCACACGACATAATTCATGGCTCAGGCCGGTGTTTCTCCGCACGAGCTCCATCAGCTCGGCCCCAATGGTCCTTGGCACAACTGTCTCGGCAGCTGGCTTCTCCTCTGTGGTCTCCAGGCTCAGGGCATCCAGCGCTTCCAGGTCGTCAGGGGCTGAGTTTGTATCGGCTGCCACCTCCTCTCCAGGGGGCTCAGGGGATGGTGCCTTGGAGGGAGAGGGCTGGGCCTGGGACACAGTGGTGTGGGCACCTCGGCGAGGTACAGGTGGGGGTGTGGGTGAGCAGCTGGGACCTAGCTCAGAGGGGCTGGAAGCAGTATAGAGCGTGTCCACGGAGGTGCTGCTGACTGACGAGCCGCTGGACATAGAGCTACCCCCAGAGGGTATTGAGGTGCGGCCACCTGTGAGCAGAAAGTAAATGCTATGCTGGGGAAACCCATTGGGGGGTCCCATGCTTCCCTGCTCAAAGACCCTGACCCTAGTACAGGACCCCCCCCTATCCGCTCACCAAGCCTAGAGCCCCCAAGTGCCGGAACCCAGGGACTCTAGATTCCCCCCAGTTCAGAACTGCCATTGGTCTACCATGAGCAGAGCAACCACTCCAAGCAGAGCAGACTCCCATCCCAGACACCCCAGCCTGGCCCCTCTCACCGCTCCCTGAGATCACCAGGGCCTCACGATCGCGGCGCTTCACTGGTGGGGGGGGCGTGGCAGGTGCTGCTCGGCGAGGCTGTGGTGGGACCTGAGAGGACACAAGTAGGATTGGGGGAGGACAGGCTGCTAGCTGCCCCTGTGGCCCAAGTAGACCCCTTGAGTCTCCAGATAAAGCCTTAGTCCCACACCCTCCTTCTAAAAAGATCCCTCACTCCTTACCTGGTAGAGGGTTCCATCCGTCCCAAGATGCTCAGAACTGGGCAGGCTGTGCTGCCGTTCAAAGCCAGTTCGACAGACCCCATTGGGCTGCCTGGATACAGCAGCATCCAAATGGTGGTCACTGGTGGATGAGGTCATAACTGAAGCACTGGAGGCTGAGGGACCCCTTCGAGACAATGTTTCTTTCCGGTGATGGATCAGCTTCCTGACAGAGACACAGACATACCATGGCGGGGGGAGGCTCCTCCCTACTCCTGAAGTCCTCACTTGGTACTTGTGGGATGCTGGGCCCTCACAGTACAGGCCCCTCACACCTCCATCTTTCTATTCCATTCTGTGGTACCTCGCACTAACCCTAGTTCTGCTCCTACAATATCTCTGGCCCTATGAAGAAGCCCGTCCACCGCCCACGCTCAAGGGAAGTGGTACCTGCCCCTCCCGGACACTCACTGCAGGACTCCACGCTGCTCCAGGCTGTACTTGCCACCGTCCCGCATGGCTGTGTTGTGCACAGCCTCAATGGCCCGGTCAATTGCTTGCAGGACATCTTGCTCCATGCCCTAAAGGTAGGTGGGCAGTTAGACCTGGGGGCCAAGTGGGGTCGATCAGCCCAGACCCAGCCCAGGCTGGAACTAGGTAGAGGACCCACTCTAGCTGGAGCCTAGCATTCTGGATACTAGCAGACAGCCAAAATGGAATCTGGAATGAAGTACTCAAACAGCATCACTCAGGGCACAGGGTGGTCTCTGTGATGGTTCTTTACACTTAGGGACCCCTCAGGATTTTAGCTCATACAGACGCTTGGCACAGGCATTTCTGAAAACTATAGGTCTGGAATGAAAGCACAGAAATCCCAGATTGGGACCAGACATGTACACCTAGCCTACCCTTGGGCTTGGCTCGGAGCCCAGAGTGAAATGCCAAAAGGAAGACTCCAGTGTCTAGAATCCTTAATCAGTCACTCTGGATGCTACTGATCCTTCACAAAACCAAGGTCACACTCCAAAACAGCTTCTTCCCCATAAAGCCCTTCCAGACAACGGGGAGGTAAGGGATCAAAACGACCTTCCCTTTCATCCCCCTAAGCTGTCTACTAGCTTTTCAGAACACCTCTGGGCAACCACTCTGGGCTTGTGGTAAATTAAGGGACTTGAACGACGACAGGCTGGTTCCTGGCCTGTGCTGTCATTCTCTGTAACCCAGGAGTCCGTTCTACTCCACTGTCTGGCGTGGAGGGAGGTGTGTGTGACAGCTGTGGGCTCCCAGGCTCCATGGCCCCCCAGGCTCCATAGGAACCCCAGCGCCGAAGTGAACACACTCCAGAGTGGAGTTCTGTTGTTTGGGTGGGCTGGGTGGCGGCCGAAGCTGGGCTGGAACTCACAGTAATCCTTCCAAATGCTGAGACTGTGGGCGTAAGCCATCATGCTTAGTTCCAGAGTGAGTTTATGAAGCTTCTCTGATGGGGTCAGCAAAGTCCTTCATATGGGTAAGGGGTACAGTGGTGGAGGGTTGGTGGGGCAGAAAGAGTAAATGCGTGTATACACAGATGCTATGACAGATGTGGAGACAGAAGCCCCAGACAGAGGCAGTGAGGGACAGCAGGAAGACTCAGCTCCACAGCAGAGTGGGAAAGGCTGAGGAAGAAAGATAAACGCCAGGTAGAGTAAGAATGAGACAGAGATGAGCAGAGACCATTCCTTCCCAAATTCCCAGCCCACTGGCCTGGCTGAAGCAGGGGCTCCCAGGCTCTGAGGAAGAGGGAGGACTTCCCCTAAGTCTCCAATAAGACCCCAGTGCTCAGAAGGCTGAGCTGGGTGGGACACATTTTAGATCCACCTGCCCTTGAGTCTCTCACCTCCAGATAAGAGGAGACTAAGGGTCCGTGAGGAAGCCCTAGAACCCACCCCTTTGGTAAGACCAGACAACATTTCCAACTTTAGCACATTATTCCTGTCCTCAAGTGGGCCTGGACAGGATGTTTCCAGAGCTAGGGGCCAGGGCAGGGCAGGAGTCTGGCACCAGCCAGGCTGCCTTGGCTCTCCTTCTTCCTACAGTCAGGACGGATTAACTGGAGAACTGCAGCACTACTGAGGAAACAGGAACTGGAGCCACAGCCTCCGCTGGAAGGAAACCAGGCCATCTTCAGAACAGGGGAAGCCATGGAGGAGGCTCCCTTCCTCACAGCTCCCATTCCAGGATGGAGCTCCCCAGATTTCAGAGGAAAGAAAAGCCAAGAAGTCAAGACTGGAGGCTTGGAGAAGTGGAGGCAGTTACCAGGGAGCATTGTCAGCAGGGGCCAGGGGCCTGGGTTCCAAAAGGGTTCGGGAATAGTCCTTGGGTAGAGGTTGAAAGGTGACTGAGTTCAGAATACAGAGGTATTACAGGAATTGGGTGTCGAATAAGGGATGGGAGTGCCTATGACGTGGGGGTCCAAGTGTGTGGGTAGGGGTTGGGGCTGAGAACCTGGAGGGTGGTTGGGGAAACAGGTGGTGTATGAGATGATACAGTGTCAGTGGAGGGCATGGTGGTCTTGATGTAAAGGTGGAGGCTCCAGATGGTGCGGGGAGGGAGCAAGAGTGTGGAATCCCAGGGACTCAGTAAAGGGGAATAATAAGGACTTGGGATCTTAGGGACTTGGGTAATGGACTGGAGTCTCTGGGTCCAGCTAAGGACTTCTATTTATATGAAGGCTCTGATTCTGCACACAGGGGAGCCTGGAGTGCCAGCCCCAGAATTAAGCTTTTTATAGGCCTGCGATGAGCTGTCATAGGCCCAGTCTTTGATGGGTACTGATGGCCCCTGGGGTCTCAGTCCTTAAGGCTCTTGGGACTTAAGGTCAGATTCTCAAACTCCCTGTCTGGTAGAAGTCCTGAAGAAGCTAGCTGGGCTTCCTGGATCGGTTGTGCGTACCGGTGAAGGGGTTCGGTCGAGAGGCCTGGCAGGGAGGGACACACTCACCTGCAGACGATGCAGGTAGGCAGGCGGCACGTACCCCGTCTCGCCACTGCGCGCCCGTGCAGCTAACCACCAGTGCGTGCTGCTACGCTCCAACACCAGGAAGGTCTCGCCCGCAGCGAACGCCATGGCGTTGGGCTCCGCCGAGCGGAACGCATACAGCGCACGGTACATGGGGCCTGGCCGGGCCGCGCCGGTACTGGGTACGAGACGGAGGTTGCGGTGCCGGGAAGCCAGGCCCGGAGAGCCGCGCCGCGCTGCGCTCGCCCCGCCCCGCCCCGTGACACGCCAGGCGTGCGCATGCGCGACTGCCGGAGCCCCGCCCCGGGAGCGAGTCGGCTCCCGCACTGGAGCGCCGCGCCCCCTGGCGGCCCTGAGAGGTTCGGCAGGGCGGGGTGCTGCTCCAGAGTCTCTTAGCTCCTCAGACCTCAGACTCAAGTCAGGTAATTCCCGGTCCTAGCTGGCTCTTGGGGCCTTCCTCCTCCTTTCCCTTCTGTGGTGAGAGTATTGCTTTTCTTCCCACCTCCTGAGGAAGGCGCACAGGGCTTGCAGCCCGTGCGTCCCCGGAGATGGGGATGTGGCGCTTTGCTTTGAAGAATACTGATCAGACATTTGGAAGTCCTTCGCGGGAAGTCTAGGCCTCACAGTGCCTTAGCACCAAGTTTCTTCTCTGTCCCTGAGGTGGTGGGCACGTGTGTACTGTCCGAAATGCATCTTTGCTCTCCCTTCAGCCACACTGGCTTCCTTCCTTCCTATCCTGAGTCTTTGCACCTGTTCTCGCTGCTTGAGCGCTCCCTTCTGGACCCCGCTCCAACTTCTATCAGTCACTGTTTTGTTGTCACAGAGGTCTCAAAGTCTATGACCTTGAGGTCATATTCATTCCCCCCCCCTCTCTCTCTCTCTCTCTCTCTATGTTGCTGTCTGTGTGTGTGTGTGTGTGTGTGTGTGTGTGTGTGTGTGTATCTCCCGTTTTTTTAAAGGCAGTAGTTATGTAACCCTGTCCTCCTGCCCCAACCTTACAAATGGCCCTTCTGGAAAAAGAAGGGGTGAGGAGCTAATGGGGGAGGGATTGAATTCATGGGGTTTGGAGAACATGCAGGAGGCAGAGGCTGGAGAAAGATCAGCCTGGGCTTCATAGTAAGACCCTATTTCAAAGAAAAATCATCCTTGATCTTCAGCCCAGACCTCTCAATCTTTGAAATCCTTGCTATGCCCGAGTCCCAGGTGAAGAAGGCATCAAGGGTCTCCCCTGAAAGCCTAACTCTAGGGGCACCGGACATATACACCATCAAACTTAAAGCTTTTTGTTTTTATTTCTGTAACTATGTAGACCAGGCTGGCCTCGAATTCACAGTGATCCACCCGCCTTTGCCTCCCAAGTATTAGGACTGAGGGTATGTGCCACTACACCAAACCTTTTTTGGTTTTTTGTTTTGGGTTTTAGACAGGGTCTCACTATGCAACCTAAAACTAACAGCAATCCCACAGCCTCTGCCACACCTAGCCTCCACTAATCTGTTTTTAGACATAGTAGAGGTAGACCAGTGGGGCCTGAGAGCGGTCGGTCAGAAGGAAGGTCCAGCTGAGACAAGCATTTGACATCCAGATCCTGGCTTCTCCATACCAAATCTGTTTCTGCCCATTTTTGACCCCTTTTCCCTCCCCCTTCCAGAAGCTCTCCAGGCACACAGTAGTAACTCGGGGGGGGGGGGGGGGGGCAGTACTGGCAAGTCTTTGTGAAGACAAGACTGGAATGACTATGGGGCTGTTGAGGAGGAGCAGTGGCAGGTGTTGGAGCCAAAACCACCCTGTCCAAAACTACATGTCCTCCACCTGGGCTCATGGCTACCAACAGACCAGAGACCAGTGGCTACTTGAGACCCCAACATGGGGTCCAGGGTATCTCAGATTACTATGTCCAGCCAATTAATTACTTGCTGCCAGCACAGAAATCAAGGACCCAAGTATTGAAGCGCCTGTGTGGGGCCAATTGTACTTTTGTGTAAGGTGGTAGAGACCCAGCCAGCATAAACCAGTGACCTGGTTAAGTAAGTATAACTGGTTTTGGTGATTGACAGGTGCTAAACTGGGACACTTGGCTAGACAAAGCCAAGCCATTGTGAAGCTTCAATGCAATCTACAGAGTGGGTACAGGGACTGGGAGGTCACACCACACAGAGGCTTCTGCTGATGAGGAGGGAGTACGCATGCTTAGAAAGAATGACAGCTGTATACAATAAACAAAAAGGTCTGTATTAGAACATTTACACTCAGGGAAGAAAGAGGTATCTGCATCATCAAATGTGGAATGTTGAAGAAATAGTTAAAATAAATAAAAGACTCTGAGCAAGGCTGGGGCTGGCTCAGGCTGGGGGGGGGGTCACAGAGGCCACCATCTATCAGCTCCAGGCTGCAGAGGCCACCACCTGGCCATACTGGCCTCCCCCCGACAGCACAGCTGTGGGGGGACACAGAGAGTCTCTCAGGTACTAGAATAGCTAACAAGCTCACTCCCCGCTCTCCTCACTTATCTCCGTGACAATGTCTATCAGGCTCTGGAGCCCAAAGATATAGCCAGCATCCTGGCCCTCATGTACCACACTGTCCTCGCCATACAGCCTGCAGGTGGTGTGTGCAAAGTCGATCATGCGCACATCAACTGAGCTGGCACCAATGGGTTTGTAGGCATAGGCACCGGCAGACTCGTCAGCTGACTCTTCAGAAAGGTCTTCCAAGTCCTCAGCATCTGAGTCCAGGGTCACTTCTGGCCACTCTTTACCATCATAAATGACCAGTAGGGAACTTGAATAGAAGCGGTAGGATTCCTGTCGTTCCAACACAGCCTTGAGCTCAGTTAGCTTCTTGAGAACAGGGCCCAGGAGCTCACGGCGAAGGTACCGCCCATTGTGGAAGAACTGGAAAAGTGCCTCCTTGAAGCCCTGCACCGAAAGCTTCCGCCCATGGTACTTGTTCATGAACATGAGCTGCCCAGTGCCTGCCTGGTACACCTGTGGGAGAGATCAGCAAGTCAGGGTCAAACGGCATTTCAAGACTTCGACACTGAGTGAATGAGGGTGATATGACTGATGAGATCTTGTACCTGAGTGCATCAGTCACACAGGAGGGCCTGTTTTTGCTCAGCACCCACCCAGAATACGCCCTATCACCTAGGTTCAGTCACTGTATTCAAGGCCCCATTCTGTAACTAGATCAACAGAGATGGCTTAACTTTGTATCCTAGTATATGGACACATACATACAGACTCAGCCAGCCAGACTAGCCTCAGAGGGCTCAAGTAGGCATACATGCTTTTTTTAACCAGAAAGCAACAGACTCAGGTAAGACCAAATCTGGATTTAAAAAAAAAAAAAAAAAAACACCAAAACTGTGCGTATGTGTGTGTGTGTATGCTGGAGATCAAATCCAGGGCCTTGTGTGTGCAAGGCAAACACTCTACCATTGAGCTGTATCTTAAGTTCACTCAAATCTGCTTTGTTTTTGGTACTGGGTACCAAACCCACAGCCTCGTATCTCACTTGGTAGCCCAGGTTGGCCTCGTGTTGTTACTTTAAATAAATCAGGTATATTTATTAAAGGAAAGTAGGAAAAACTGAGTGGGAGGAGTTTTAAATTTCCAAAGGAGAACTCTATTTATTTATTTATTTATTTATTTATTGGTTTTTAAACTTTTTTTTTTTTTTTTTTTTTTTTTTTTATTTATTTATTTATTGGTTTTTACCGAGACAAGGTTTCTCTGTGTAGCTTTGCGCCTTTCCTGGAACTCACTTGGTAGTCCAGGCTGACCTCGAATTCACAGAGATCCGCCTGGCTCTGCCTCCCAAGTGCTGGGATTAAAGGCATGGGCCACCACCGCCCGACTCCAAAGGAGAACTCTTTGGAGTTCTATGCCACAGTGAAGTGACAGCCACTGGATACCCTAGTAGTCCTTGTTTAGTATGAGCACTCTCCTCACCTGCATGCCACACACACGCACACCAATGACTGCAGATGTGCTCTGCTGACACTTTCGGATCTGGTTGGCTGCTTTCTCCTCTGAAGCATCATCGCCATGCTGGCGTGTGCCCATCTTGAGGTCCAGGACACAAGGCACCTCGTAGCGGGAAGTTAGGTTCTCCAGTAAGATAAATTCTGAGTAGTTAAGGAAAATAGCCCAGAAGGAAGTGTCTGCACATAATGACAAAAGATGCCTAAGCTCAAAGAACACTCCATTCATTAGCTATACTCTCTTCCACAGGGAGCTCAGAGCTGAGGAGACATCTCAGGGCTACCCTTGACTTGCCAGGGGATGACCATCAATAACAATAGCCAGTGTCTAGACTCAGCACAGGCCTAGGGCCCCCAGCCAGAGACACACATACCAAGTCTGTGCATCGCTGTGTGCCTGTACTGGACTGTGCATGTGAGTACACACCACAAGAAGGTAACTCAGATTCCCAGAGCTGGGAGTTACAGGTGGTAATGAGCCACCTGAGTTGGATGCTGGGAACTCAATTAGTGGTCTGTGAGCTTTTAATCACTGAGCCATCTTTCTAGCTCAGGTTTTACTTTTTCTTTTTTTCCAAGACAGGGTTTCCCTGTGTAACAGTCCTGGCTGTCCTGGAACTCGCTTTGTAGACCAGGCTGGCCTCGAACTCTCCCAAGCGCTGGGATTAAAGGTGTGTGCCACCACTACCCGGCTAGGTTTTGTTTTTTTTTTCTCAGAGCTGAGGACTGAACCCAGGGCCTTGCACTTGCTAGGCAACCCCAACCCCTAGGTTTTACATTTTTTAATACAATACTTTATCAAAAATATCAAATCATATCAAAATATACAGCATGTTATGACCTGGGAAAAAGATGGTCAAGGCTCGTTTGTCATGCAATTCTCATGAGCTATGTGTGGACCCCCAGAACCCCTGTGAAAACTGGATCTGGCTGCATATGTCTACAATCCACCATTCTTAAGGTGAGATGTGGGGTGATGACAGAACAACTTCCTGAAGTTCTAGGACTGAAGAGCCTGGAGAAGAGACAGAGACGTGCCAATGAGCACTGCCTCAAATAAGTGAGGACACCTGAGGACATTCTCCAATCTTCATATGCGTGCCCGGCATATGCTTACCCTCACACACAAACAAGTATACATATCATACACAAACACATCTTTAAAAGAAGAGGTTTGGTTACAATGAATTTCAAGGTTTAATAGAACATAGCCACACTAATTCACTTATACTAATATCTATGGATGTTGCTACAGTGGCAGAGTTGTGACAATAGATTGTATGGCCTACAAAACCTGAAATATTCACAATGTAGTCTTTTACTCACTTCTGGAGTTCTAGGACAGCCAGGGATACATAGAGAAACTGTTTCAAAACAAACAAAAAAAAGGTTTAAGCTAACACCCAGGACAAGAAATATACATGGTCATCTCCTAGACTATCTTTTCCAAATCAGAAAGGAAGACAACAATTAAAACTTGGGCATTTAGGTTATTAGTCAAGATAACAGCTGTAGGGTGTGGAGATCTGGCTCAGTGAGAAAGCGCTTGCCTAGAATTCACAAGGCCCTGGGTCTGATCCCTGGTACCACAAAGCCTAAAACATCCTTTAACTGATGAAAATACATCCAATATGGTTAACTCGTACATTCAAGATGATGCTAAAATCACACTATGATGGACACCTCTGGAGGATTAGGATCCACTTATTATTCCAAACATCTAATAAATAAAGCAAAATGAACATTTAATCTCTTCCCAACTGCACCTCAGGATTATTCTTTGTAAAATTCCAGCTAATGACTAACAAAATTAGGAAATCACCTAATGAAAAAGGTGACCCTAAAACAGTGATGACTGAGAAATAAAGCTAAGCACCATGGACAATGCCATTTCTCAAGGATTCTTGCTCGTAGCCCCTGGAGAACTGAACCTGCATCTGATCAAGCCTTTAGATCCAATTATCAACTTACTGGAAAGAGAGGAGAGGGTCATATGAAAAAGATACCAAAGGGATGTACTAAGTAAAATCCAGGTCACAGGAAACTCCATGTTCTTTCTAATGTGCACATGCATATATTAGTACAGAAGAAATCCAGATGTTGGTACCTTGCTCTATCACTTCCCAAACCTTCTATTTTGAGACAGGTTTCTTCACTGAACCTGCTTACCATCTGGCTAGACCAGCTGACCAGCAAGTTCCAGAGGTCTTCCTGTCTCTGTCCTACATCAATGGGGTTACAGGACCCAAGCTGTCATGCTCAGATCTTCTGTGGGTATTCGGATTCAAACCCTGATCTTCATGCTTGCAGAACAAGTCCTATCTAAACCAGAGACATATCCCTAGCGCTGATGCTTATTTATTTGTTCTGACAAGAAATCTCCCAAGAAGAAAAAAAAAAAAAAATGGGAGTAATATTTTAAAAATGCCAAACACTTCAATCCAATGCTACATATGACCTTTATATGGACCTTCCCTCAAACAGACCAACAATAAAAACACATTTACTGAGACAATTTGGAAAATAAGAACATGAAATAGATATTTTCTTTTTTTTGTTTGTTTTTTGTAGACAGAGTTTTTCTGTATAGCTCTGGCTGTCCTGGAACAAACTCTGTAGACCAGGCTGGCCTCAAACTCAGAGATCTACCTGCCCCTGCCTCCCAAATGCTGGGATTAAAGGTGTGGGCTACCACATCCAGTGAAATAGGATTTTACAGATAAGAATTACTGTCTATTTTTGAGAAGTACAATGGTATTGTTTTAAAACATCCTTATCTTTTTTTTTTTTTTTTTTTTTTTGGAGCTGATGATCGAACCCAAGGCCTTGTGCTTTCTAGGCAAGCGCTCTACCACTGAGCTAAATCCCCAACCCCAAAACATCATTATCTTGAAAAAATATTTTGTGGGTGTGTGCAGATGTTCCTGCATGCACATGTGCAGAGCAGAAGCTGACCCTGTTGTTCTCCTCAATCACTTGCCACATTTTTTCTGTCTGAGACAGGGTACTTTAACGACTCAGCTAGAGTGGCTGGTTAACGAGCTCCAGGAACCCTCCTGTTTCTCCCTCCCACTGCTGGGATCACAGCTGTGTCCAGCTGTTGTTACACGGATACTAGGAATCAAACTGGTCCTCATGCTAAAGAATTTTTTCCTTTTATGGATACATGATAAGATATAAACAGATTAAATGATGTATCTCAGACTTGTTTCAGAATCAAAATCAGGGAAAAAAAACAAAACTGTCTAAACAAGGATAGGTGACCTAAATTAACTCAGTGGTAAGGAGGTTTGTTTAGCTTGCACAAGGCCTGGTACCTAAAAAGAAAAAAGAAGTCAGTTGACACCTTCTCCAGGGCCTGGTCTGGTAACTGTAGCCCTTACTCACCCAGGAAGCTTCTCGTTGAAAACTACAACCTATCAAAATGCAGAGTTGTGGAGCCCAGTCCTTGGACACATTTACAAACAACTCCTGCCCCTTGGTCTCCGGGAACACTGTAGATGAGGAAGAACTTAAGAGCCTGAGGATCAGGGAGTTCGGTGTGAGATTGTCTCCCAGGAACATGAGAAGCCACACCCATAAAGTCTCACCAACATGACTGACAAACGTGAGCTCAACAGGACAACACCCGTGGACATGTTAAAGTGGACAAGAGAAAGCTGAGAGTGGGAGAAAGTCTTCCCCAGGGAAGAGCACACCAATTGGTTGTCCAATACTAAATGGTCAGCCCTGAAAACATACACATAAATAGACTGAGTACGTTATATATATGTATATGCATGTAACAACAATTAATGAAAAACCAGGCCATGAACTTGAAAGAGAAGTAAGGAGGAGCATATGAGAGGGTTTGGAGGGAGGAAAGGGAAGGGGAAATGATGGAATAATAACCTCAAAAAATAAAATAATTAAAAAAATGTCAGTTGTGGGGCCCTGGGTATATGCAGATAGTTATGACAGGACACTGACTCAAACAGATTATCGTCCAATTCTGAGCAACAAGTACTTAGGGATTCAATTTTTAAAGGTTAAAAAAATTCTCGGGAATTTCAATCCATAAGATTAAGAACAACGAAACAAGGGCCTGAAGAGATGGCTCAGAAGTTAAGAGCACTGACTGCTCTTCCAGAGGTCCTGAGTTCAATCCCCAGCAACCACATGGTGGCTTACAACTACCTGTAATAAGGTCTGGTGCCCTCTTCTGGTCATACATGCTGTATACATAATAAATAAATAAATCTTAAAAAAAAAAAAAAAAAAACAACAAAACAAAACGAAAACAAAGAGACCTGGGAGTGAGCAGTGAGGTGGTTCAGTGGGTGACCCATATGAGGGAGGGAACAGACTCCTGCAAATTGTTCTCCGACCTCTAGACACACTGTGTGTGTCCCCAACCTTGGCCAAATCCAACGCTTGGTTGGATTCCCAGAACTGCAAAAAAACAAACAAAAAATCTAAGGCCAGTGAATGACAGATTAATGGAAAGACATAAAGGATCCTGGTACTGTCCTTGTGCACAGCTTTGTATGACAGAGTGGTAAACCAGATTCAAATACTAGTCCCCCATCATTCCCCTCAGCTGGTGCAGGTTAAAATCGGTGAGACATTCTGCAGGAGTCTGAAGACAGGGCCACACTCTTGGCCACCTAGGCTAAACAAGACAGCTTCTTCATGAGACTCTCAGAGACCCGTTGTTCTCCCTTACTGAACCCTGAGACCGGGTTCTATTCGTAAGGGAGTAGACAGTTACCCAGTTATCACACAGGGTTTGTGTGATTAGACACAACTCTAATAGTGGAAATTAGCTATCCTAATACAAAACCAAACTAGGCCGGTTCGATGGCTCTGTGGAAGGAGAGAAATGACTCCTGCAAGTTGTCACCTGACCCCACGTATGCTGTGGTACATGTTCGAGAGCACACACACCCACACACCACCCCAAAAGAGAACACTTCAGGCAGGTGTAGTGGCAGACACCAGTAATCCCAGTGATCAGAAGAGTCTTCTAGTCCAGCTGGGCTCTACAGAGACCCTGCTAACATAAACCAATCAACTCCCCAAGCTACCTCGTTGGCCCTCCTTCCATGGCAGAAAAGCCTTATGACAAAGGATACTGTACTGGTTTCGATGCTTTGCGTTCTCCTTCATTCTCTGTAACTGTTGTTGATGACATTTCATGCTCCAAGGGTTGTAGTGTTTAAGCTGGGAACTTATATTTCCCTTTTTTTCTACACTGTAGTATAAGACTTCAGATTTCTTTAGCCACTCAAATTCTTCTTCTAATTTATGACTATAAAGAAATAAGAACTTAATAAATCATAATGTATTATCAAAATTAAATATGAATAATGAAGCAGCTTTCTAGAGAGTGATGGACATTTATTTGATGTCATTACAATATAGTCTACTCATACTCATTAAGTATTTAAATTGATGCATTTTATCATGTAGCTACTTGTAGAAAGTTGATTACAAATTTTAAAAGGGAGCAGCCCACCACTATTTTCTATAGCAAGATATAACATGGCCTTTTCTCCCCAACTTATGAGGCAGGCAGTCTTCATTCTCCCTCTCCAGGCTACATGACTCCTGGCCTCTGGTGCACAGGGTCTCCTGATTCCAGAGACTGGGGAAAGAGAAACTGTATTGGAATCAGCTAATCTACTTAACCACATTACACATCCTTCACATTTTTATTTTATACTTTTATAAGTTCTGCCAACCTGTGAGACTTATAAGGTCCTGCCCACATGGGTCCTCCCTTTTACAGAGACTAACTGATCATTTTAGCCCCCACCTTTAGCAAAGCCTGGGGTGAAGCAATGGCTCCAGTCTGCCTGTAGCCAGGCACAAAGCAATTGGGAAGGAATGAGTCAATCTCTTTAATAGCTGCCACTTCAGCTGTTTATGCAAAATGGCATGATCTAACCCAGAGCCAATCAGAGACAGCAGACATGTGGAACCAGCGGCAAGTCCCCGACAGGTTCACTAGGAGTTCTTGACTTCAAGGCACCAGACTCTAACCAAGCCCCAACACTCGCACTCAGTTTTTACCCACCTCTTTATCTTTTCCTCTTTCCGGTGCTGGCGCACCCAATCCTTGGGACTCTTTTCTGTTTCTAGGACATGATGTTTTTTGTTTGTCCATCTTAGCAGCTTACTTTTGGGTTCACAGTCTGAGTTGTCTACAATGTCCACAGTTCCATGGTCCCCCTTTAATGGATATGCTACTAAACACAAGTTCCTGTCTTCATCTTCTTCAAAGCGCACCGACACCACACCTGAAAGCGGGGCGAGGAGCAGAAGGGACTTTTATTTCCACAGAAAAGAGCATTCTAGATAACAGGATTGTAACATTGTTTTGTTTCTTACCCTGTTCCTTAGTCTCTATGTTGCCAGAGGCCCCAAACTCATCTGCAAACCTAACAAATATCAAAACAGCTAGAAAAAAGTGACACCATACAAGACAAGCAATTAGGGAGCAAACATGGCCGAGAGACTTCCTCTCTAATGCACTCAACAAGGGAAGGCAGGGCCAAAGAATTACAAGACACATTTTTCCATCATTGAAAATGTTTATTAATTTTTATGTAACTCTTCTAATCCTCAGAGAGACACAAAAACATTGCTCTATGTATCTTATGAGAATTTTTATCCCTAAACAGAAACTCCGACAGCCTGGAGGCTCGCTTTAAAGCAGAGCCTGAGTGCAGGGAACACAGGTGTGCCTTCAGGTGGACGCACCGAAGGGTGGGGAAGACTGGGTAAGCAAAGCAAAGGAAAGCAGCAAACAAACCACACAGCACAGACGCCCTGGCCAAGGCTTCTCTAGCACCCTACATGGGTGGGCGAGCCAAGCCTTTGCCCTTCTTAGTTATGCTTTTATTGGTTTTTGTATTCTCTGTCACAAAAGAACAAAATGAACACCAGCAGATGAGGGGCGGGAACACAGACACATGGTAGCCTTGAAAGCAGCTCTCCCCTTTGAGTCTCTAGGACCTGCCATGTGTAATTAGACAGTCTCTGAGGAAGGCTGCCAGGTGGGAGCATTTCACGGTGCCGACGAGCGCCTTACAGCCGACTGGCTCAACACCTCCTAGGCCTCTCTGCCCCACGATCACTCAATCTGCTCAGTCCTTGCTGCCCGCCCGCTTGCTTGCTGCAGGGAAATGCGTGCTCAGAGAGAGATGACACTTCTGAGGTGGCCCCAGCTCTGGGCGCAGAGGAGCGGGAGGGGGGTATCAGGGGACCACACTTCCCTGTGGGCATAAGGAAGGACCAAAGGGATAAAAACGGGGCAGGGGTGGCCCGCTAACAAGGGAACTTTGGCTTTGTCCTGGAAAAAATAACAGAAAAGGACCAAGTGAGGGTCCCCAACTCCCCCAGTCCCACCACATGCATTTCCAAGTAGAGAGAATTAACCCAGTCTGTCCTGTCTTTAAAGAACAATGTTTTAATTGTCCCAAGAGAATCTAAGTTGTTCTAGCCTTTTTTATACCTGGTAATACACATTTAAAATTAATTTCTTAATAAGTTCTCTTCTGATTTACAAAAGTTCCCCCTCCTCCCCAGGAAAGACCACACCATGCTGGTGGTTGACGTTCCCTTGAAGTGTATCAGTATAAAAAGAGAGGAAAAAGTCACTACATGTGAATCAAAGGGCTGCTTTCACACAGCAATTCTGGGGACATTCCGTAATAGCAAAGGACTTGAGCTAATCAGCACAATCCTCCCACTCCTGCATTCCATCTGACTCAACCCTGCTCCCAGCCTACCTAATCACCAGGGCTTCTGGTTTCCTGGAGGACAAAAAGCAGGCAGCAAGAACTCTGGGTAAAATCCTCCTAAAGTCTTCGAACTGTCCCCACATGGGGATTATCGGTTACCTTGAGCAAGAGACACCTGAACATAAAAAACAACTATACTTCCACCAAAAATAAACTCAAAGCAAATCCAGAAAACAAAACAATTGAGCAATCTTACCAGGGCTTGAAAACTGAGGGTGTGAGGTGCTGGGCTGAGGGCCAGGAAGAGGAGGAGAAGGGAAACAAAGGGTAAATGGGAGGGAGGGAGGGAGGGCGGGCTCAGGACTGCTGCCGGGGCCTTCCACTGCCACAGTCCCTTGCATCTCACCAGCCTGGCGACCCCTCCGGCAGCTGGGGGCTCACCTTTGTACTGGGGAGTGAATTTGCGCATCTCAGCTGGGAGGGTCTCGTAGAACTGATGCTCCCTCGGAACCAGAGGCTTGCACAGGGTTGTCTCGTTGAATCGGAGAACGCACGAGTGCCCCCCAACCTGGTGGACAAAGGGCTCCAGCAGGACGCCCTTGGTACGGGGCTCCACGTCCATGGTCCTGAAGGCTGGGCTCATCCTCCGGACACAGGCAGCAGGGAGAAAGGGGAGGCAGCGGGGTCCAGCGGCCAGCGCGTCCTCCGTTTACTGTCTGTCCTTACGTCGGTCTGTTTGCTCTCTGCTCGCAGTTTTGTACAGGCCAGGACACTCTGGCGGAAGCAAACACAATGATGACATGAGGTTTGCAAGTAGCCTGGGAACCGCCTTACAGTCAGTCCTTGGCTTTCTCAGCAGGAAGACAAACAGCCTGCGCTCACACAGGGCTCCGCCCACACTGCCTACCCCTGCCCCGCCTCTTTCCAGAAGAGACAAACATTGGAGGGGGAGGGAGAGTAGGGGCGGGGCAGATACTGACAATCAAAGACTGGGCTCCAGGGGCCCCTAAACCGCCAAACCTGGCCACCACAGCCTTAGAAAATCACCACAGCAGGCAAAACACAAAGCCACGATGGCGTAAAAGCACAATTTCCAACGGAGTATTCAGATAAAACCTTACCATTTTCTAATTAAGGTTGTCACACTTAAAGGTAAGTAGTGCCTAAGTTACTCTGCTAATTATATTTTTATAAAATGGATTTAAATACAGGGAAAACCAACTTGCGCATTGTTTAATAAGATCTATTCCTTCAAGGTGTCCACAAACATTGCCCCTTGCCAAAAGCCAAAGCCAAGCCCCATTAACCTTATTAGCAATGGAGCTCTGAACCCGCTTTAATGATTAACGTCTGTATCTAAAAACAACTGATTGAAGCTGGCTAACTCCATTTAAAAAGATACACAGTGTTCTAGGTCACCAACTATTTTTATCAGTTCTATCCTGATCACCAAAAGCTGAGGCACACCTTTAAACTCCTGGAGCAGTTGGGTCTCCCATCCACACACAGCCTGGTCCTCAGATCTGATTGGGCACCCACAGCCTCCAAACGGGATCCTATCAGCAGGCACACACCGTTTGAGGGCGGGTCAAGCTGGTTCTGTTTCCCACCTGTAACTTACAGGTGCAGGCATCCTCCCCTGGCTCCACTCCACCACCTTTCAGTGACTGCTGGGGCCCTTACTGGTAGAGAACTTGTTTCCAGGACTCCTCAGGAAATGGGGGTGAAGAGGAGGGCCTGCTGTAGGTGTGCACACTGTCTTCACCACGGTTAAGACAACTACTGTGATGCAGGCTTGCTAGTGGACTTCTCACTTGGCCCTCGCCATACTGTCTGTGAGACAGACACTACCCTCTTACAAATCAATGTGGGGAGGTTAGGAAACATCTGAGCTAGTGTCCAGACAGAGAGCCACAGCTCCCAGAGAAGCCTAGATTGCTACTGGTAGATGTTCCAACACAACTGCCTCTGGGACCTAAGGTCTCAGGTACTCCTGCCAGTACCTGTATTTCTACTATTCACAGAGGACATTAGCTTGTCTCATGAGAGTGCTCTCATGCAAAATTTATATTTCTACATGAGTATCATCTTTCTGGAGAGGTTAAGTTGGTGTCGATGTTTTCTCTTTTCTGTTGTTTGCTGGTGTTCATTTCTTCCTTTCAGAGAGAGCCTACCTGTGGACTCAACAAAGATAAATCCATAAGCTTTCCTACATGTAAACAGAGACCCAAGGGTCCTGCTCTCTCACCTGACATTACCTTCTTTCTTATCACCACCACAGGCCCCTCAGGAGGACATATATCCTGAGAAAAGTCCCAAAATCACACAGGCAATGGGACTATAGGAATGCACAATTCTCTGACACAATTTGAGCTTGCTACAGCAAGGAAGGCTATCTAATCTATGCCCCTGTTCTCTTCCCCACGAGGCAAGCTGTTAGAGGCTCAGAGAAAGAGAATGCATTCATTCTAGCATTCCAGCAGTGTCTTTTCAAAAGATGGGGCTCTGCTATGCCTCAGCACTCAAGTTCTGTTTATTTGGGGGGGGGGCAAGGTTTCTCTGTGTGTAGCCCTGGCTGTCCTGAAACTCGCTCTGTAGGCCAGATTGGCCTTGAACTCAGACATCTACCTGCCTCTACCACCCATCTCTAAAAGACTTCCTGAGAAAGCAACACCGAAGGAAAGCTAATGACTCATAGTCAGCCTGCCAGTACCACGTGGGGCAGGACCATACTTATTAAACAGAGTACAACACGCTCCCCAATGCCCAGGCCTTGGAAACAAAATCCAAAGTCTTTGTGAAGATACAAAACTACCTTTGCTCTGAGAGCAATGCTAGGCAGCAGGCAGGCCCCACAAGTTGGGAGGCTGGAGCAGAAGGACTGCCACACATTCAAGACCAGTCTGAACCAAACAGAGTTTCAAGTCCCTTGAAACCATTTTTTTCAAAGAGAGATGGCTCAACACTGGCTGCAGAAGCCCAACACACAAGTCTAATGACCCGAGTTTGTCTCAAGTAGCCATCTAATGGTGGGAGGAGAGAACATACTCCACAGATGAACTCCACATCTGTGCCCATACAAATATGCATCACACACACTAATAATAGTTTTTAAAGCCCCCCTAAAAGGACTTGAGTAGTAATTTAGTCAAGCTGAGCACTTGAGTACAATTCCTCAGAATCCACAACCTACAAAAACAATGGTCATGGTGAGTCATGCTTGTAATGCCAGTGCTGGGGAAACTAAGACAAGGATGATTCTTGGGCTCATTGGCCAGACAGCCTAGCCTTATCAATGTGTTCTAGGACCAGAGGCCCTGCCTTGAAAAACCAATGTGGACAATTCCTGAGGAATAACACCTGGAGACTGACCTGCACCTGGACACACATATGCACTGATACAAACACATATGCAGACATGTGTGGCATGAGTGCGTTTTACACACACACACACACACACACACACACACACACACAGCATACTTCTTCTTAAATACATTTAACTAAGAAGACGACTATCTTTTCAGATTTCTCTCATCTACCCCTCCAATGAAAAATTTAAAATGGTTCCACAGCATCTCTGTGCAGTGTGGTCTATGGTGTGGACAGAGACTGAAAAGACTCTCTACTTCCTCCTAGGTCTAAGCCACTTTGCCACACTCACTTCTCATCTAACTTTTTTTTGTTTTGTTTTGTTTTTTGAGACAGCTTCTCACTGTATAGCTCTGGCTGTCCTGAAACTCGCTCTATAGACCAGGCTGGCTTTGAACTCACAGAGACCCGAGTGCCTCTGCTTCCCAAATGCTGGGTTTAAAGGCGTGTGCCACCATGCCTGGATTCACCTTGAAGTTCATACACAGCGATGCTCCCAGGAGAATCATCACCTTGGGTAGAGGTAGGAAAAATAAGGCTCAATCTTGCCTGAGCCAAGTCTGATGACAGAAAACTCCCAACTGTGAGGAAGAACTTGAAAACTGATTAGATGGTAGTACTCAATGGCGTGGGGAGAGACTCTAATCCTTGGTTCCCTTCTTCCTGTGGGGATCATTCTCTGATCTGTAAAATGAGGCTTTGAGTAGACCTCTGTTTCTCCAGTTGTAACCAAACAAGAGAACAGTAATGAGTAGCTTTTTTTTTTTTTTTGGGGGGGGTAAAACATTCAACGTAATTGTTCTGCAATTCTTCTGCTCCGATTAACTTTCCAACATGAATTTAAGAATGACGACATTGTGCACCAGGTCTCACATTTAGAAGTAGTAGAAAGGTGCTTCTGTTTTAAGTACCCTTATACTCCCCCCCCCCCCCCCAGCATTACAAAGCCCATCAACTTTCTCCCTAGAGCCCTCAGAAGAAAAGCCCCAAACACCTCTCTCTGCTCCACGTGCAGTTTGAGTAGGATGTTAATAATTTTTTTTTCCTAATAAAGGAGAGTTTTGCTATATAACCTAAAGCTTTCAGCAATATTCCTGCCTGACTCTGAAATGCTGTGTGATTACAGACATGTGCCACTGTGGCCAGCTGTCAGTAATTTATAAACCTCCAAAGACTAAGGTTTTTCAGGAGCCCCGGATTAGCAATGGTTGCTGTGAAGCTCTTGCAATCTAGAGACCAAGACCTACAAAACAAAACCCTGGCTTCAGACTTAGCAGCTGGTTTAGCTTTTCACATTGGCTCACAGCTGTCCATGAAACTACAGCAAGTAAAAGCAGAATATGACCCATCCTAGAACAGGCTATACAATGCTCCCCACAGCTGCCCCAAGATCAATTAACTGTCAGTGTAAGGATCCAAGGAGCCAGTGCCTTACCCTTCTTAATGGTTTTTGTTTGTTTTCTTCCCTAGGGCTGCAAGCTAAACACCAGTGACTAAAGCCCCCGGCTCTTAGCTCACTAGGCCAGAAGTCACCTAATGAGGCAACAAATGGGATCCACAGGAGCCACTTACTGGGCCTCAAGAAAAGCCCCAGGGTCAGGGAGTCACCAGGGACTGTGTAAGGAACCACAGCCTCATTGTACAAAACAACCCTTTCCACTCAAATCTCCACCTTGGGCCCTGAGGGCAACACTAAACATCCGCTCAGCACATCTCACAAGCAGGGCCGTCACTGAAACTCCTACAGTGCTGGAGTACAAAGCAGATGAGGAGTCACAACAGGCCAAAGAGGAGGGCAGGGTGGACTGAGGCCCCATAGACTTTTAGGGTTGATAGTGTTTTACACTGTGGCTTGAAGAGTATGTGACTGGGATAAATATGCCAAGAACTCATCAAATCATGGCCTTAAAACTGCCCACTCCAGGCCGGGCGTTGGTGGCGCACGCCTTTAATCCCAGCACTTGGGAGGCAGAGGCAGGCGGATCTCTGTGAGTTCGAGGCCCAGCCTGGGCTACCAAGTGAGCTCCAGGAAAGGCGCAAAGCTACACAGAGAAACCATGTCTCGAAAAACCAAAAAAAGAAAAAAGAAAAAAAAAACAAAAAAACTGCCCACTCTGAGCATCTCCAGTCATACACCAAGGGCAGCCTGGTTACTATCTTGGTCAAAATTAAGTCATCTTCCCAGTTTTTCTCTCTATTTCTATTTTTGTTTGAGACAGCCTAACTACATAGCCCAGCCTGGTTTTGAACTCAACCCCAGACTCCCAAGTACTAGGATTACGGTCATGTGGATAATGCCTGGTTCAATCTCTTTTCTTTTCTTCCTTCCTTAATTGTTCCCTCCCTTCTTTTTCTCTTTTTCAGACAGCCTTGTAGTTCAGGCTGGACCTATCTCTGAGCCTCAATCATTTTCCTTAACATTTTTTTTAAAATTCCATTGATTGACTAATTCATCTATTCATTCATTACGTGCATGTGGGCACAGTACAGGGTGTGTGTGGAGGTCAGAGGACACTTTTGGGAGTCAGTCTTTTCCTTCCACTAAGTGCTGAGCTCCAGGTACTGAGCTCAGGTTGGCAGGACTGGCAGCAAGTGCCTTTACCACTGAGCCATTTCACCTGCTCTCCTTTCTCTTCTTCAGATCGGTGTGTTTGTCAAGAATTTGCCCAGGCTAGCTCGGAACTCACAATCCTCCAGAGTACCTTAGCCAGGATCAGAAATACATGCCACAACATCCAGCTTTCAACTCATTATGCAAGGGTCATACATTTTGATTCTCCTAGTCACTATTTCCACGGTCTTATCTGAGACTTGAGAGAGAGAATGTGAGTGAGCATAGTCCTACTATGCTGCCCATGCTGGTCTCAAAGTGGGATCAAGTGATCTAAGGTTCCTGAGCCACTCTATTTAAAGTGCCACACTGTCTCAGCCACACTCACTGACACACACCCTGCTTTATTTTCTCTTCCCTGACACAAATACACAAAAAGAAAATAAGCCCTTAATAAATAAAAAATAGCTAGGCAGTGTGGTCATACGCCTTTAATCCCAGCACTCAGGAGGCAGAGGCAGGCGGACTTCTGTGAGTTCAAGGTCAGACCGATCTACAAAGCAAGTTCCAGGACAGCCAGAACTGTTACAGAGAAATCTTGTCTCAAAAAACCAAAACTAAATAAATAATATTAAGAGCCAAGCAGTGGTGGTGCACACTTTTAAAAAAATTTATTTTTATTTCATGCACATTCATTTTTTGCCTGCATGTACATCTGTGTAAAGGTGCATCTAAACAAATGGGCACCAGAGTGGAGACTGGCGGGCCTATAATTAGATGAATCTAAGGCGAACAGAGCTGCAGTCTTAGCAAAACCATCTGAGTAAGATGCAAGGCCGGGGTAGAGAAGGATTTAGGTGGTGGGCAGTGCAGGGGCACACTCCTGTAGTCCTGGCACTCAAAAGGCCGACTAACAATCTCTTAAGTTAGATTCTATCTCAAAAAATAAATGCTGGGTGTGGTGGTGCATGGCAGGCAGATCTTTCTAAGTTCATCCTGCCTGGTCTCACAGCAAGCTCTAGGCCAGCCATGGTGACACAGTGAGACCCTGTTTCAAAAAAACAAAAACAAGCCGGGCGTGGTGGCGCACGCCTTTAATCCCAGCACTCGGGAGGCAGAGGCAGGCGGATCTCTGTGAGTTCGAGGCCAGCCTGGGCTACCAAGTGAGCTCCAGGAAAGGCGCAAAGCTACACAGAGAAACCCTGTCTCGAAAAACCAAAAAAAAAAAAAAAAAAAAAAAACAAAAAAACAAAAGTTCTTTGTTCACCTATGTTAGAAAACTATTGTTGGGCTGGAGAGATGGCTCAGAGGTTAAGAGCACTGGCTGTTCTTCCAGAGGTCCTGAGTTCAATTCCCAGCAACCACGTGGTGGCTCACAACCATCTGTAATGAGATCTGGTGCCCTCTTCTGGCCTGTAAGCATGCATGTAGGCAGAACACTGTAGACATAATAAATAAATAAATAAATAAATAAATCTTAAAAAAGAAAACTATTGTCTCTAGCAACTTACTTTGAAAAATAAAATAAAAAATTAAAACTTAAAATGTGAGTAGGAAGGAGAGTTAGGGAAAACATTGTTAGCTGATGTTCATTTTATACTTGTAAAACAGTCTATATTACTCTCATAAAAGAAGCAGGGAAGGGTGATGAAATAGTTTTGCATTTCCCAATGGAGCCGAGACAAGTGCCTGTAGCCCATGGGGCATCACGTTTTTGTGTGTGCAGCTGGAGTTTGGAAAGGCTATTGACCCCAAAGCAGCCCCAGCTAGAAGAGCAATACAAAGCTCAAGACAAGGACTGGTACTCTGGGCTAGTACAAATGGAGGGATCTAAGATAGAGTGAAATGGCCCAGAAAGCTAAGGCCTAAGTACCATAGGGTCAGCAGTGGAAAGGGAGAGTTCGCTCATAAAGCCTGCCCTGTGAAATCCAGCCTGGAACCAACTGCATACATTCCTGTCCATGAAATGAAGATGCCAGGGTTCTGCTTTCTGGTCCGTAACACATTTTATTCCATTAAAACACAAGCTTTATTCAGCAATTTCTTTTCTTCCTTTCTTTGTCCCTTTGTCTCTGAGACAGATTCTTGTTATATAACACAGGCTGGCCCTGAACTCAAGGCAATCCTCCCACCTCAGCCTCCCAAGTGCTGAGATTATGGGACTGTTATCAGCAAATCTGGCTTTAGATCATTTTTAAATGAGTGGTAAGATTAATAGATACATAAACACTAAATATTTTCTTTCACTTGATCAATTGTGAATTTCTATTCTAAGTATTAAAAAAGAACCCAAAGTGAGCCGGGCAGTGGTAGTGCACGCCTTTAATTCTAGCACTCGGGAGGCAGAGCCAGGTGGATCTCTGTGAATTCAAGGACACCCTGGGCTATAAAGTGAGTTCCAGGAAAGGCGCAAAACTACACAGAGAAACCCTGTCTCGAAGAAGAAGAAGAAGAAAAAAAAAGAACCCAAAGTGAGCAGGAAATTTTGTAAACCTTCCATGACAGAGAGCAGACTGAAAAAGATGGTCCTGATGGCACAACCATGTCATCCCAGCTCCTTTGGGAGGCTGAGGCAGGAGGTTGGCAAGATCAAGGACTACCCAGGATACAGAGCAAGTTTAAGACCAGTCAGGGCAATTTCCCGAGTCTGTTCAAAAAAGGAGGTGGGGGGGGGGGAGATAGACATGTAGCTCAGGGTCAGCACACTTGTCTGGCATGCACCAGGCCCTGGAACCATTCTTAAAATGGAAAGAAGAAAACAGGTAGAAGAACCCCTGGCTGATTTCAACTACCCACAGGAACTTAGACAGCAGACACTGGAGTGCAATCTCCCAGACACAAAGATTCAAGACATCTGAAGCCTGACATTCATCAGCCCAGAGCAAGATGATTAGGAGAAGACACTTGACAGAAACAGAATGGAAAACAGGACCGGAGCATGCACTTCAGAGAGTCCAGCACAGTCATGGTGACAGCAACTGCAGCTGTTAGCATTTTATGTTCTTTGAGAAAGTTTCCATAGATGCTCATCACTCTGGAGTAGTTACATTTGACGAGCATTTAATAACAAGGTAGGGCTTTTTCTATTGCAGTTCACATCTTACTACCTGTTCTGACCTAGAAACTAGATTTTGGATACAGAATCCTCTCTTACCATCTCAGCCTTAACTAAGTTTCATAGTGGTGGGAAAAAGAACAATACTCAGGGGCTGGTGAGATGGTTCAGGGGAAGGTGATCGCTGCACAAGACTGGCAAGGTGAATTTGACCCTTGAAAGCCACATAAATGGAGAGGAAGAGAACCAATTCCAGATAGCTGTCCTCTAACCTCCCTAAGTCCTTCCTCCCTCACTCTCACACACACACACACACACACACACACACACACACACACACCATGCACATACAAAATAATAATGTATTTTGAAGTTCTTAAAGATGGAGGTCTCCCGATACTGCCTAGGCTGTGCTTGAACTTCCAGTTCTCTCTGGGATTGCAGGTCTGCAACACTGCTAGCCAGAGTTCATTTCTCAATGCACCTTGGTGGTTCTTTCCCAATTTCTTCACAGAGAGGATTAATAAGAGCGACTTTAAATCCAGCTACTCACCACAGCTGGAAGGTCTCAATCACAAGGAATGATCAACAAATGCCAGAAATTCTACCACAGCTGCTTCAATAAACAAATCACAAGAAAAACAGAACAAGCACACATAAACTGAATCGACTAAGAGCCACCTCAGTCACCAGGGCAGTGGTGATCCCAGCACTCGGAGGCAGAGGCAGGCAGATCTCTGTGAGTTTGAGGCCAGCCTGGTCTAGAGCAAGTTCTATGACAGCCATGGCTATATAGAGAAACCCTGTTGGGGGGGGGGCACCTCATCAGAATGCTATGAGCAGATCTTGAATCCTGATTTAAACATATCAACTACTAAAAACGTCAGATGGGTATATGAATTTTAGAACTTTAAAAAATAAAGAATTACAAGTTTTTTAAGCAGAGTAATGGTACTGTAGATTACATGGCTAGCCCTCCCCCCCACCCTGTTTTGAGACATTGTAGCACAGACTGTCCTAGAATTTGTAATCCTCCTGTGTCAGCTTTTTGAGTGTTGGGATTCACTCATATCCATCACTTTTTGTCTTCAGAGATATGCACTAAAATATGTATAAGCGCCTTTAATCCCAGCACTTGGGAGGCAGAGGCAGGCGATCTTTGTGAGTTTGAGGCCAGCCTGGTCTAAAGAGCGAGATTCGGGAAAGGCACAAAGCTACACGGAGAAACCCTGTCTCGAAAAACAAAACAAAACAATATATATGCATAAGCAAAATAACATTTCTGGGGGCTAAGGTATCACAGCAAAACAAGAAACAACAAAAACATTTCTGGATATGCACCCTTCAAAATCCAGCTTTCTTCTACTTTTCCTCCTTTCTTCAAGAGAAAGGCAAGGGGCTGGAGAGGTGGTTTAGTGGTAAGCACATCGGCTGCTCTTCCGAGGTTCTGAGTTCAATGCCCAGCATCCACACAGCAGCTTACAACAGTCTACAACTGTAGTCCCATGAGATCTCATGCCCTCGTCTGGTGCACACACATGCAGACAAAACACCCAAACACCCAAATTTAAAAAAAAAAAAAAAAAAAAAAAAAAAAAAAAGCCAGGCTCATAGTTGTAATCTCAGTACTTGTGAGGCAGAGGTTAGGCAAATCTCTGAGCTCGAGGCCAGCCTGGTCTACAGAGTGAGTTCCAGGACAGGCTACACACAGAAGAAATAAGGCAAACTGACTGTAGTGGCTCATGGGTATACCCTCAGCATCTGATTAAGCATCTAGAGGTTAAGGCAGGAGAATTGCCATCAGTTCTAGGCCAACCTAGGTTATTATGTGAGGCTTTATTTTATTTTATTTTATTTTAATTTTTTTGGTTTTTCGAGACAGGGTTTCACTGTGTAGCTTTGCACCTTTCCTGGAATTCACTCTGTAGACCAGGCTGGCCTCGAACTCACAGAGATCCGCCTGGCTCTGCCTCCTGAGTGCTGGGATTAAAGGCGTGCGCCACCAACGCCCAGCGAGGCCTTCTTAAAAACCAAATAAATGAATAGTTAAGTAAATAAAATGCAATCTGAGACAGCAAGAGGTGTGTGGATACAACACGTAAGGATCAGTTACCGAGTTTTGGTTTGGAGTAGTTTTTGGTTTTGGTTTTTGAGACTGGTCTCTCAAAGTAGGCCTGAGTAGTTTAGTCTTGGAACTTGTGGCAACCTACTGCCTCAGCCTCCCAGTGACAGGAGGGCAGGTGTGAGCCACAATTAGCTGAAATCAGTTGACTGTTGGAAGCTGGTGATGAATGACAGATTAAAGCCCATACACATTATCTCTGCAAATGATTATCTCTTCAAACTTTTTAATGAATTCTCAATTCAATTTTTTGGGAAAAGGACATTTACTTACCAACATGATATACTTCATAACACACACTACTTGTTATTTTTACTACACAAAAAGACAAAATATAATTTTAAAAATAAAAATATGCTTCAAAATGTAATCATACTAAAGTAATTTTCTGATTATTTTCTACCATAAAAAATATGGCCAATTTGTAAGATAATCATCCCATGACAAATTAATTTCCCTTGCCCGAGGTGGGGGCAAATGCCTCTAATCCTGGCACACAAAAGGCAGGGGCAGGCAGATCTATGAGTTCAAGACCAGCCTGATCTACAGAGTGAGTTCCAGGACAGCCAGGTATACATAAAGAGACCCTATCTCAAACCAACAAAAAAACAAAACAACTCTTCCCTTAAAGGGAAAATTCTTCCCCAGTGCATCCTCTTTATGAGCCAACAATGGAAAATTTTCACCTTAACAAGCTGGCCCTAGGAAGGCTCCAGCCCATCCTTGTTGCCTAGATACCAGTGACATCTCTAGGCCTCATAGAAGTCCTTGACCCTCCCTGTAAAGGAGACTAAGTTTCATCAGTCAGAATTACATCCCCTGGCACATTCCAATGTTCAGATACTTGGTTGTATAGACCAAAACCTGTCTCCTAGCAAACTCCAAAGCACAAAAGAAGTCTATTACATATGAGAAAGTGGTTTCTACAATTATAAGAACAGGTCTAATCCTACTTATGCACTTGAATTTTACAGAATGCAGGTAAACCTGTCAAAGTCAACAGTTCAATCAACTTGATCTCAAAAAAAAAAAAAAAATTAAGGGACAATCAAATGGTCTGTTCACGTCAAATATAAGTATTCATTTTATATTTCTATCTGTGACAGCGGCTGAAATTAAAACAACAAACCCCTGCAATTATACACTCTCCATGGCAACAACTTAGTAAATAAGCATCTTCCTTAAAATGTCATCCCGGGGAAAAATGCAAATACAGCAAACATTTTAAATACTCAACAAAACTGCTGTAAACAAGGTCCTCTAGTCTGCAACATTTTTAATATGTTTCAAAACTTGCAGTATTTTTTTCCTTTGGAGTATTTTAATTTTGATACATATTTATTCTTTGACATTGTCAAACACGTATACGATGTATTTTGATCCTACTCACTCCCTGGCCCCTCTGGTCCTCCTCCCACTTCCTCTAGACCCCTTCAGTGCTTTTTCTCAAAACTACTCGAAATTATCTTGTTCTTGCTCTCCATGTACATTTTGCTAACGAAATGTTTATTTACAAGCGATGACTAGCTCTATTTCCTTTGGCATGTAAGATCACTAGATTTCACTAGTTCCTACATTTTTCACTCATTCCTCTGCTAGTAACAGCTTTCTTGATATTTGAGGGAGATTAAAACCCGCAAATGAAACAAGTCATTAAGAAGGACGCGGAAGACAGCTGCAGTCTTGTTACCAAATGTGAAAGAAATAACTATCCCACTGGCGGTAGACACATCAGTATTAAAAAAGGCATCTTCTGATCCGGTTTAATGTTTAAAAAAAAAAAGACAGTAAGGATGGACGCGCAGATCTCCCCGCCCCCCATCGAAGGCGAGATGACTGGCTGACGTTCAGTACCCAAGATGGCTGCACGTCCGCGGGCCCAGGTAGCAGTACCTGAGATCGGGACTGAACCCGCATCCACACACGGAGACCCCATCGCAGTGACCTGGGGGGTCGTGGCCGGGGGACCGAGAAACACGAGACCCTGCCCACCGGAAGGCCCGGGGAGGCCGCTTCACCGACAGAGACGGGCGCTGTCGTCGCCCCCGACCCCCCGACCCCAGCAGACCGTCTGCAAGGCCCGGGAGGACTCTGCCCTCCTCCCGAGGGGCCCTGGTCTCCCCCGGGCCTGAAGACACGGCGCCCCCCGCAGGCAGGGGCCATTCTACTCCGCAAGAGAGGGAGAGGGCTCCACCACGACAGCCAGAGAGCCCTCCTCCAAATAATCTGCAAAGCCCCCGGGTGACCAGGAAGCCCGTCCGCTAGCAGCACCGACAACCTCCCTAAAGCCCCGGGGCGGCCGGGCCACGGGCCGGTGGGGCGGGCGTTACCTGCGGCCACAGCCCAGTCCCGCGACGCTTCCGTCCTATTGTTTCTCTTCCACCAAAATGGCTGCGGCGGCGCTCAGCCCCGCCCCCCGAGCCTCGCTCCCGGCGCCCCTCACGATTGGCTCGCCCCCGAAGCCGCGCAAGCGGACTGGGCGGCCCGAAGGACTCTGTTGCTAGGGCGCCAGGATTCGCTTCGGGGGCTTCCGGGATGGGCGGGGGGGAGGGGAGGGGAGTGAAGGCAGGGGGCGGAGCGTTGTCCTGGTGAGGAGGACAGCCAATCGGTCGGTGGCGGAGTTGAAGGACCTGCTGGGCTGTGTGCCAATGGGTCGATTGCAGGATGCCTAGGATACGGAGAGATGAACAGGCAGTCCTGGTTCGCCCTGCACTGGGAAGCTTCCTAGGATACAGGAATGTCAAGGCCAATCGGTATTCATTCTGGGACAAACTGCAAAGCTGGTCACCCGAGCAGATGCATGGACAAAACTGCATGCGAATAGTCGCTAAGATGAGTTAAAGGGATCGCTATACAGAGCGGCCAGAAGAATGACTACAGACCATGGACACATAAAGGGCCATGTAGAGGGCCAGGGGAAGGCTCAGGAAGTTAAAGGCACTGAGATGAGTACAATCTTTGGGACTCAGGAGAGAGAACCAACTCCCCGAAGGTTGTTTTCTGACCTCGGCAAGAGCATTGTGACAGGCTCGCTCTCTGTCGCTCTCCCCTCTCTCTTCACACACACACACACACACACACACACACACACACACACACAAAATAATAATTTTTAAAAATCGTTATTTGACAGATGAGTAGACAAAATGAAAGCCACAAGGTGGCAGAAAAAAGGAGTGGATTGAAAGTCCTCTCTAAACTGGTGGGTCTGAAGACAGGTCTACCAACCTCCAAAGCATAGACCGTCTGTAAGACTCCTTTGTCCTGGGGCCTGGGTTATTCAGGAGGGCTCTGGCCTCAGTGCAGCTGGGAAAAGCAAGGAATGTGATGGGTACCACTGACAGTGGAATGAACCCTCCTACTTGCCCACTAGCCTTTCTGTAAAGGAGGTCAGTGTTGCAACCCTGCATCCTGGGCATTTGCAAAGGTGTGGCTCACACGTTTGTTAAACTCAAGTGTTTCTAAGTATCTATACTCGGCAGGAAATACAGTAAAGGGAAATATATATATTCCTCTTAGAATCTCCTTTCGTAGGCTGTCAAGGCTCTATGCTCACCAGGTTTCTTCTGATATACATTTTTCCATTTTTCCATCTGTCTGTACCCACTTACCCACACTCATGGTTTTGCTTTTAAAATACGGATTGATTTGAGTAGGGGTCCCGCTCTGTAGCCCAGGCTGGCCTCATAATTATAGCAATCTTGCTGCCACAAGCTCCTCGTGCTGGGATTTACAGGTACAAAGCAACAGGCCTCGTTTTCAGGCTCATGGCTTTAAATGCCAGCCTCATGTTTATCAACCCCAAAAGTGTTTACCCAGGTGAGACTCTTCCTGACTCAACATCCAGCTGTGGACAGACAACCTGAGTCTGGCTTTGTGGCCCTTCCCTGTTTTGGTTGGTGTTGTTACTGTCTTACCCTCATCCGTTGTGCCAGGAAGTTGTCTCTCTCAAGAATGAGGTCACTGTTGGACATGGCCACAGCTTGAACATCCAAACCCCTACACGTCTCTCCAGGTCAGTGTCACAGTCCCCTCCCAGTCCCTTGTTGTCCTTCAGCCCACTCTCCACACATCAGCCACTCCCTAACGATGGTCCAGAGCCAGGTGGATTCCCAGGATTCCCACACCCACCTCACCGCGTCTCCTTTGCTGGCCTCCAGCTCAGCCTCAAAGCGCTCTTCAGACACCCTGCCCTGTGCACGCTCCGGCTCAGTGCTGGCCTCCAGCTGTTCTCTGTCGGAAGCACGGGTGTCCGTGGGCTGTACCCCAACATTCTCTCACTCTCACTTTAGACTGTAGCTTCTCGCTTGGCCCCCAGCACTGGGGATGGCCTTTATCCTCTGTCCTGCTTTTTTCCCATAGCATTTATCATCTTACTGAATATTTTTCACCGTTGTTTTTTATACAAGGTCTCATATATCCCCGGCTGATCTTCTCCTGCCTCCAACTCCCAAGTGCTGGTGTTACAGGTGTATGCTCCCTGGTTTTCTGTGTTTCTTCAATACTAGATATTAGATCCATGGCTTCATACATACTAGGTAGGCACTCTGTCACTGGACTATATCTACAGCCCTCACATAATCTTTAAAGCAGATACTGATTATCCTTACACAGTGCTGTGGGGGTTGGCTGTGTCTTTGTTTTGTTCAGAGATGTATCCTGAGTACTTTAAATACTAAGTTCCAGAAATATCTGCAAATTGATTTACCTTAAAGAAGCCACTTAGTGTTCAGTGGTAAGTACTATAGAGGGAAAAAAAAATGACAGTGAGAAGTTGGAGCAAGGGGAGAATGTAGACGCCATCTTGGGACTGATGGGTGTGCTGTGCTATCCCAGTCTGAAGACTGCTTTTGCCTCAGACTAGGCTGGTCTCAGAGCAAGGCCTCTTCTTCTCTGAGCAGGACCAGAATTGATTAGTTAGTCCTAAAAGCCCTGGCTGCAGTCTCTCTTAGGACAGCCCCACACACTGTAGGAAATTCTACTCTTTATTTTTAATTTTTTAAATTTACGTGCATTGGTGTTTTGCTTGCATGTGTTTCTGTATGAGGGTATCAGGTACCCTAGAACTGGAGTTACAGACAGGTGTGAGCTGCCCTGTGGGTGCTGGGAATTGAACCTTGGTTATCCAAAAGAATAGCTAGTGCTCTTAACTGCAGAGCCATCTCTCCAGCCCAGGGAATTCCACTCTTTAATGAATAGACTCAGACACTCAGAAGTATGACTCCTAGAGCCCCACAGCCACCTTGCGTAGACAGCCATTCCTGAGAAGAGACAATCCACAAGATATAACATATTCCTTAGCAAAATAATACGATATCTGCCGACACAAATACGAGCCCTTCACAGTTGTCTTACCTGATAAGACCTAAACAACCAGGCACCGTGACATCAAAACATGGCCCATGCTGAGCAGTTGGTAGAGTGCTTGCCTAACATACCCTAGGGCAGAGACAGTCAGGGCTCTTTGGAATAGGTTCCAGGCCCTCTCGAGACTATCCTATATTTTCTATCTGTTTATCTCCACAATCTAAATCCTTCTATCCAATATTTCCTGCTGCTCTCACTCAAGAAAAGTCTGGGGAACTGTGGGGTTGGTGGGTAAATACCCCGCAGTTGTTTTTTTTTGTAGGGAAAGTTCTTCTTCTTTGTTTGAGTTTTGAGTCAGGGTCTTACTTTGTAGCTCAGGCAACTCACTACATAGCCCAGGCTGGCCTCAAACTGGAGTTAATCCTCTTGCCTTAGCCTTCTGACTGCTGGGATTCCAAGCATGAGCAACTACAGTGAAGTTGCTCTTCTGCCTTCTGTCCTTGGCCAATTCTTTCACAGTCTGTACTGCTGCCAGCTGTCAATGCTGTCCCTAGCCCAGCAAAGACTAGCCCCAGGGTTGGGCTCAGGAGCCTCCACCCCAACCTAGCTAGATTGCTAGAAAGCCTCACCCAGTTTCTTCCCCTGATACCGGACAGTGGTGTCAGTGCCTGTGACTGCTGGGTAGAAGCCCAACAGGCACCAGGCATTCAGGTCCTTACAGGCCACTGTTCTACTGCCTTCCAACCAAGCTTCCATTCCAGCGCCCCCACATGCAGAGTGGAAAGCTGGACAAGATGGCCCGAGCATAACAAATTCACTCTCATTCCTTCTGCTAAGTGTAGTTTGTAGCCATTCCAGCTTTGATCTGGAAGTTCCAACCCCCACTGAGGCTTTGGTAACTGTCACACCTACAAGGCAGAGCCAAGAGAGGACCCTGAAGAGCGGAGATCCAGATGTGAATGCGCTACATCTCTTGGTTCCTGGACCCTGGACGTAAACCGAGCAGAGTTCTCCAGAGAACACCGCCGGACTGCGTCTTTCCCAGACCCTGCAACCTACCTATCCCTTCATTTGTAAGTTACGCCACTAAATAAACCTCCCTTTTAACTACGAGGAGTTGCCTTAATAATTTCACCAATAGTTAAGTGCTTCCTATGATGGACTGACATGGATTAGATCCTGGGAATGTGGTAAGAATGGATTTAGCAAGAATGTTCTTGAATGATGGTTCTTCTGCTCTGTGAGGTGATGTGGGGATGGACGACAAGGGATGGATTCAATAGACCATAAAAGAACAAACCTTAATCCCAAGGCAGGGGGAAGGTGCCTCTGAGTAGGTGATGCCTGAGCTGACTAACCTGGAGGCATCTTGCTGCACAGGGAACGGGCCAGGGGACCCAACAGAAGATGTGGCAGGTCAAAGACGCTGAGCAAAGAAGGGTAGCAGGGTGAAGGAGTGTGGTCTAACAGAGAAAATACCCAAAACTCCAGGGAAACATGCCCGCTGCTCCAAGGCATTAGGTATCAGAGATCTCACGGTCAAGCCCAGGCAAACCACAGGAATTCCAGGGGAGAAAAAAAAATGGACCGTCAAACAGAGGCAACCAACTAGTCAAATTACAGAGGGGAAGAAAGTAAAATTTTTTAAAATGTTGTAAAATTGCACCAGGCAGCAGTGGCACACACCTTTCATCCCAGCACACGGGAGGCAGAGGCAGGCGGATCTCTGTGAGTTTGAGGCCAGCCTGGTCTACAAAGTGAGATCCAGGAAAGATGCAAAACTACACAGAGAAACCCTGTCTCAAAAAACCAAAAAAAAAGGTTTAAAATTTATTTTTATTTATGTATATGTGCCTGCTGGTCAGTGTGCACACCACTGTATGCAGGCACCCATAGAAGCAAGAAGACCATAGGTGCTGGGACTCAAACCCAGGTCTCCACACCAGCAGCAAGTCCCCTCATTGAATGAGCCGTCTCTCCAGCCCCACAGTAAAATTCTTAAACTCCAAGGATAAAAAAACAAGGAAGTATTGGATTAAATAAAACAAGTCACGTACCAAGGAAGAAGGGCCAGGCAGCCCTAAACCCTCCTCTGTACCACAGGAACAACATAGGTCTACCTACACCCAGCCGAGGGATAGTCCTCCTGTCTAGAAGGAGACAGTAACTCAGTCTGGACAAGATCATGACGGGGAAACCTGCAGAAATGACCAAGCCAAACTAGTGAGAACTCATGAAAGTTGGATCTGGTGTCCTCTTCTGGCATGCAGACACACATGCAGGCAGAACACTCTAGACATAATAAATAAATAAATCTTTTAAAAATTACATAAGCTGCTTGGTGGTGGTGGTGGTGGTGGTGGTGGCGGTGGTGGCGGTGGTGGTGTGGTACACACCTTTAATCCCAGCACTCGGGAGGCAGAGGCAGGCGGATCTTTGTAAGTTTGAGGCCAGCCTGATCTACAGAGTGAGTTCCAGGAAAAGTCTACACAGAAAAACCCTGTCTCAAAAAAACAAAAAAGAATTATATAAGAGAAAGCTTTAAGTAACAATCTAAACTATAAAAAAATTAGGAATAAATTCAGTAGGGAAAGTACCAAGTAGGAACTGTACCACTGAGCAAACCTGTCAATCTGATTACAGGAGAAGAACGGAGCACTAGGGCTGAGCTGTGGAGAATGGGAAGACAATGTTCACGATGTCGTGAGTGGTCCAGAGAGCAGTTCTCAGGTGTGTCTTTTCCGGGCAAAGTCTTCAGCAAGAGGCAGTCAGTCAGTCACCCTGCAGAGCGTTAATCATCCCTGTCCTGGAGGGGACCCCATGATCTCCCAGTACCCTCTCTCCTGAAGAGGTCACTGCATCCCTAACTGCTGTCGTCATAGATGAAATGTTTAAAAAGCTCCATCTTAAAACTTAATATATGTAGAATCATACAGCATGCTTTTTTGAAATTATTTTTAATTTTTTTGTTTGTTTGTTTGTTTGTTTTTGAGACAGGGTTTCTCTTGTAGTTTTGGTGCCTGTCCTGGATCTTGCTCTGTAGCCCAGGCTGGCCTTGAACTCAGAGATCCACCTGGCTCTGCCTCCTAAGTGCTGGGATTAAAGGCGTGCGCCACCACCGCCTGGCTATTTTTATATTCTTTGAAAGTTTTATGCATGTATACAACATATCTTGATCATATCCATCTCCCCTCTCCCTAGCCCACCCCTCCCAACTTCTGTTTAAAAAGATTTACTTTATTTATTAAGAGAGAGGAAGAGAGGTATTGCTGCCTGTGGAAGCCAGAGGCATAAGATCTCCTAGAGCTGGAGTTATAGACATTTGTAAACACAGGACATCGTGCTGAGAACTTCACTAGAATCCTCGGCAAGAGCAGTATGCATTCCTCACCTTGCCAATTCCTCAGGTGATCCTGTTTCCTCAGACTGGAAGCCTCTGAGGCCTCCGAATGGCTCTCAGCTGAACTGCTTCTCGAAAGCCTGAAAGCTTAACCAGCCTAGGTCCTGGTTTTCACGCCTTATATACCTTTCAGCTTTCTGCCCTCACTTCCTGGGATTAAAGGCTCACTTTCTGGGATTAAAGGCATGTGTCACCGTGCCTGGCTGTTTCCAATCTCACAGAGATCCAGATGGATTTCTGCCTCTGGAATGCTAGGATTAAAGGCGTGAGTGCCACCAATTTCTAGCCTCTGTATCTAGTGGCTATTCTGTTCTCTGACCCCAGATAATTTTATTAGGGTGCACAATATTTTGGAGAACACAATACCACCACATTCCCTCCTCCACTTTCTGTTTTTTGAAAGGATGGGAAGTTGTGTTGTGCAGGCTGATCCCAAACTCTTGAACTCATGTGATCTATTTTTCCCAGTTTCCCACGTACCTGGGACCAGGGGCATGTGCTACCCGGCCCTTTTATCAGGTAAGCAGAGACAAACTTGGATTACCTACGGCTGCTCTTAGATGGAAGGAGGCCAGAAGTCAGAGAATGGCTCCAGGATTGGCCTGTGATTTCATATATGTGTAAAAACCACAAAACACCAGGCGGGGGAATCTAGCAATGGTTCAAGAGTTAAGAACTTGACTGAGGATCTGGGGTTTGTTCCCAGCACCCACTTCATGTGGTTCACAATCCTCTAACTCCAGCTACAAGGGATGGGACACCCTCCTTGGGTATCTGAACACTCTCTCATGTACACATAAAAACAATAGGGGGATGGCTCCTGGAGAGGGACACTGGAGGTTGACCTCTGGCTTCCACACACAGAGGCACACATTTGCACACATGTACCTGCACATACACAAAATATCACTGCCTAGGGGGCCAACCTCTAGGCAGCACAGAGCTCAAATGGGAAATCCACAGCATTGGTGCATACTAGACTTTTTTTATCTGAAGGAGTTAAGGGAAAAGACACACACTCTCTTGGTGGTTTTCTTCAGACCTTTCCTTTATTCTTCTTGCATTCTCTATTCTTTATTTTCCTAGCGATTTCCTCCTCTCATTCTTGATGTTTTCCTTCTAACTCATTTTAACTCTTTCATTTTTGATGTTTTCCTTCTAACTCATTTTAACTCTTTCATTTTTGAGGTTTTCCTTCTAGCCCATTTTAACTCTCTCTAACTCCATCTTTATCCTTTTTCTTACAGCTTATATACCCCAGTAAAAATCTTCCAGGCAGTATAAAATTTACAATGTAGGCCGGGCGGTGGTAGCCCACGCCTTTAATCCCAGCACTCGGGAGGCAGAGGCAGGTGGATCTCTGTGAGTTCGAGGCCAGCCTGGGCTACCAAGTGAGTCCTAGGAAAGGCGCAAAGCTACACAGAGAAACCCTGTCTCGAAAAATTAAAAAAAAAAAAAATTACAATGTGGTTACATTCTGTTTTTCAAGTGAATGATTACAATGTATACAAAACAAACAGTAAAAAACAGCATATTTTCCATACCCCTTACATGATTAAACATTTTACATATTACAGGTGAAAAACAAATTATCCTAAGAACTCATGTACATTCATACCCAAGCAACTTGTTATAGATTAACCATATAGGCAAGCAAGATATTTTTCTCAGTCAGGTCTTCTATTGGCAGGCTATAGTTTTGTAGTTATAAAGAGTGAGCCAATTACTTTATTACTTACCTTGAAAAGTAATCTTATAAGGAATCTGAAAGGGATCATAAACCTAAACTTTTTTTTTTTTTTTTTTTTTGAGACAGGGTTTCTCTGTGTAGCTTTGCGCCTTTCCTGGAGCTCACTTGGTAGCCCAGGCTGGCCTCGAACTCACAGAGATCCGCCTGGCTCTGCCTCCCGAGTGCTGGGATTAAAGGCGTGCGCCACCAACGCCCGGCTAAACCTAAACTTTTATATATGAAAAATAATCAGTCAGCTCTACTTTAAATCTTTGGGGCAGATACCCATTCATCAATAGTTTCTTATATCAGGAGACGGAGGGCAAAAATGGGCACAAGAGCTGGGCGGTGGTGGCGCATGCCTTTAATCTCAGCTCTTGGGAGGCAGAGGCAGGAGGATCTCTGTGAGTCTGAGACAGCCTGGTCTACAGAGATAGTTCCAGGACAGCTAGGACTGTTACACAGAGAAACCCTGTCTCAAAAAATCAAAAAGGGAGGGGAGGACACAAGGAATTTATCATCACATTTACTCACCAACCAAACTTAACAAGGAAAGTAAGGCAGCTAACAACAATTGGGCTGCTTTGTATTTTTGACTCTAACCTAATGAATCTATAACTCAGCTATGTGTTCTTGTGAATGTTACATTGTTTTCTGGGGTTTTTCATGTCAAAGCTATTATCAAAACATCTGATCTAACTTGAAGTTATTTTAAGGCTTTGTTTCACTTAATGATGCACACCAAAACTTGTGACTGCATCTTTCAACATTAAGATGAAAGGAATTTGAGCCATCCTGGCTCCTGGGGACTCAATTGTTTTTCTTAATCATTAACTTGAGCTGTGATATAATGTAGCTCCTTAGGTGGAGCTCATAGGCTCTAGCTGCATAACGTTTTCTTGTATTTATTTTTATTCATCAAAACTCTGTATAAGCTATCATTACTATCAATTAGCTTAGGGAGGAATCATCTTCATGATAATCCACAGATAAAAATTTCCAGTAGAATGGGATATTTCCATGAGATAAATATACTACATCACAGGCAGTGGGGAATCTCCCCACACCCAGTCACACCATGCCAGATACCAGAGGAAGATGGCAGCGGCAAACATGTAAAGGCACAGCAGAAGCAAAAGACATTCCAGGCTCTGTGGTCTCAGGGCCTTGCCTGTCCAAGGTTGACCCATCAGAGAGTTTCCTTCTGGTGGGCTGACATCTTGAGCTTCCATTGCCTCCTGCTGCTCCTCTGACTGGGCCACCAGCAACAAAATACACATATACATATATGCATAAGAGATAAGTAAACAATGAGTAATAAATTTTTTTTTTTTTTTTTTTTTTTTTTTTTTTGGTTTTTCGAGACAGGGTTTCTCTGCATAGCTTTGCGCCTTTCCTGGAGCTCACTTGGTAGCCCAGGCTGGCCTCGAACTCACAGAGATCCGCCTGCCTCTGCCTCCCGAGTGCTGGGATTAAAGGCGTGCGCCACCACCGCCCGGCGAGTAATAAAAATTTTTAAATGCAACAATGAATGTCTATCAACCTTTGGCTAAGACCACATGTAGAAATGTAGTAATGAACCAAGCAGAAGCTTAGGCGTGGTGGGGGCATGGCTTGAGTCTGGGAGTTGGGGATTTTATCAAAACAAACAAAATACATAACAGTAGAAAAGCTGCTGAGAGAGTTGAAGATCAGCTTCTGGCAGATGTGAGAGGACATAGACTAGGTAGAATCAAGGAATGGGGCGGGGGCGGGGGGGACTGTCCCGTATGATGCCATAATGATCAACACCTCCATTATACTGCAGGACTCGTAGGTATATGCTGTAGCTGAAGGTTTATTTCTCCACACAAATGCCTATGTTGAAACCTAATTACCTATGTGATAGCTTTTGGAGGTAGGGACTTCGGGGGTAATTAGGTCGTGGGAACTTCTCCTCATGCACAGAACTGGTGCCCTTATACAAAAGGCCTGGTGAGCTGCTTCAACCTTCATTCATGTGGAGATGAAGCATGAGGGTGCCATCTATGACCATGAAATGGGCCTTCCTTAGGCACCAAATCTTCCAGTCCCTTGATCTTGGATTTCTCAGCCTTCTGAACTGTGAGAAGTCCTGTTTTGATTGGTTTTTAAACTTAATACGCCCATGATATTTAGCAGCCTCAATAGACGCAAAGGACAACACAGAAAAACCATATGCAAATTGTGGAGCCCTGTACTTTTTGTTTTGTTTTAGTTTTGAAACAGAGGCTCATGTGGCCCAGACCTCCAACTCACTATGTCTCCAAGGCTGGCCTTGAATTCAAGATCCTCCCACCTCCATTTCCCAAGCTGCCTACAGCCATGCACCACGACAGCCACCACGGCTGTTTTTCATTTGATTTTTCTGTATCCTTCACATTTCTTGGGGCTGGAGGCGTGGTTCAGCAGCTACAGGTGCTGGCTCTGTAAGTATAAGGACTGGAGATCTGATCCTAGCTCTCAGGACAGAGTCCAGCGTGATTCGGCACATGCCTGTAACCCCAAGCAAGAGAGCAACAGAGACAGGGGGATCACTGGGAATGTTGGCTGCCATTCTAGCTAATTGATGAGCTACAGCAGCCCGAGACAAAGACAATATTTGTCTCACTTACAAAGCTGCCATTGGGGTTGGGTGTGGTGGCACAAGCCTGAAATCTCAGATAAAAATGTGAGTTCCAGCCAGGCAGTGGTGAAGGCAGAGGCAGGTGGATCTCTGTGAGTTCGAGGCCAGCCTCGTCTACAGAGCAAGTTCCAGGACAGGCTCCAAAGCTACACAGAGAAACCCTGTCTCAAAATCAAAAACAAAAACAAATGTGAGCTCCAGTTCATTGAGAGACCCTGCCTCAAAAGAAGAAGGTAGGGAGTAATAAAAGAGGATATGCACTCACTCCTCTGGCCTTCCTGAGAGAGTACAGGCATGTGCATCTACACACACTTCACATACAATTTATTACAAGTACCTAACAGGAGAAGTTACTCAAACAAACAAACAAACAAACAAAAAATACAGTAGCCTGGCGTGGTGGTGTCTCCTTTTAATCTCAGCTCTTAAGAAGCAGAGGCAGGCGGATCTCTGTGAGTTCGAGGCCAGCCTGGTCTACAGAGTGAGTTCCAGGACAGCCAGGGCTACATGGTGAGACCCGGCCTCAATAAAACAACAACAACAAAAAAGTGTGTAGAAGGGAGCTGGAGAGATGGCTCGGTGGTTAAGAGCATTGGATGACCTTCCAGAGGACCTTGGTTTGATTGCCAGCACCCACGTGGCAGCTCACAATCATCTGTAACTCCAATCCCATGATATCCATGCCTTCTTGTGGCCTCTGGGGGCACGTGGTACATAGACACCAGGAAATACACACACACACACACACACACACATACACACACACACATGGAAAACAAAAGCAGTAAAAAGACCAAGCAGATGTGTCAGTGGTGAAGAGCGCCTGCTGCCCTTCCACAGGACCTGACTCTGTTCTCCTTGCCTACCCCTGGCAGCACACAACTGGCAGTAACCCCAGCTCCAGGGGATCGAATACCCTCCTTTGACCTCTGTGAGCACCAACGCACACACGGCCTATATTCAAACAAATACATACACAGATAAAAGTAATCTTAAAAGAGTCATCATGAAACGCCACTTGGCAACTCAGCAGCCACAAGCAAATCTTCAACAGTCACTGGGCCAGGTGTGTGGCACACACTTTTAATCTCAGCACTTGGAGGGCAGAAGCAGACGGATCTCCGTGAGTCTGAGGCCACCCCGGGCTACATACTGAGTTCCAGGAATCACACCAAGTCTTGTATTCCAGGATGTGAGGAAACGGATGCTGAAATTGCCTACAGGAATTTTGCATACTTAAGTTAAAATTCATAAAGCCCTTGGGGCTGCAAAGGTGTCTCTGAGGCTAAGAGCACGTCCTGCTCTTGCAGAAGACTGGAGTTTTCTTCCCAGCGCTTGTGTCAGGTGGCTCACAACTGCCTGCAACTCCAGAGCTAGTAGGATCTGACACCTCTGACCTCCATAGGCAACTACACACGTGCTGGAATGCACAGGCACACACAGACACACACACACAGACACACACACACACACACACACACACACACGAAGCAGAGGCAGGCAGATCTCTGTGAATTCAAGGCCAGCCTGGTCTACAGACTGAGTTTCAGGCCAGCCAGAGCTACATAAGTGAAACTTTGTCTCAAAAATAAATAATTAGCTGGGCTGTGGTGGCACACACCTTTAATCCCAGCACTTGGGAGGCAGAGCCAGGTGGATCTCTGTGAGTTCGAGGCCAGCCTGGGTTACCAAGTGAGTTCCAGGAAAGGCGCAAAGCTACACAGAGAAACCCTGTCTCGGAAAAATCAAAAAATCAATCAATCAATAAATAATTAAATAAGTAAGTTATCCATATAGCCCTGTGAAGAGGATTTCAAGTCTTGAGGCTAGTCTGGAATACTTCATGAGAATTGATATTGTTGTGCCTGAGTCTCGAGACCCTCAAGCAAGACCACCACAGAGCTGATATCCAATGCAAAACACACAGGGATTTATTGGTAACAAGCAGGTCGGGCTTGGTCCATGTCCAACACTCTGACACAGCGGGTGGAGGAGGATGGCCCTGAGCTCTCAGAATGAGGGGTTTTTAATGGGAAAAACCAAAAGCAGGATGGTATAAGCCTTTGCATCATATGATTGGGTGAGGTTGTGTAACCTTTGAATTTACTGCTTGGGGGTTCCAGTTATCATTTTGGGCAGGCTTTGTCCTTGAGCTGCCATGGGGACTGGCTGGCCTTGCGTGTTCACATTGACTCGTGCACGTAGCTCTAAGTTGGTGAGGGGTCTCAGGCAGTAAACAATTGACTGAACCTTGAGCAGTCAGAGTACATGCAGAAAGCAGCTACTCCAAGGACTTTGTCTTTTGTTCAAGGCCTTTCCAGAAACTGCTTGCTCAAGTCTCAGGAAACTGAAACATAAAGCAGCCTGTTAAGGTGTCTGCTTGGTCCTTTCAATATCAATAAACAGAAACAGAAAAATCAAGCACACATATTTGGGCCTCATAGTGGGCTTCACATTTACAGACGTAAAAATACCGAAGAGGTTGGAGGCAGGAGGATCAGGAGTTCAAAGTCATCCTCATTTGAGACTAGCCTGGGCTACCTGAGGCCCTATCTCAAGAAAAACAAGATGAAGAAGGAGAAGAACAGGAGGAGGAAGGGGAAGAGAGGGAGGAAGAAGAGGAAGAGAAGGAGGAAGAGGAAGAAGAAGAGGAATTAATAAAAGTACCAAGAAATGAGTTACATGGTCAGAGTGTTTATTCTTCTACAGTGTGTAGTAAGAAGAGGCTTCTGAAATGACTGCCATCCACAAGAACATTGCTGGAGCCGACTTGAACGTTCCTCATTGTTGTAGTTACTATGTTGTAATAAATTATTGTTTTGTGTGTGTGAGTCTTTTGTTCACATGTGTGTCTGTGAATCACACGTGCCTGGTGGCTGCAGAGTTTAGAGGACAGTATGTCCTCTTTTCTCTTTCCCAACCCTTGCACCTCCCCCACCCCCTATACAAAATCTGGAACCTTAAAATTTTATTTAAAAAGTCACAAAGGCCTGGTTCACAATGTGGAGGCAAGGGCGCACTGAGGGCGTGGGTGGGAGTGAGACTCACTGCCTGGGCAGCTATCCAGCACAATGGGAGTCTTTCAGCTGGCCTCTCGGGGCTGTGCGCTGCCTAGACGCACTGGGGACAGAGTGTACATGTCCTGGATGTGCTGAAAACCGCCCCCACCCTGGCCCTGTGGAAGCCTTTTCTTGGTAATTTTCCTGTGTTTTGTTCTGGGAGAATATCCTAGCAGTGATTTGTAGCGGCCAGCTCTCTTCCTGAACGACCCATGATCTGTGGCTGTGGGTAGGGATGGGTTCACAGAAGGCAAGAATCCCACTTCCAGTTCCGACGAGAACATCATGTTTCAGCTTTGAGTTGTGTCTAATCTCAGGCACTAGGGACCCCAGGTGGACCTTAACCTCTGGGGACTGAAAATAAGGGGAACAGCTACCAATTTTAAAAGCATAAAGGGTTTTGACTTTTGCCTGCTCTCAAGTCAACTTCACCTGCTTCTAGGACCAGATACGAGCAAAAAGGAAGGAAGCCCCCAGCTATAGCCAGAGAGGGGCAGGAAGCCTCGGCCTAACACGTTAGCACAGAAACCCGCCAGGCTCTGGAGGGTCTCTCTCCGTATCTTCCATTCCCCCTTCTCCAGGGTCTTTATTTGCTGCCTTGCCTGAAGGCAGTGTGCAATGCCGTATGCCCTTACAGAGAGCCCATGAATGGCCTTATCATGTTTACAGGGAGAAAAACAAGTCACAGGTTCCAAGTGTCAGAATCCTCCTTACCCCTCAACCGTTCTCCAGCTCCTGGCCCATGGATCTGCTCCCTTCTTGACAACAGCCTGAAGATGTGCTTGTGGGTGCCATGCCTGTATCCCTTCACGGCCTCTCATCTTGTTGCACCTCATCTATCCCTCCCCAGAGACTTCTAGGGACAACCAGTGCATGAGCCAGCTCAGCAGAGTCCACCATCATTGACTCCCAGCCACAGCTTCAAAGGCCACTTTCTTCCTTTTTTTCTCATTTATTTATTTATTATTATTATTTTTATTAAGAACATTTTTCATTCATTTTACACACCAATCAAAGGTCCCCCCTCTTCCCTGCCTCTTCCCCCAGCCTCCCCTTCCAACCCATTCCCCACTCCCTCCCACAAGAAGGCAAGGCCACTTTCTTAAGAGATAGTTTTCTTCCACCTCATGATCATTCTCATCCCAAGCAGTTGTGACAGATAAATGTTACGATCCCCCAGGGCCGTGCGCCCGGGCTCTCCTTTCTCCCTCCTTGAGAAGAACGATGGCTTTTATCGCCATGCTGATAGCTCTGTGCCTGGGTGTACCGCTGCCGCTTGACGTCACCAGGCTGCAGAGGCTGTCTTGCATATAAGTGCTCCTCGGTTATATCATGCTTTCCGTCCTCCTCCGCCTCTGCCAGGAGCCCCCAGCAGTCCACAGTGGGTCCCATCAACCCTGCTACTCTCCCAGTCTTGGCCTTTGCACTAGGCCCTAGTCCCAGTTTTAATCGCTCTTCAGACCAGCAGCTAGGGTGAGTCATTTGGTCTATATGACTCCATATCCATAACCATCATCTGTATCTATACTTCTATTTGCATGGAATGTCATGTTGTCCAGGCTGGTCTTGAACTCACAACCATCCAGCCACAGCCTCCTGAGTCGGTTGTTCCCATTTAACTTGCCCTTCCTCTCCCTCCCCTTCTCCTTTCCTCCTTCCTCCCTCTTTCTGCCCCTTCTTTCTCTCTGTTAGACAGGGTCTTGACTATGCAACTATGGCTGTCCTGGAGCTCACTATGTAGACCAGGCTGGCCTCAAACTTAGAGATCCACCTGCCTCTGCCTCCCAAGTGCTGGGATCAAAGGTGTGCCACCACATCCAGTCTCTTTCTTTTTGGGCAGGGTCTCACTATGTAGCTCAGGCTGGACCTTACGGTATTTCTCCAGTTTCAGCTTCCCAAATTCTTGTACGACATCATGACTGACATTTTTTTTTTCTTTTGAGGTGGGCAAATCTTGCTGTTTTCTAGATTCATGAAATAATTTCCTGAATTCTTCTTAAAACGAAATAAAAACCAAAACAGGCTGAAGAGATAGCTGTTGGTAAAATGCTGTTCAGAAAACATGAGGACCTGAGTTCAGTCTCTAGCACCCACATTTTTTTTTTTTCAAAGCAGGGCAGCCAGGCATGATGGTACACAGCTTTAGTAAATACTAGGGAGGCAGGGGCAGGAGGATCTCTGTGAGTTTGAGGCCAGCCTGGTCTACAGAGTGAGTTCCAGGACATCCTGAGCTACATAGTGAGACCCTATCTCAAGAACAAACAAACAAAAATAATAATAAATAAAAATAAAAAATACAGAGCATGGGGACTGACAGGCAACTCAGCAGGTAAAGGCGCTTGCTTGGCAAGCAGGTGACCTGAGTTTGATTCCCTGGAACCCATTCTCAGGGAAAGGTGAGCACCAACTCCTCCAAGTTGTCCTTTGGCCTCCAAATGTGCTCCATGGCGAGTGCATATCCCTATAGACATATCACAGCACACGGTAATTTTTAAAAGACAGGCTCATGGCTGTGATCCCAGCCCTGGAAAGGTGGAGATAGGATCACCGGGGCTTATTGGCCAGATTGTTTAGTAGATCAACAAGTTCCAGGTTCAGTGGGAAAGAAACCTTGCTTCAACGTGCACGCACGCACGCACGCACGCACGCACGCACGCACGCATGCACGCAGACTTTGTCAAGAAAGGGAAAAAGAAAAGGAGATAGCAGCTACAATGGGCTGTCTGTCTCTTGAGACAGCCCAGCCAAACACACACACACACACACACACACACACACACACACACACACACACACACACCCCAGAGTGAAGGGGTGAAGTCAGACGACAATTTGCAAGAATAGGTTCTTTCCCTCTGCCTTGTGTTCCCTGAGGATTGAATTTAGTTCCTCGGGTCTGGGGACAAGGGCCTTTTCCCACTGAGCTACCCAGCAGGCCCTGAGCCTGGCCCTCCCTGTAAGGTTTAGTGAGACCAGCTTTATCTGGTTATAAGGCCCACTCAGTGCCAGGGAATGGGGCATAACATTCCAGTCTTGAACTGAGCACAAGAAAGAACAAGTCTGCCCCTGGACCCTAATCCTTACCGGAGTTGGGCTTAGCTCCTAGCAGGTAGACGAGGGTCTTTAGGCAAAGCCAGGAGCAGAAGGATGGATGCCCTCTCATAAACCTGCTGCTTCCACAGAGGGACAACCTGAGGCCCAGGAGAACTCCAATCTGTTGTTCGGGTAGCCTGGGGCTGTCAGCATAACGGAACCATCTTGAGTCCCCAGATGAGGGTGGTGCCCAAAACGCCAAGTGGACACGTTTTCCCACTGTACACTGCCAAGGCTGCGGTTGCCTGGGGAACTGTCCTTCGCTTGGGACTTGGGCCGAGATGCAGAGGCTGATGGGGACTTGGAGCCCTGAGGTTTCCTTTCTCTCTTGGATTGGCGGCCAAGAGCCCACGGCAGCCCTGGGATAGCCTGACCCCTGCTGACTGAGGTGGAAAGCCGCAGCGCTGTGCTGACTTCCCTGATGGAATCGAGGCCACACAGACAGGAAAAATTTTCTTGCCTCCCGTCTTAACAGAAGACACTTAGGCCAAAAACACATCTCTGGCCAACCTTCCCCATGTTTCAAGAGACACGAAGATGTTGACTCACCAGCAAAAACCTTTTCTTTTGCCTCCCCCGGGAGGCAGCTGAAGCCCGAATCACGTGATATGAGGGAGAAGGAGGGGGCGTTGTACGCGCTGTATCCCTTTGTTTAAAAAGAGGCAAGATGGTCTACATAGCAAGTTCCAGGTCAGTCAGGTTAGGTAGTGAGACCCTATCTGAATAGAAAGACGTCTGTAGTTGCTTGGGATGCCCGAGTGCCACCGTGGCCCTGCCCTCTCCTCTTCACATTCATATCGTCTTATGTAAACGCCGCCTTGTGTCCACGGGTGGTCAACGATTGCTTTTGTTTTGAAAGCAGCCTGGACTTTCTGCTCCTCCCGCCTGTAATAGTGTTCCCGAGTGCTGGGGTTATTTACATTCTCGTAACTTACTGACCAAGTGGACTGAAAGAACTAAGTGACTCCTAATTTGAATCTTGCTTCTGTGAGAAGAGCTATCATCTAAGCAGTTTGGGGGCAGACAATATGCAATTTTTTGCGTCTCTCAGTCTTGAGTCCTTTAATCCAGGCCTCCCAAGTTGCTTCCAGAATGATCTACGGTCTTTCTAAATGTAGCCATGACTTCCTTGCTTCAAAGCATGACTACTCCTCTTTGCCTACTCAGGTTCTGTGGGCCAAGAAGGTGCACACGAGGTGACTTTGGCTGGTCCTTCAGCTCACCCGACTTCAACGGTTTACATGAGTCAGAACAATTATGATATTAAAAGATATTATATAACAACAACAACAAAAAGAATAAAAGCTGCTGGGTGGTGGTGGCACACGCCTTTAATCCCAGCACTCAGGAGGCAGAGCCAGGCGGATCTCTGTGAGTTCGAGGCTAGCCTGGTCTACAGAGTGAGATCCAGGCACCAAAACTGCACAGAGAGAAACCCTGACTCGGAAGAGAGAGAGAGAGAGAGAGAGAGGGAGAGAGAGAGAGAGGGGTAAGAGAAGGGAAGGGGAAGGGGGAGAGAGAAAAGGGGGGAGGAGGAGAGGAGAGAGAGAGAAGGGAGAGAGCAAGCGAGCTTGCTTCATGGTCCAAGGCAGTAGACACTAGAAGCATCATCCTTGAAGTGGAAGGCTACAGTTGCTGTTCATAGGAGTCCAAAATATAGGCAATGAACTCCAACAGCCCTGGTAGAAAAGTCTACAATCCCACAGTACTGTTGGATGGAATCCCATGGGCTATTAAGGACATCATTCACAATTGGACATTTCAACCCAGATCATGGCAATTTTCATATTCAGAACTGAATAGCCAGTTGTTCCTAACATATGCTAAAATGTTGTTATAAAACTCATTAGGATTACTGAGATAGTCAAATTTGATGGGATAAATTTTTAGCCTCTTGGTTCAACATACTAACACAAAAAGCAGAGTCTGAATGTGATATGCTCTCTTCAGGCTGTGATGAGATATTGACATCCATCTAAAGCTTCTTGAGACATAGACATCACCACCCAAACCACAAAAATGAAATATTTAATTTTTGACATATTTTTATTATTTGGGGATTTCACATCACTTCCCAGTCCTCCCAGGTCTGCCCCTTACCCTTGTGACCCCCATAAATGTTTTTATTTTTTTAACACAGAGTTTCTCTGTGTAGCCCTGGCTGTTTTGGAACCAGCTCTGTAGACCAGGCTGAACTTGAACTCAGAGATCTACCTGCCTCTGCCTTCCAAGCGTTGGGATTAAGGACATGTGCCACCATTTTATTTCTAAAGCCTTGAAACCTGGCCATTTTGGCTTTAAGAGGGTCAGCTGTCAGTTCCTCAGGACCTAGATAGGTAATTCATATGTGCCTATCACTAGGCCCTTTGGTCAGGCATCTAGATCTGTGTATGACGATACTCAGTCAGCTTCCTTTGTTCTCTGGGAGAGACACAAGCACAGTGGATTGTCTGTCACCCTTACTAGTCTAGCTATAGTAGTACAAAGAAGTGAGATCCCTGTTATCAGGAATCGGGTATCTTCTGGGCAAGGGCTATGATGGGTCCCCTGCTCTTATCTCCAGCAATGAACCCTGTTGTGATGGTTCATTTTGTGTGTCCACTTGATTGAGTTATGGGATATTTTGTCAACCATTATTCTGGTATTCTCATAAGTATTTATATTTTAGATGAGATTAGCATTTTACTTGGTAAACTGAATAAATCGCTTTGACCTGTCTGATGTGGTTAGGCCTTATCTGACCAGTTCAGTTTGAAGGCCCGGGTAAACAAAATGGCTGGGCTAGGAATGTAGCTCAGTGGTAGAGCATCTTCCTAACACAAACAAGGCTCTGGCTTTGCATCCTTGAAGCAGGAGACCTTTCCTTCTGCCCCTCACCTGGCACACGGCTCTGCTGTCAGCCTCACACCGAGGCATCAGCTTTTCACAGCTCTGGAGCCTGTTGACCTTTAGACAGGAACCACAGCACTGGCTGTCCTGGTTCTCAGGCCACGTGAACCAATCCCTTACAGCACACCTCAGAATCCCTCCCTCCCTACCCCCTTACCCACCTCCTACCTTACTGATTGCTTCTGTGTAGAACCTAATCATTACAACAAATGCCCAGGTCTTCTCCCTAATTTTCAAGGGTCCTATTCATCCCAACAATGTATCTGCCAGATTAAGTGCTGAGATGGCCTGGGACCCTTAAAAGAGAAGACAAATATATAACACAAGACTATACCAGAAGTCATCCATGATTTGTCAGCCTTTATTAATCAAGAGTGAAGCCGAGCCCTAGAGTTTCCTTTAAAAAATAAAACAGAACAAAACCCTCAACCTTGTTTTTAGCAAACAATGATTCTTAGTGGCTTGTAATTTTATGTTCAATACCATAGATCAAGAATTGTTTGCTTTCCAATCATATATATTCTTGAGATTAAAACACAAGTGTAAAACAAGTAAGATTCACCCCAACAATTTAAAAAATAATTCCAATTGAAAGACATTTCAAACACCATGTATAGAACTCAGGACCAAAAGATGACCTTAGAATATTTTTACCTTTGAGGTAGCACAATAATGCTCAGTTGGATTTTGTATTACAATGAATTAAAAACCAAACAGCAACAACAACAAAAAACGGAGGAATCTAACCTTTGCTCAAGGTGGGCTAAATGGTTTTCTGCAAATCCCCCATGAGGTGAGCGACAGTTTTCATTCTTTTGTTTGTTTTGTTTGAAGTATAAAGATAGCCCTGCAGTATTAATAGGAAACCCCTGGGAAGGCTACTTCCCATCAGATAGACATTAGAATCACAGAGGAACGTCAGCAGTCAAGACAGGAGGTAATCGAAGCAAAAAATCAAAACAACCTGTAACTTGGCGAGATTGGCTTACAAATGCGTATCAAAAACAAAAATTCCAATATCAACTGACTGAGAAAGATAAAAGATGACATTCATGGGTCCTTTTCTTTCTCTGTGCAAGATGCTTTCATCTTTTTAAAATGGAGGCTGTGACACGCCATAAAACGCTGTGCGCAGGGCACCAGGGTGACAGCGGCACACAATGGCTCCACCATCATGAGCAGAGAATGCAATGGGGATAAACGCAACCTCTCCAGCTGGAGAGCTTTTATTTTATTTTATTTATTTACTTATTTTGCCACTTTGCTGCTGAACTTCTCACTACACTGCTCAAAAAAAAAAAAGCTCAATACCCATTTCTGAGACTCTATATCAGGGACATCGAATTCTTTATGAAGACTGAACTCAGAGGGCAAGAACACAAGAGCCCGTCCTGCAAAGAGACAGAAGAGTGAGTGGGCGAGGCTGGGGACAGGAAGGAAGGAGAATCTTGCAGGTGACCTCAAGGCTCTGAGGACTGTTCTCTATCGGCCAAAGTCAATAGCAAAGCCAGGGAAGACGGGAGCTCTAATCCTCAGGAGAGGTGCAGAGGGACCTGACAGTCTGTCCCCCCACCCCTGTGGGGCTCAACTGTCAGCTGCAGGGGTTGCTGGCACAACAGGAACACTGTGACCTTGAGTAACACCTGGGTGTCACCTTTGACTCTCTAAGCTGCAGAGAACTGAACACTGTCAGGTTCTGGCACTGTGGTAATTGCTCACACTAGCTCCTTTACCGTCTCCTTCTGCAGACTGGACGAATCTCTCCCATGGCCCTGTCACAGGGGGCACACTGCAGTGAGGGTTCAATCAGTAAGTGAGCAGCAGAACTTACACCTGATGACTTCTACTCTGTAAAAGAACAGCCATCAGTGAGGCAGGAAGGGTAACAAGGGGGCTCTGAAGATGAGCCTGGGATGTCTGAGGGCAGCCTGAGAAAGCCCACCCCTAGCAGCCTGCAGCAGTAACTCTGGCATGAGATTCAAGCCGGCCCTAACCCATGCTGGCAGGGAGGCTGGAGTGGGGGTTCAGAGTTCTTCTAGGATCTAGGGGCTGGACTTTTGGGCTACTCCTGGAGCCCAACGCACCTCTTACCTTTGCAAGAGTCAGGTATTGTTCAGTCAAGGTACAAGGTCTGATTTATTTAATAAAGCAGTATCGTAGAAAAGACCTTAGGAAAATTCAGGATCACCACAAGAGTTTCCCAGTGCTAGCTGCCTGCTTTGGAGTAGTAGTTACAGCCGTACAATTCCCAGAGCTGTAACCTAGGCTACTTAGTTAGGGCAGTCTGAAGAGTCCTGCTACTTCATGGAACACAAGAGAGTGAGTAGTTACCAAAATTGTGGTGACTCGTCTACTCTGGACATTTCTGGCTACAGTGACCATGGCAAAAGCTGAGAGAGACAGTTAGAAAGGCCTTCACAGTAAGTCTATGTTTATAAATGGTAACCTTTCTGTGGTTAGTTATTATAGTGCTAGAGGTCAAACCCAGGGCCTTGCACATGCTACATAAGAGCTTTGCCACTGAGCCACGCCCACCCCCTTCCCCAATGATACCAAGTTCTGAAAACAGATATTTAGGACAAATGTCTGAGTCAGCTGACAAACCCCGTGTATATGGACATGTCCAAAGTGAACTCCCTAAATAGAGAAATAATCTCCTTAAAAAAAATAGCTTCTCTTTTAGGAGTCTAAAAATGGAGGATTACTAGCCAAGCCAGGCAACGGTGCTGAAGGAGGAGGGCCCGTGTGCAGCACACCGCCCGCCACCCACTGCCATCAACCAGGGGCAGCAACTGCCCACACGGCATGGGGAGGCTCCTCAGGGAACTATTCGGGTCAGACAAAGTGATGACACCTCCAGACCCTGGCTCTTTGTATCAGCACCATGCTCTAACCAGCTGACCTAACCAGCTACCCCTGGCTCCTTAGAAATGGACAGCGATTTGTTTATGCAAACTGCACAGAGGTTAAACAAAACAAAACTTCCTAAAAACAAACAGAACCCCTAATCCAAAAATCTTCCTGGCTCTCTACTGCCGGCAAGAGTGCTGAGTCCAAGTCTCCTGCTAATGTGAATCTAAGGAACCAGCCGGTCTGCTCTGTCAGACCTCCTGGGCCTCCGTGGGGCATGTTCTGACATCACTGTGGGCTTGGACACAGCTATATGGGGTGGCACAGATCTCCACTCTAACTGCTAACATCCTCCACTGGGAGAGCAAAAGCAGCAACGGTGAACACACTGGACTTGCTCACAAGACAAATGAGGAGACTGAAGGCTGTACCATGTCCTCCCTGGAGAAGGACTGTGGAGGTGTCTACAGTTGTTCAACAGGTTTCTGCAGACCTTAGGTAACTTTCAGAGCAACATTAGCAGCAAGAGAGAAAAGGAGGGTGTTTACACTTTGGACTTTGTATCAGGCACTTCAATTGCTGGAGAGACATGCCATTCTAAACCAAAGATGTGACAAAGGGTTGAGTAACTGTTACATAAGTGGTCTACTGATGGGCTTTCAGAAGCAAAGTGGAGGTGTGGGCGGAGCCTCTGTCCATCTTTCAGTGCTGACTTTCAAGATTTCTAAATGCCCTTAACCACAGCAATGGCAACGGCGGTGGCGACAGCAGGAACGGTTCTGTTGTGTCTGTTTTCTGTGTGTGTTCTGTGGCTGACTGGAAGGGTTTGGTGTCACACTGAGAAGGCTCTGAGGTCCACCACATCTACTGCCCAGGGTCCAGCAGATCTAAGTTGGAGCCAAACATCTTCACCAGCTGCTCTTCATAGTGTGAGATGTTCCTCTTCATGATGTCCATGCACGGTCCCAGAAGCCTCTCAAATGCTTGAACATCCATAACTGCATTGTTAAAAAAAAAAAAAAAAAAGGTGTGGGAGAGAATGATTTGCTTACACGAACAATTTAAGCACTCTTCTGCATGTCACCCTTTTTCTAGACAAACTATTTATTTACTGATGTTCCAGGAGATGGAATTTTAGGATACTGGAAGGGGTGCTTCTGTATGAATGCAGCAGGACTGCATCTACGTTGCAGACTAACGGTGGGCATACAGCACCTGCCTGTCTTACTCAGGGCTGTACTGACTGTTCAGAACTGACTCTAGGGTAAAGCTTAGTGGCACAGCATGTGCTAAGAATATACAAGGTTCTAAGTTTCCATGCCCAACACCTCCCCCACCAAAGAAAGCTTTGCTCTAAGATCTCAATTACACAAACTATCCAGACCTACATCTGAATGAGTCAGCACAGTAAGTCAAGGCTTGTTAACAGGAAAGAAAAAAAAAACAACCCAAACCCCTGTATATTAGAAAAAAATTAGTAATGCACAAAGAATTTTCATTTTTAAAGTTTTTATTAGCACATATGAATCGTACATAATAATGGTTTTCACTATGGCATCTTCAAACTTCTATAACTTTGATCATGCTCACCCCACCCTGTCTCCTGCCCCACCCCCACTTCTGCACACCCTCCTCTTCCCAGCCAGTTCCCTGCGACTCTTCTAATCTCATGTCTTTTTGGGGGGAGAGGGGAAGATAAATGTAATTAGGATTACGTCATGGGCAACTTATCAGTGGCTACCTTATGAAGAAAATCTCCTCCCCCAGCAACAATTAACTGTCTAAGGTTGGGGGTGGCTTGTAAGCCCTTCACAAAGAACTCTTCTTACCTAAGCATTTGACATCTCCAACGGCATAGGCAGAAGCAGCTCTGGGTTTGTTGGTGACCAGTGCAAGCTCTCCAAAGTACTGCCCCTTATGGCAGTGGGCAATCTCAACCTCCTGGTTCCCACCATTCTTGTTCGTTTTAGTCTATAACAGGTAAAGAATATGATCCGGGCTGATTCTAAGATCACAGCTGGGCATGTCCAGTTGCACACACACAAATTCCCTTCTCAGAAAGTTCAACAGAATTACTAAGGCATTCTCTTTGCAGAAACTCTTATCTGTCCCCTGTAAACTCAAGAGACAAAAGTCTGGGGTCTGGAATAACTGAAGGGCTGTTTTACTTGGGGCTCCCTAACATATTTTAGATAATGGCTAACCATGAGCTGGTCAAGCCCATCACTTTCTGTGAAGACTACAAATTCTTCTGGGAGATGTGACTGAAGCACAGTTGGAATACAACAAGGTCTTCTGCTAATTCTTCCTAATAATGATTCTTCTATTACTGATGAGCCAAAGCGCAAGACTCTATGTTGTTTGAGACCATCTTGTATTGTTCTTGATAGTGACATTTCTTCTAAAGCACTATTTGCACTTACAGTAGTACTGTACCTCCATTCTTAGGAAGTTGACTATATCCTTTAAAAAGGTGTGCTATATTGTATTTACTTACTATCCTGGGTTTCATATTTCTTACAAATCCATCTGATAAGTAAGGCAGGAACAATGAATTATGAGAGTCAGTCTCAGTCTATAAGGACCATTAATGTTATAGGCAGAAAGAGAACTCCCTCATTCCACCCTCACCTTTTGTTTTTAAGATAGAGCCTCACTTTGTAGCTCTGGCTAACCTGGAACTAGTTATATAGACCAGGCTGGGCCTGCCTCTGCCTCTTGAGTACTGGGAATATAGGAGTGTGCTACCATGACTGGCCAGTTCTGTTTTGTTTTATTTATTTATTTATTTATTTATTTATTTATTTATTTATTTATTTATTTATTTATATGTAATGTATGAGTGTTCTGCATGTATACCTGCATGCCACAAGAGAGCATCAGATCCTATGGGAACTGAACTCAGGACCTCTGGAGGGGCAGCCAGTGCTCTTAATCACTGAGCCATCTCTCCAGCCTCCTTCATTATTTTTGAAAGAGATTCCCCCACCCCGTTTTTGAAAATACTTTATTTTCATATGTATGTGTGTATGTGTGTGTGTGTGTGTATGCCATGTAGGTGCAGGTACCCATGAAGTCTAGAAGAGGGTGCCAGATCTCTTGGAGCTGAGTTACAGGAAGTTATGAGCCATCCCAATGTGGGTTCTGGCAACCAAACTTGGGTCCTCTGGAAAAGCGGTATATGCTCTTTAACTGCTGAGCCACCTTTCTGGTCCCTTAAAGGGTGTGTGTTGTGTGTGTTTACTTCCTGATTTTATGTGTATGTGTGTGAACCTGCTGGCTTGTATGTATGAATGTTCAGGTGCTCATGCAGTCCAGATGTGAGTGTCAGATCCCCTGGAACTGGAGTTCCAGGTGACTGTGATCTACCTGATATGAGTGCTGGGAACATTCTCAGCAAGAATAGTGAACGTTTTTAACTGCTGAACCATTACTCCAGCCCCTTAAAAAATGTTTGTTGTTGTTTAAGACAGAGTTTGAGTAGTCCTGTCTGTCCTGGAACTCACTCTGTAGACCAGGCTGGCCTCAAACTCACAGAGATCTGCCTGCCTCTGCCTCCCAGTGCTGGGATTAAAGGCACGCACCACCACTGCCTGGAGGATCTAAAAAAAAAGAAATGTTATTTTTGGGATTGGGGACTTAGCTCAGTGGTAGAGCACTTGCCTAGCAAGCGCAAGGCCCAGGGTTCGGTCCTCTGCTCCAGCAGTCAGTGCTCCTAATTGCAGATCCACCCCTCCGGCCCTCAAGGGAATTTTTAGTATCTGACTTTTACTGTGTGTGTGTATGTGAAGGTGTTGTGTTCCCGGGTATGCAGCACCCGCTAACCTTGTCTACCACTTTTACCCATTCCTTTTCTGAAGCAGGGCTTCTCCCTGCACCTGGGGCTTAGTTATTCCCTAGGTTGGAGGAAAATAAGCCTCAGAGACCCTCCTGTCTCTACCGACCTTGGAGCTGTAGCTACAGGCATTTTAGAGGATGCCTGGCTTGTTATGTGTGTGCTGGGATTCAATCTGGTCCTTAGGATTGTAGAACAAGTACTCTTAACTCGTGAGCCATTTCTCTGGCCCTAATCCTTTCTTTAAAAAAATTTACACTCTTATTTTTGTGTTTGTATTTGTGTGGGCATGCATATGCCACAGCACTGGTGTGGCAGTCAGAGGACTGTTTGTGACAATCAGTTCTCTCTTTCTACCAGGTGGATTCTGGGAATCAAACTCGGGTTATCAGGCTATGGAACAATCACCTTGACCCAATAAGCCATCTGGCTGGGTCTTCCTTGTTGGTGGTGTCACTGTTTTTCAAAATACTGTAGTTTTAATTATGTGTATGTGGGCTTGTGCATAGGAATGTAGGTGACCACAGAGGCCAGAAAGAGGACAGATTCTCTGGAGCTGTCATGAGTGGGTGCTGAAAACTCAACTCAGATCCTTTGCAAGAGCAGTATGTTTAACTGTAGAGCTCACCTCTCCAGCCCTGTGGAAATTAAAAACTGATACTCTTGTGTTTAGCCTTTTTATCCCTCTACACTTCTGCCTTGACCTGTTAGCTTTGAAGCTGGTCTGCTGTTCCAGGTGAACCAATGTAATCTTTCTTATTTATTTATTTCAGACAGGGTTTCTCCACAGAGACCTGGCTGGACTGGAACTTACTATGTAAACCAGGCTGGCCTTGAACTTAGAGATCTACCTGAGTCTGCCTCCCAAGTGCTATGATTAAAAGTGTGTATCACCACCCCCAGCTTTTCTTTTCTTTTTCTTTTTGATACAGAATGTCATGTAGCCAAGGCTGGCATCAAATTCTTTATGTAGCTGAGGAAGACCTGAACTTCTGATCACTCTGCTCTCACCTCCTAAGTGCTGGGATTATAGGCATGCTCCACACATGGCTTCTGTTTCCAACTTCTGAAGCATCCTTTGGCACTGCAGACATATTGCTGCCCATTTAGTCCACCCCCCAGAACAGCACTTAGGCACCATCACACACAAGAGCTCCCTTACAATGCAAAGTCTGACTTGGTAGGTCTAAGGCAGAGCCCAAGACTTTGAATTTCTGATAAGCTCCCTGACTCCCCAGGACCATAATGCTGCTGGTCCCACT